>NC_133167.1:16511500-16813000 GCF_040802235.1 Manis javanica | reverse complement strand
ACCCATTCCTTAATTTTTAAAGGCCGTTGTCCACCTGGGTTGGCCCATTTCTCTGTCTTCGCGTCTCGAATTAGGCCTGGAGGTTCTCATTCCACCGTCAGTGGGCGCTTTTCGCCCTTTGTAATGGATGCAGGAGCCTCCTCCTCGCCGCTGAGGTGCCTGTCTCTCCCTAAGGTTGCTGTCTTCGTCGTCCCTCCGGCCTTTCTTCCTGCTCAGCATCTCACTTTTGGCCTATTTTCTGCTCGATCTCTGGCAGCCTCGCTTCCTCCCTGACATCTCAGGTGAGTGTACTTCATTCAGCAGGCTCCATTGTGCACTTGCTTTGTGCCTGACCCCGCTGGATGGGTTTAATGGTGAAGGGAATGTACAGCAGGCCCCCGGCCCCCTAGGCATTACCACTCCCCCAGTAAGAAATCGAGAATTGCCTCGTTTTCTAAATTAATGTTATTTTGTGAGTGTAGTAGTGAAGATTGTGGACTCTACAGTCAGATTGACTGGATTACATTGCCTGCTTTGCCATTTACAGTATGTGTGGCATTGTAAAAGTTGTTCAGCTTCTGTTTGCCTCAGTTTCCTATAAAACAGTGATGATAGAAGTTTCTTCATAGGGAGGGGAAGATTAAATGAGTGAATGAATACATGTTAATGGGCTTATGGTAGGGATTCACATATGGTAGAAAATTGTAGACGGATTAGTTCTTATTGTTCTTGATATCTATATATTTTATTGGCGTTTTGGACCAACTAGGTGCCAGACTGTGAGTTGCTTGAGATGTAAACATGAATAAGATATGGTTCCTGTGTTTGAAAAGGCTAAAGTCTAAAGGAGACAGACACACAGATGACACCAACAATGTAATACTTTGGCAGTTGGCATTTGAAAAAAGTGCTCTAGGACTGTAGAGGAGGGGCAACTATTTCTGCCTTGGGGAGTGTCTTGCAGAGCCCCCCTCACTCAATAATTTGTCCCCCTCCTCTCTCTCTAGCATCATCGCCAGAGGAGCCACACTCTGACAGGTGAGTGCAGGCCACCTCTTGAAGAAAAATGCCCAAACCCTATTTTGCTTTGGTGCTGATGTCACCACGGTGCAGGACAACACTGCAGCTTCTGCAGGCACAGATCCCAGCATAGTGAGTGGACTAGTAACAAACTTGTTCCCAGGTTCCTATGTAGGTGTTGGTGTACCTGCTCCTTTTTGGGACAGAGGGTTTGGAACTGTGGGCTTTGCTTCCCAAGACCAGAACAGCCTCCCTTTGGGAGGTGGGGTTGTCTACTTCCTCAGACTGAAGATCTCATTGGCATTCTCAGAGGAATTTTTGAGTGTCTGAGGTTCTAGGGGTCATGTCGTGTCTCCCCAGTGAGGGTGCGGGGTCAGGCGCCCGGCCGCACCTGCTGAGTGTGCCTGAGTTGTGCAGATACCTGGCTGAGAGCTGGCTCACCTTCCAGATTCACCTGCAGGAGCTGCTGCAGTACAAAAGGCAGAATCCAGCTCAGGTAACCTCCCCTGTGTCATACAGCAGTTCCCTGAACTGTGGGGAAGTAGAGGTGGTGGGAAGATGGGGAGGAGTGATGTGAACTCCCTGGCTAGAGACAGAAGGAAGAGGCCTGGTGCCTTCTTGAGCCGGCGTTCACAGTCATTAGCCTGGTACAGGAGGCATCTCACCTCAGGCAGTAAGCTTCTGATGTTGTGACACTGATTCCTGCCACGGCAGGCTGGTTTACATTATAGGTGTTTGGCAATGTCTGTTGCAAACCTGAATTGGTGGTCTTAGGCACTCTCTTGACTAGATTGGATCACTGCACTTCTAGAAGGCATACTCACCCTTCCACCAGCTGAACAGTAGTTTCTTACCCAGATAAGTGGGGTGTGTACTTCAGCCCATAGTTCTTAGACCTTGTGCTCTTCTCTGCAGTTCTGTGCTCGAGTTTGCTCTGGCTGTGCTGTGCTGGCTGTGCTGGGACACTATGTTCCAGGGATTATGATTTCCTACATTGTCTGTGAGTAGGGTCTAGCCCATGCTCTTCCCAAAGCTCTGTCTTTGTTTTCTTTTTCTGGACTGACTCAAAGCCAGAACAGTCTCTGTCTGCTCAGTTACCCATTTACAGATATTTCCAGGGGATGCTGCAGTATTAGTAACAGTGGAAGAATCATCTGGGGAGGAGGGCAGTAGATACGGAGGGAAGAGGTTGGCACAGCCTTAGGAAAGGACCTTGTCTTCCTTTAGCGCTTGCTGTTGAGGGACCAGTTGAATGGGGACTCTTAGGAAATAGGTTTGGGAGCTCTGAGTGGACTCTTTAACTCCTAGTGCTGAGTATCCTGCTGTGGCCCCTGGTGGTTTATCATGAGCTGATCCAGAGGATGTACACTCGCCTGGAGCCCCTGCTTATGCAACTGGACTACAGCATGAAGGCGGAAGCTGATGCCCTACATCACAAACACGACAAGAGGAGTAAGGGGCCCCCATAACCCTGGAGGAGAAGGCGGGAGAGAGCCTTGTCTTGTGGCTAATGAAATGCCCTGGAATTTAGGTACACTTCCCATTCCCTTGTCTCCCACCACTATCCCTTACTGGTCACTGCTCTGCTACCCTTGCTTCTCTAGAGCGGCAGGGGAAGAATGTACCCCCTGGAGGTGATGAGCCACTGGCGGAGACAGAGAGTGAAAGCGAAGCAGAACTGGCTGGCTTCTCACCAGTGGTGAGGTCCAAGGGAGATGGGGTGTCAAGTAGAAGGCTTGGGGAGAAGCTTTCTGCTTTAGGGCAGCCACTACTCAAGAGGGTGGAAGTCATGGGGAGGGGCAGTGGGGTTGAGGAGGAGCTCCTGATTCTCTTATCCCCTCACCTGTCATGTTCATCCTGGTTCTTCTACAGGTGGATGTGAAGAAAACAGCCCTGGCTTTAGCCATTACAGACTCAGAGCTATCAGATGAGGAGGCTTCTATCTTGGAGAGTGGCGGCTTCTCTGTTTCCCGGGCCACAACTCCACAACTAACTGATGTCTCAGAGGGTATGGGAAGCCCTGTGCCCCTCCCAATCCTCCTTTTCCATCGTGAATTGCTAGCTGTGCTCTCTGCTTGTTGTCCCCATAAATGTTTGTGGGGAACTGACCCCCTAATTCCACTCTGAGCTGAAAGACCTTTAAACATTTAAGGCCTGGCCCCTCTTTCCGTGCCTGAGTTCTCATCAGAACAGCAGGTATGTTCCTGACCCTTTGTGTTCTGCACAGATTTGGACCAGCAGAGCTTGCCGAGTGAGCCAGAGGAGACCCTGAGCCGGGAGCTGGGGGAGGGAGAGGAGACAGAGCTGGTCCCTCCAGAAGGTCTGCTGGGCCCATCTCAGGCCCTCTCAAGGCAAGACCTGGACTCAGAGGAGGAGAGAGAAGATGTGGCAGCCAAGGAAATCTTGCTTCGGCTCTCATCTCCCCTTCATTTTGTGAACACGCACTTCAATGGGGCAGGGTCTCCCACGGATGGAGTGAAGCTCTCCCCTGTAGGACCAGTGGAGACACTGAGCCCGGAAGCAGTGAGTGGTGACCCTACCACTCCACCCAGCACCCTGTCACCCCTACTTTGCCTTGCTGAAAGTGACCCTGTCCCCTCCCCCTCAGTGCTCCCACCTCTTCCCCAGGACTTAGCCCTGCCTGCCCCTGAGGAAGAAGAGGCACTCACCACTGAGGACTTTGAGTTGCTGGATCAGGGGGAGCTGGAGCAGCTGAATGCAGAGCTGGGGTTGGAGCCAGAAACATCCCCAGAGCCCCCTGATGCTCCATCCCCTCCACCCCTAGGGCCCAACACCCTGTCTCTGGTACCCTCAGACCAAGAGCCGTGAGCCTTGGGGGAAGGAGTTGCAGACACGGTAGGGCTTCCTGGCTAGGGGTGTCCCTGTTTCTTCCTCTCCCTAATGCTCTGGGGAGGGATAATATGTGGGAAGCTAGCTGTCAGATGGTAGCCAGTCCACCCTCTGCCTGCCTGCCTGCCTGCCTGCTGTCCCAGACCTGGTACAGTACCTGTGCCTGGGATTGGTTTTAAGTTTGTAAATAATTTTACATTTGGGTTAGTGGATGTGTACAGGGCTAGGGAAGTCCTTCCCACAGCCTGTACTTGCCTCCCTGCCTCATCTCTATTCTCATTCCATCATGTCCCACTGTAGACCTGGTGTTCTAGCCCTTTTTCCTCCTATCCTCAGGGACCTGTGCTGCTCTGTCCTCATGTCCCACTTGGTTGTTTAGTTCAGGCACTTTATCATTTTTCTCTTCTGTCCTGTGCTCCTCTCTGCTTTATTTCTCTGCTGTATTCTGTCCTGTCAGTAGCTTGATCCCTACCCATTGCCAGCTTCTTCCCAGCAGGCTCTGGCTAAGCTTTAGGGAGGCTCCTGTCTGGGTGGTACAGACTGAACCTGGGGTGGTGGGTCAGGCCAGTACTTATGCACTTAGGCCACTATAGCCCTTGTAACCTCCACTGCACCCTTACCTAGTGCATCTGGCCTTTCCTGATACAGGAGAGCAGGGATCCCACAGCATAGGCACCAACCCTGCTAGTGAGCAGGAGCTTTGTGTTGTGATGAGAGCCTTTCTTACTATCCTAGGGAGGAGACCTGCTCCTCTGGGCCATGGGTGGTCCAAGTGTGGTGGGACCCCCTGCTAGGGTCAGGAAGTGGACAGGAACATCTGTGCATGTGTTGACTGGAGAATAAAGTGTTTATTGACTAGAACTGTTGGCTGCCTGTCTCACTGGGAGCTGCCTCACACACTGCTTTGCCTCTCCTTACTCCTTATCTGCTTTCTCCAATCTTCCTCTTGGCTGTTTATTTACCTTGGTGCAAAACCGAGGTCAGAGGCAAGGATTACCCTGTCATAAGATAATATGTCCATAGCCATCTTCCCTGATGATGTGATACATTTAGTGAGATTTAGCATATGTGAATAAAGTATATGCAGGAGGAAATTGCCTCAGCATTCCAATCAATAGAATTTTTTTATTGTTGCCTACAACCTTAACACTGTCTTCTTAGGAAGTCCTTACTAATTTACATGTCAACAGTCCTTAGCCCTGATTTATCTATACTGGGGGAACCAAACAAGCAGGACCTTTAACTGTATCAAAACAGATTTCATGCCAAGGAACACTGAAGAAACAGTATCTAGTTGAATGTATAATAATGTGCTTGGCACTTAAGTGATTTATATTAACTCATTTGTTCTGTGCAATGCTGAGCTATGTCCTGTTAACTCTATTTTATAGATGGGTTAACTTTCCCAAAGACCACCTTCCTAGTAAGTGGTGGAGCCAGGATCCAAATTCAAGCAGTTTGGCTCCAGCAATTGCACTGGAACAGGAAGCCCTGTCCATTAATAGGGCACAAATGGGAAGATGCTTCAGGACATGGGAACTGTAGAGAACCAATCTAGTATCTCAGCTTCAAAGAATAAACTCAGCAATCCCTGCTCTTTGGGGAAGAACATTAGAGAAAACCCAGAACTGAGCAAATGGCCTCCCATTTCACATCCTCTGCCTTCAGTCAGAGGTGCCATATGGCAATGCTACCTGACCTTTTGACTTCTATGCCATGTCTCTCCTAATCATGTAAGAATTCTTCCCTTACTGTTTGTTTCATATTTGCTTGAGAGAATCTTTGAGGGTTGACCGGGGCCCTGACCTCTGCCACTGAAGGAGCATGAACTTTTAATCTAGAGATTTCAGAAGAGAGTGGAAAAATAGTCTAATCAACAAACAGGTAATTCAAGAATAACCAATCAGAAAGACAATGGCTGCTAGATGCCACGCCTTTAATCCATTTCCTTGTTAAACTTGCAGTTTGAAGATAGAACCAGAAGCCTGTAGTTTGATCAAAACACCATAGGTTTCATGTTCAGTGAGAGTCTGTCCTTGACATTCACCCTGGTCAGACGGTTACTCCATGTTTGTCCATAATATTTTCATTATGAGCTGTCCTGCCCATTTTCTGCCCCATGATGAAAGGGCCAAGAAGAAAGTTTTTCATATGAAAGAAAAAAGCAGAAATGTGAAACCTGCAATTAGGCTATGCAAAAATCAACTAGAAATTCAGGCCCGGGGAAGAAGAGTTGGTTACGTTTATGTTGGGGGAAAGGGCATTCATCGCATTTTAGTTAACTGTACATTCAAGCAACTAGTAGTGTAATGTGGCTACTCATAAGCTTAATTTTAGGCTACATTACTACAAATATATGTAGTAATCTCCAAACTAAGAAGATAGTACCTATAGTATACTGTGCACAAGTTAAAATACCGCCAAATGATTGCTTGCTACACGTGCTACAAATTGACAGATTTCAGTGTGCTCAAGACAGGATCACCAGACAGAAAGGCTGAAAACTCATATGGGGAATGGTTAAAGGAACCAAGAATTTAAGCCAAGAAAAGAGAGCTGGGTTGTCACATTAGCTGCCTTCAAACTTTGAAAAGTTATCTGTAGGATTTCAGATGAAATAAAATCTTTGAGGAGTGTTTGTTTAATAATAATGCTAGGCAGAATTTGTTTTTCTGGTCAAGGGATATTGCAAAACAGTAGATTTAAATGATATTTAAAAGTACAAAAATCAAGGACAGAGGGTCCTAATTTGAAGATACAGAATTGTTAATTTTATTATGGAAGAATATATCACCATGTTTTGCTTTGAATGTACAAAGTCTTGGACTTCTCTACTTGCTCCCTTAAATGTTGGTTTTTCACTGGGTCACTTTTCTTTGCACTCTTCCTGGACAATTGTATGGGTTCATCTATTTAGTTTCCACTAATATGCTGATGACTTTGAAATTTAATCTCAGCTTTCCCAGAACTCCCAACTAGGCATCGCTACTTAAATGTCCTATGGGTAGCTTCTGTACAATATATTAAACACTGAACATGTCCTATTTCCACACTGCACTCCACCCCACCTCCCCTAAACATACGGTTTGCTTGTATTTGCCCTCTTGCTTGCTGGCATCAGCAACTATAAAGGCATATTTCTCCCTCATCCCACACCTGGTCAGTCACCAGTTGCTGCTAATTTGATGTCCTATTTCTTGCTTCTGTCACCTCCATCACAGCCCTGATTCACACCCTCTTCATCTCTTTACCTGTCCTACTGCAACAGCTTCCCTGCCCATACTCTTGTACCCCTCTGAAATTCATGCCCAATAAAGTAGCTAGATTATTTAAAAATACAAATGTGATGACCTTTCTGCTATTCAGTGTTAATCAAAATCTCTCCTCATCATTCAAGCACCCAATATGGCTAAG
This sequence comes from Manis javanica, assembly GCF_040802235.1. Classification (NCBI taxonomy): domain Eukaryota; kingdom Metazoa; phylum Chordata; class Mammalia; order Pholidota; family Manidae; genus Manis; species Manis javanica. Next base: position 16,805,737 of record NC_133167.1, on the reverse strand, counting down.
AAGCCATCTGAGATACACCCCTGCATTGTCTTGCTCTTTACGCGACAGCATCAAACCCCAAACAGCTTGTCCTTCTCTCTGCTCAGCTGTGCTGCCCTCCCCTACCCCTGTTCTACACACACACACACACACACACACACACACACACACACACACACACACACACACACACACCTATCCCTCCACTTGGCAAACACTTCACTTGCCTTTTAGGATGTACTTCAGGTCACATCCCATTGACAAAGGCTTCCCTGATGTCCCTCATCAACTGCCCTCCCCCATATCAGATTTGCTCTCTTAGTGCTCCCTCAGTATACTTTTATCTAGCTGCTCAATAAATGTACATTGGACTGAACTGAACTGGTGTACTAAAGTAACCAGTCCTAACTTTTGAAGCAGCCAATATAAATGGATTTTGGTAATTGGTATATATCTCCTGACAGTAAATAGCTTGCCTTTATTTGTATCATTCTGATGTGGATGGTAAAATAACAAGATAGCTCTTTGTTCCTGGACTAGGTTAAAGGCAATGAAAATGATCTAGATTTGGAGATTCCTATTTGTTGGTTTTGGAGCTAAAGGCTTTTCTGAGTTTAAGGCTAAGATTGCCCAACCAACTTGATCTTCTGTGATGCAATCAAATCATCATATTGTTTCAAAAAAATTTTTACCAAACTATTTGGAGTCAACTAAATAGTTTGATCAAAAATTCAATTACATGTATTAGTGATTGCTTGAAAAAATTTTGACTGTGCAGAAATGGAATAAGGTTAAAAGAAGTCTGGGTTTTCTTTTTAAATGTAAAACTGAGTTGAATCCATTTCAAAAATATCAATTTCATAACATAATGAAAATCTGAGGAACTAGTTAAGGTTAGAAAAGAGACCAAAGAGACATGACAATAATGCAAGGTATGATCTTGGATTGGATGCTGGATGGGAAAAAAAATTACTCTGAAGGTCACTATTAGGACACCTAGTAAAAATTAATATGGATTATGTATTAGATAAAAAATTATAATCAAATTTCTTGAATTTGCTTGTTTCACTTTGGTTATATATGAGAATATCCTTATTTTTAGGATATGTTCTGAATATTTTAGAGATGAAGGGTTGGTTATCTCTGCTAATTATACTAAATAGTTTGGAAATATAAATAAATAAGAATGAGTTTGTGAATATATGATGTATTTGTGTGTGTGTGTGTGGAGAGAATGATATAGTAAATGTGGCAAAATCTTGGGAAGAAATACATATGGTAAATATAACACAGAAGTTTACAATTCAATGGACAAATATGTTACAGTATATCCAGACAACTAAATAGAATGAACAAACTACAATTAAGAGCACAGAAATGGGTGAATCTCATTAACACTGAGTAAAAGAACTAGGCACAGAAGAATGTATGGTTTATGATTCCATTCACATAATGCACATTTATATTGTGAGAAGTCAAAACAGTGGCTACACTTGGAGGTGGGGAAGCAGTAACTAGTGGGGTCTTGTGAGAGTTGGTAATGTTTTATTTCTTGATCTAGGAGCTGGTTATATGGGAATATTCAATTTGTGAAAATTAATTGACCATACATATCAATACAAAATGTCAGTACCAAAGTATATTCATTATCTATTTCTGAAAACAAGTACCTCCCAAACTAAGCAGCCTAATATTATCTCACACTATTTTTGAGGATCAGGAATCTGGGAGCAGCAATTCTGGTTCAATGTCTCCAACATGGCTGCAATGAGGATTTCTACCAGGGCTGGCTGTAGTCATCTGAAGGCTTGACTGGGGCTGGGGTATCTGCTTCTAAGATGGCATGCCACAAAGGTGTTGGCTAGAAGCCTCAATTCCTCACTTGCTGTTGGCAAGAGGTCTCAGTTCCTCGTCACTCTGACCTCTCCCTATGGCTGCTTAAGTGTCATCACAACATGACAGTGAATCTGTAGAGCAAGCAATCCAAGGGAGAACAAGAAGGAAGCTATAGTGCTTTTAATGACCTAGTGTCAAAAGTCACAGTCTATACTCTACTGGTTAGAAACAAGTCACTGAATCCAACCCACACTCCAAGGGAGAGGTGGCAAAGAATTTGTGGACATATTTTAAAACCACTATACCAAGCTTATCTGGAAATTATAAAGGATTTGGACTGATAATCTACACATTAAATAAAAATAAAGACAATGTATCAAGACATGGGAAATGAGCAAATTTAGTAATAACCAATAATGTACACAGTTAAACAACTAATAGACATTTGTTAAATTACTTAGTTACAACAGTCATAGATCTAGGTGCTTTATATTTGTGCATCCTTTTATATTATCTTCACCACCATGCTCTGAAGTAGGAACCCACTCACTCCTCTGCCATTTTATAGATAAAGAAATTGAGGCTTAGTGAGGTAAATTTTTGGCTTGCCCAAGGTTACACAGTTGGCTGTGATTACAGTAGCATTTTTCAATATTTCAGTATTCTCACAGCCTCATATTTTAAAGTACCAAAATAGAATTTTAGTTGAGGTAAATTTATTCTTGCAACATTAGAAAAATTAATCTGAATTCTGAATCATTTATAAAAGAGGTAACAGCTGCATTAAAATTTTGAACACACAAAGGTCTGTTTAGAAGCATTGTTGCATTCTATAGACTTTAAGAGGAGGGGGAAGAATGTCAATGGACAAAGCAAGCTTCTATTTTAAGACTAATTTTCTAGCTCAAAGACACTTAAACAAGTAGAATTAAGAACAGGACAATATGAAAATTAATAGTGATTTGCTGTATCAGAATCTCAATTTATATTCAATGAAATTAAAGAAACAATACAAATCAGAAATTTTCCATTTGAAACAAAAACTAGAGCTTGCTAAGTGGTAAAGATACCTCAAGACAAATGCTGGGCATAAAAGCCACAGGGCATAAATCTGCAAAGAAGTAAAAAGCTAACCTTTTCAAACAATATGGCTTTTCTCTCACTTACCAACTTTACATTTCCCTGTATGGCCCCGGAAGATGACTGGTTAGCCAGAGACGGGTAAGATTCCTCAAGGGAGGAACAACCTAAGACAGGCACAGTCGCAGGGGGGCCATCAGGAAATTGGGGATCAACAGAGGTGAGGCTTAAAACCTCACCCCCACTGTTTTGAGAGATATCTCCTCCTGCATCCGTGGATGTTTTGTTGCCCTTGTCTAGTTTGGATTAACACTTAGTCTACAGGCACACACCTGATCATCTACATTTGCCCTCTTACAGCACTAAACTATGTTTTCTACCTTTATCTTGCATCTACCTACCACTTCAGCATTTTATTTAAAATAATAATAATAATAATAATAATAATAATAATAAGGGAGAAATGTAGGATTCACATATAAATTAAGTATAAAAATCAAACGAATATTCATATTTGACCTGATTGTCTATAGTTCATAATGCGTGATCAAAACCCAAGTTTCTGTGATGAATGCCCTTGTACTGTTCACCATGTAAGAACTTATTCATTATTTAAGAATTTGTTCACCATGTAAGAACTTGTTTGTTATGCTTCAGAAGATTGGAGACTGTTGAGAATTAGGTTTGGGGTGGATTAATGATTGTGCATTGAGTCCCCTATACAGAATTTTATTGTTGTTAACAACCATTTGATCAATAAATATGAGATGCCCTCTCAAAAAAAAAATGCCAAAAAAAAAAACCTAGAGCTTGCTAGAAAAAATTTTTAAAAGTCACATCTACATAGAGAAACAAAAAAGTTTTTTGAAAAGCTCTCCTCAAAGTTATCAAACGAGATGAGGTTATTTGAACAAGAGTCAGAGAATTATATTTGAGGTTAGATTTATAACCATCCCCTCACATTCTCTTAAGTAGCATAACACCAGAAAGCTTTTCCAGCAGTTAGAAAATTCACACCTAAAACTTAACAGTGATAATCTTTATATATTTTCTTTAAGAGATCATTATTTTTTACAAAAAGCAAATAATTTTATTTTCAATTATGACTACATTTAAATTTTCATTGGTGTTTGGCTTTTTACTTTAAAATAACATTTTAAAAATTGTATGTGCTAACTTCAAACAATTATGTGTTTTTATGAGGATGTGGAGAAAGGGGAACCCTCTTACACTGCTGGTGGGAATGTAAACTAGTTCAACCATTGTGGAAAGCAGTATGGAGGTTCCTCAAAAAACTGAAAATAGAAATACCATTTGACCCAGGAATTCCACTCCTAGGAATTTACCCTAAGAATGCAGGATCCCAGTTTGAAAAAGACATATGCAACCCTATGTTTATTGAAGCACTATTTACAATAGCCAAGATATGGAAGCAACCTAAGTGTCCATCAGTAGATGAATGGATAAAGAAGATGTGGTACATATACACAATGGAATATTATTCAGCCATAAGAAGAAAACAAATCCTACCATTTGCAACAACATGGATGCAGCTAGAGGGTATTATGCTCAGTGAAATAAGCCAGGCGGAGAGAGACAAGTACCAAATGATTTCAGTCATCTGTGGAGCATAAGAACAAAGCAAACACTGAAGGAACAAAACAGCAGCAGACTCACAGAACCCAAGAATGGACTAGCAGTTGCCAAAGGGAAAGGGCCTGGGTGGGGGTTGGGGGGTTGGAAAGGGAGGGAGAAGGGGAATAAAGGGCATTACGATTAGCCCACATAATGTAGAGGTGGGGCACAGGGAAGGCAGTATAGCACAGAGAAGACAAGTAGTGACTATAGCATCTTACTACACTGATGGACAGTGACTGTAATAGAGTATGTGGTGGGGACTTGATAATGGGGGGAATCTAGTAACTACAATGTTGCTCATGTAACTGTATATTAATGATACCTAAAAAACCCCAATTATGTATTTTTTAATATTCATGTTTTTAAATTTACATTTCTACATTTACTTGTGTGTATGTGTATACATGTCCTTCAAAGGTATTAATAAATTTTGCTTTTAAAAATGCTGATCATTTCACTTTAAAATAAATAAAATAAATACTGAAATACCCATAAAGTCATTTTACTATGATCTGTCAACCTCTATTTGAACAGCTATTATTTATTGGCACTGCAACTTGAATTCACTCAAAATAGCTCCAATTTTACATTTCATCTAAACCAAGGTTTCTCAACTATTGAACATATGTACTGTTGACATTTGAGCCAGAAAATTCTTTGCTGGTGATGGAGACTGTCCTTCCTGCCTATTGTAGAGTGTTTAGCAGCAGCCTTGTCCTCTACCCATTAGATGCCAGTAGCACCCTCCCTGCCTCCTCTCCATCCAAAAACCCCTAGAGACAAAATTGCCCCAGTTAAGAACTATTAATCTAAATTATCCTGACTTCTGGTTACATGGAAAGAATAGTAAGCTTGGAATCATATGTGAGTTTGAATCTTAGTTTTACCAACTGCTTATAGATGTTCATAAACATACATTGCAAAATAATGCAAAAATTGTCAGGCTATTCATTTTTTGTTTTCTAAATATCCCTTTTTATACTTTACTGTTCCTGTGTGTTATATGAAAAATCTTCTCTCGGAAGATACTGTTTAAACATTATTAATGTTATACTCTTTATATTATTATTATATATTTTTACATTCTCTGTATTGTCCCTGACCCCTACCCCTCACCCCTGATTTGGTTTCTTTATTTTGGTTTCTGTCTTTTATAGTAGGGACTGCCCCCAAATCCTAATTTGCTCCTTCGTATCTGAGCAGAATCACCCAAAAGCCTACTGAATACTCTCTAGACACAGGTAGGACTCACTGGGTGGCATCTTCTTTGTAGAGTGATTTGGCAAAGACAACCATTTTGTTGGGAACCCCAAATGCCAATACCCATGGATCATTTCTCTAAGGCTGGTCAGTTCCCCAAGAGCAGTGTTCTTCAGTTTCAAGCCTGGGAAGTATAAACTTAGCTGCCAGTGCTCTAGAAACCAGGCAAAATAAGGCTGTGCTTTCTGCTCCTCTCCACACTGAGCTGTATCTGAAGACTGTAAGCCCAGAGACCCTCTGGTTCACTCTCTAGAGGTATATCTCTTGCCTTTTGTTAGGGTGGGAGAGGGCCAGTCACCTTGCTGCCCAGATTTGGGACTCTAACTGCTCCTTATATAGATTGTAATCACATCCTTCTATTTTTCAGCCCCAGTCTTCCATCCCATCTTCAAAGGTACCTGTTGCTCTTTTCCTGAACTTTTCAAAGGTTCTGCCATCCAAAATGGCTCATTCCTTGTTGTTTAGCACTTGTGTTCCAGCTTTCTCAGATCCCCAGCTGTTCCTCTCCCATCATCTTTCCATATTCCATATATTTTTTAAATCATATCTCCATATATTTAGTCTTCTGTTCTCTTTATTCTTTTATTGTCATTTCAGTGGAGTTTGAGAAGGAAGCAAACAAATGCGCATCTTCAGTCTACCATATTTCACAGAAAGTCCCTTTTCCACCTTCCTAGCCTCTTGTGCACTCAATCTCCTCTGTGTTCTACTTTCCAGGATAGTCTATAACATATGTAATGCTCTTCCCATGCCCTTCCTGGGGCTGGAATACCTTCAGCATCTAGTCTGTCTAGAGAACTCTCCCTGTTCCTCCTCAAGCTCACTCCTGGGCATTACTGACTCCCTTTTCTGTGTTCCCACAGCTTGTGCCCATCCATTAGAGCATGGTTTTCAAACTGGGGGTCATGAAATTAGTGGATCATGAAATCATTTTAGTGAACCTTAAATAGCATTTATTTTATATTTTTATATTTTGGGATGAGATGTAAGATATATGTCTTACTGTGGGTCAAGTTTGAATAATTTGAAAGCCACTGTCTTAGGGCACTTTTCACTTTGCATTAGTTCTTCATGTGTCTTTACTACTAGACATTGAACAACTTTAGGGTAGAGACCATGAGTTATTCACCTTCTCTATGCTCAGAGCCTAGTGTAAGATCTGAAAAATCTTGGTCAGTATTTAGTGGATTCAATCAAATATATATGAAATCACTGTGTATCTGTAAAGTCATATGAATTTGAACTATGTGGGTTAATTAGGAGTCTATAATTAACTCACAGGAGAGCTAGGGCACTCAAGGACAAGTACTGAGTATTATCACAAAGACTGTATACCATATACCTGAGACAGCAAGGCAGACCTCAGCAAAGGCAAAGCTATACTGGTTTACTAATCTTCTGGAATCTGAAACCAGTTCCAATCAAAGGGCTTCCCCATCCCTGTATGTCACTTGGGTACTTAAATACTTTGCTCTGTTGGGGTATTTGACTGTTGATAACCCTTGGAGAAATGTATTATTTTCCATGAACACTCTGAGAAAACCACCACTTAAGATTCTTCTTTTCATTTGTTAAGGAGGTTAGGGAGTAAGTTTTTGGAAGGTAAGTTTTTGGAAGGTCCATGTTTTGGAAAGAACATGGGATTTAAGGCAATATAAAACTCTGGGTCCAGATTCCACCCCCATAAACAAGTAACTTAATCTTTCTCAATCTCAGTTTTCTAATATTCAAAATGGGAATATATAAAATCTACTTCAAAAGTTTTTCATGGGGGGATTATGTTCCCTGACTTCAAAGTTTGACCACAAAGCTAAAGTAATCAAAACAATTTGATACTGGCACAAGAACAAACTCTTAGATCAATGGAACAGAATAGAAAGCCCAGGTATAAACCTATATATATATATATATGTATATATATATATATATATATATATATATATAGTCAATTAACATATGAAAAAGGAGCCATGAATATACAAAGGGGAAAAGATAGCCTCTTCAACAACTGGTATTGGGAAAACTGGACAGCTACATGCAAGAGAATGAAACTAGATTATTGTCTAACTCCAAACACAAAAGTAAACTCAAAATGGATCAAAGACCTGAATGGAAGTCATGAAACCATAAAACTCTTATAAGAAAACATAGGCAAAAATCTCTTGTATATAAGCATGAGCAATTTTTCCTGGACATATCTCCTTGGGACAAATCAGAAATGAACAAGTGGGACTATGTCAAACTAAAAAGCTTCTGTACAGCAAAGGATACCATCAGAAGAACAAAAAGACATTCCATAATATGGGAGAATATATTTGTAAACAGCTCATTTGATAAAGGGCTAACATCCAAAATATATAAAGAACTCATATGCCTCAACACCCAAAAAACAAATAACCCTATTAAAAAATGGGCAGAGGCCCTGAACAGACATTTCTCCAAAGAAATACATATGGCTAACAGACACATGAAAAGATGCTCCTCATTGCTAACCATTAGGGAAATGCAAATTAAAACCATAACAAGATATCACCTCATACCAGTTAGGATGGCCACTATCCAAAATACAAAGAACAAATGCTGGCCAGCATGTGGAGAAATGGGAACCCTCCTGCACTGCTGGTGGGAATGTAAACTGGTGCAACCACTGTGAAAAGCAATACGGAAGTTCCTCAAAACAGTGAAAATAGAAATACCATTCAACCCAGTAATTCCAGGAATTTACCCAAAGAAAACAAAATCCTGATTCAAAAAGATGTAAGCACCCCTATGTTTATCGCTGCACTATTTGCAATAGCCAAAATATGGAAGCCACTTAAGTGTCCATCAATAGATGAACAGATAAAGATGTGGTACCTATACACAATGGAATATTATTCAGCCATAAAAAGAAAAGAAATCTTCCCATTTGCAACAACATGGATGGATCGAAAAGGTATTATGCTCAGCGAAATAAACCAGGTGGAGAAAGACAAATACTGTATGATTTCACTTATTTGTGGAGTATAGAAACAAAGCAAAACAGAAAAAACAAAATAGCAGACACTGAGAAGGGACATGATTACCAAGGGAGAGAGATTGGGGCAGGCTGTGGGGGAGGGTGAAGGGGAAAAAGGGGCACAATAATTTGCAATCACAATGTAAGTTGGTCACAGGGATGGTAGTACAGCATGGAGAATATAGCCAACAATTCTGTAACATCTTCCTATGTTGACAGATAGTCACTGCACTAGAAGGGGTGAAGATTTAATAATATGGGTAACTGTTGAACCACTGTGCTGTGTATTTGAAACCAACATAAGACTGTATATCAATGCTACTTTAAAGAAAAAGAGGTTCCCATGAGGGATTGCATAAACTAACATAAGTAAGAGCAGGTTAGGGCAGTTAATAAAAGTCTTTCTTTCCCTTTCTGTTTGCACTGTTTCTCTAAGTTGATTGAGGAAGAGGAAAACCACTAAACAAATACCATTAAGCTAATATTCGAGTAGAATTGGGCCCGACACACTCGCTGGCATCCTTTGATCTTGTCTGCTTTAAACCTGCTGATGCTGATATAAGAAGTGTCTGGCAGTGACTCCACCTGCTGATTTGTGGAGGAGCCAATTTCTGCTGTTTCAGTAGGAAGCTGCATCTCACCCACAGCTGAAGCACAAAGCTGTCTAGCAGGTCTGCATATGTTTTGTTGGTCTACAATAAGAGACTTAAGCAATGCTCAGTCACTAATTAATATCTTCTCACACGCTTGTTCCAGGTGGAAAATGTTACTGGATTTCTCAGTGTTCTCCTTTGTTCCTTTATTCAGGAAGCAAGGAACCTATGTCCAAACTATGTATTAGGAAGTGCTGGCTTTGGTCTGTTCATCATCCTTGTAAAAACTTACGAAGCTCCTGAGTTGTTGGTCAGCATGAATAGCTTATTTTGGACTGTAACCCATAGGTTAGGAAAAGTTTTGCCAATGAAGAGAGACTATAAGGGTTTCACTCTCTCTTGTGGTCTCTGGTGTCTCTGAGGTTAAGTCTGCTATGGCAGTTAAAAAATTCTGGCTCATGCTCAAAAGACAGCTACAGATAACTTATTTTTAAGGTTCTCTAAGCCTTTGGTTATCTGAGCATTTGTGGAGTGGGAGTGGGGAGACAGGCAGCATTTATCTTTGTTACGTCTGTTCCAGACAAGGTTCCAGAAACTGGAAGCCTACAAATTCTAAATTCTCATCCAAACAGAATGTGCATATAAATGTTTTATTTAAATCAAGAATGAGGCACTGGTAAATACAAAAGAGTTGTTTCTCTGAGTGTTTTTAAGAAAGGAATATATATATATCAATTTTATTCAATAAATAAATAAAATTATTAGGCTAGATACAAAACTGATTGACATTCCACAGAGCAAAAACATGCCTTGGGGTTACTGTTTCTTCATGACTGTATAAAAACACCACCTTATCATTTTCTACAGGTTAGTGTTCCAGAACTGAAACTCTGCTTTTATTTGTAGTGGATTGTTGTCAGATGTGCTGTGACAGATTGTTGTCAGACATTCCCAAGAGTACTAGCTGAAGGTCAAGCAGGCTTAGTAGAAAAACTAGCATTATATATTTTTTAAAAAGGAGTGATCACCATTTAATCATTTTTAAAGTTTGAGATAAATCTGGGAATTGGGAATGACAGAAGTTCAATTGGCTGAGAGCAATTGCTTTTTTTTTCAAACTGATGTTTGCAACCCATTAATGGTAGGATAGAGATGTGTAGTGTAAAGCAACCAGCATTTTTTAAATTAAAGTATCACTGATGTATAATCTTATGAAGGTTTCATATGAACAACGTGTGGTTTCAACATTCACCCACATTATCAAGCCCTCAACTCCCCACCATTGAAGTCACTGTTTATCAGCATAGTAAGATGCTATAGAGTCATTACTTGTCTTCTCTGTGCTGTACAAGCAACCAGCATTTTAAATAAATTAAATAGAACAGAAAATCAGGATGTAGCAAACATAAGGTCAAGTATTAGTTGTGTGTATGCATGTGTATGTGTGTGTGTGCTGGGTTATAAAATGTAGTTCTAATATGGGCAATGGTTAAAAAGTTTGAAAAAGACTGACTTACGCCATTTAAGACATCTTGGGAGCTGAGAAGGGACCCATGCAAAACACAATTGCTTGGAAAACGATGATTAAAATCAGGGTTTTGTCCTCAAGGAGGAAGCTAGGGAAAGACTGTTGGGTACCCAGCCAGCAAAGTGGGCTACAATAGATTGATGGAGTGGTGTTCGATCCTGTTCTTATTCTCAAACCTTATGAGCTAAGAAAAATACACAATCTTGGCAGCTGTGTGACTTTAAGTGCCCCAGGACCTGCTTCATTACTTCAAACTTAGGATGGCTCAAATATCCTAAGTCATCCTTTATTTCCCTTTGTGACGCTGGTTGTCTCTGTTCTTCACTGTGAGCAGAATGTCTGTTCTTCACTGACAAAATAATTAAAATTTTATCAGGGCACAGGGCCACCCAGCTAAGGACTACATTTCTCAGCTTCCCTGGAGTTTGGTAGGATCATGTGACTAAGTATTGACTGATACAATGTACACACAAGTGATGTATGCAAACTTAGGGTCATGCCCTTACTGGAGGGGGATGCCATCCTTTTCCTCTCCCTTATTGTTGCCTGGAACAATCATTCATTTGGGGCACATAGACGACGGCAACAACTTAGGCATGGCGAAGCAACAAAATAGGTGTTCAGGTCCCTGACAAGTGCTGTCACAACAGCCCTGCATTGTTATACCAGCAAGAAATTAAACTTTGCTCTTGTTTATGCCACTGTTTTTGACTCCTTGTTATGGCAGCTTAGCTGATATCCTGCCTATTTACCTTCTCATACAACGTTAGCAGAAATTGGTGGAAGTTGAAAGGCTAAGGAACACAGACATTTGGCACATATGACTTTAAGGTGTGTGAACTTTAAGCTATATTCCCAGACAGTGACTGTTGGTCTTCATGTCTGGGTTCCAAAACCCAACAGGTTGAGGGTTAGACAGAATGTCAGAGAAAAACAATTCTTGCCTGTGACATGTGCTGCTTAGATTAGGTTAAATTACATGTAAAAAACCTTTTAAGTAAAAAGATATGAAATCTTACCGGTTTTATACTTTTAAACCTAACAGAACTGATGCTGGATTTCACAGACATGGAATCCTGAAATTCACAAATGATAAGCTCTTCAATTTCAATTGTCCCTTCTGAAGGGCTGGGGCCAAAATTTGAATCCCCACAGCAGAGGGCCCTTAGGTGCATACCTGGATCAAAAGTCCCCTGTATGCCATTAGCCTAACTTCAGGTTGTGACCACAGACTGTGACAAAGTGTTCAGAAATATCCTGAATCTAATTAAATGATTTATAACTATCTTAAAAGAGAAAAAGTAAAACCAACAAAGTAATGGTGGTTAGTCAATTTTGTTGGGGGTTGTAGACTTTGGAAGCAGGCAAAAGAGTCAGGTAATGACATGACTTACACCCACGTGTGTGAGCTACAAGATCAATCCCTTTTTATGAACTCACTGTGTCCCATCCGTGAGAGTAGTGCAGATAACAATCTCTTTTCCTGCCCCTTCAGTCAGTATGACAGTATGGTAGTATGACAGATGACCACCTTACATAGTTACGTGTTACAGGTTAACTATCTGTTACAGGCCCAACAGTTTTATGAACACTGATTCTCTTGTCCTTGATTTCAAATTCCTTAGAAAAAATCTGATTGGCCTAAAATAGCAGATGTTCCTGGTGCCCTGTGCCACATCAGCTTGGCCCATGTCTGACTTCAGCGGCCTCTGGAGACAGTTCCTGTTAGCCCTGATGCTTATTGCCTCAAAGCCCAGCCTCACTATTTCTGCCTTGGAGCTTTCCCCAAAGCCTCTGCGGTGTAATCAGTTGCACACAGGTGCCAGCTGGCTGTGCAAGATAGGCATGGGAGAATTATCATCCCCAGGAGCAACTCCCAACTTACAGAAGACTGAAAACAGCCCAGCCTTCTATGTTCCTCCTAGCATTCCCAGTGGAATTGAGCTGCTATTCCCAGAGTGGCAACCAGCTCAATAACACTCTTCATTGGTTTTCCTTCCTTCCCTGTCTGCCTCCTTCCTACTCCCTTTCTCTGGCTAGGGTTACCTTCCACATGCGTTACCTGCACCCAAATCCTTGTCTCAGGGCATGCTTTTGAGGGAATACACAGATACCCAATATGAGCCAGCTGACCACCCACAGACGAATATATTTTTGGCAGGGGCAGAAACACGGCTGCCCAGAGCCTACCCCAGGGTGTTAAGGTGAGTTGAGGGAAGCAGCTGCCAGAATCTCCCTGAAGGATTGACCAAAGGCATTCCATACACTAACTGCATGTTTAGCAGAACTTTTGCATAGAAGCAGGTGTTTCCTGCACATAAGGTCAGAATTTTTCTTTAAAAAATTGTTCTGAGTACTTTATGACTGCTCTGGGAATAGAATTATTTTTTTCCACTTTATCCTTTCAGTAATATATTGGAAAGTCAGTTATATTAAAATATCGATTTTTTATCTAACCTCTCTACTGAGCTTTCATTAATTCTAAGCACTGTCCCCACCCTGGTTGAGGCCATCATCTCTTTCCTGGATTACAGCAACAGCCTCCTAACCTTCCAATCTCATACTTCCTCCAATCTGTTCTCCATTCTGAAGCCAGAGTGACTTTCCCAAAATACAAATCATGTCACTCTCCTGCTTAAAGCTATCTATAGCTTCCCATTATGCTTATGTTAAAATTCTCAATGATAATGTGGTCTCCACTACTTGAGGTGATTTGGCCCCTGCTAGCTCTCCAGTGTCACTTCCTGCCAGGCTGCCTTTTACACTCTAAGATCCAGATGCCCTAAACTTTTTAAAAACTCATCTAAACAACTTTGTTCCCTTATCTCCAGGTCTTCGTCCCTGCTGTTTCCTCTACCTGGAATACTATCTCCTTCCACCCCATTCAGTTTTCCTTTGGCCTTCACCTAGCCAACATCTACTTACCCTTCAGATTTAGCTCAAATAATACTCGTTGGCCCGAGAATGGGGAGGGTGGGGGGAACTGAAACGTACTGCCATACTGCCCTATACCTCCTGTCTTTGCATGTATTATCCAGTCGTTTGTTTTTAATCCATCAGCAGCTGAACTAACTGAGGGCTTACTGGTAAGATCAGATATGAACTGATGACATCCTGACACAACTTACTTCATTTTTATAAGAAAACAACTTTACTTCTAAAAACAACTTATTTTGTCATAAACAAGTGGATCTTAAATTCAAACCAATGTACAACAAACCACAGTTCTAGGCACTGCACTTGGTGCTAGGGACCTAACACAGAATAAAGTAGACATGGTCTCTGACTCTCAGTATATTTGCATGTGTGTAGAGCTGATTACAATAAAAGGTAATATGGGCACCAGAACAGAACCTGGGATATCACACAGTAGGTACACGTACCTGAGACTGGAGAGGGTCAGCGAAGTCAAGGGCACCAAAGCTAAACCTGGAGGAACGATCTGCAGCTTTGGAGAGAAATTTGTACTTCAGAGAAATATGAGAGTTCTCTGCTCGTGTGAGTTAAGTGCAGCTCAGGCCGTAAGGGAAACAGCTAGGTACAGAGTGAATATAAGGAAAAGAGGGGATACAAACTCAACAGTCCAAGCAGGTGTATTGTTAAACCTGAGAGCGGCCCCTGTTTTGACCAGCAGAACAAAGGTGTCTCGTACAGGCTAAGAGGCTTTTTATGACCAGGTTTTTTGGAGGGCTTTTTGAGGGGAGGGATCAGGGAAAAGGTGAGCTTGTGGCTTGCATTGACATGTCCTCTGGAGAATGCTTATAGCCTAGGTAAGATGAAACCTAGGTCTCTCTGAGATGGCGGGTGGGCTTATTCAAAAAGGCGGTAGGACTGTCCGGATTCTATCAGTGAGAATTGGGCGAAGGACCCAGCTGTGAAAAGCCCCAAACCACCGCAGCCCTCCTTCCCCAGATCCTCTGTCCTCGCCTTCCCTGGCTCCTTCGCCCTTCGTGGAGCTCAGCCCGCGCCCAGGATCACGGAGCCACGCCAACCACCCACCAACAAGCAGACAGCCACCCAGCTCCTTCTCAGGGCCTAGTGAGGAAGGGCGGGGACGCTCCTCCCGCCGCCCGGAGATGCGCGGGACGGGGCCGCCCTGCGCGATGACGTCAGCGCGCCAGCGCGCGCCAAGGGAGGAGTGGGAACCAAGAGCCGGGAGGCGCGGAGGCTCCGGTAACCCTGGTTGGTGGGGCGAAGAGGGAGGGGTGGGACAGAGAGCTCCTCGAGTGCGGGGTTGTGGTCCAGACCTGGAGCGGGAGCCCTAGACACTCAGCATCGCTTCTGCTCCCAGTAGGCCCCGCCTGACCCGGAGATGGAGTTTCCGGACCTCGGCGCTCACTGTTCCGAGCCGAGCTGTCAGCGTCTGGGTGAGGGGCGGAGCGCGCAGGGGGCGGGGCCGGGCGCGGAGGGGCTGGGACTGTAGGTGGGACGACGGGTGGGCTTCAAGTTCCCAGGCTGGATATGCCTGGGAAGGGCAGGGCTCCAAGTTGGGGGCGGAGGCCAAGGGGGCGTGGCTAAGGAGATGGCGGACTAGGGCATGGTGCTGTTGCAAGTAGTGTAAGCCTTCCAGCCTTACCCGGAGTGGAAGGCTTGAGTGTGTGGGAACGACGTGGAGTTTCTGCTGGACTTAAATCCTACCCACTCCCTACAGATTTTCTGCCGCTTAAGTGCGACGCTTGCTCGGGTATCTTCTGCGCAGACCATGTGGCCTACGCCCAGCATCACTGTGGATCTGCTTACCAAAAGGTGAAGGGGCGGTCTGAGGGTGAAAGGGCGTGAGTGGAGGATACAGGCAGAATCTCCGGAATTCCTCTGCCTCCCATTTCCTCTCTTTTATTGGCTTTCTGAGGTTCACAGCTGGAAACAGTGTCCTTGTGAGTTTATGGAGGGCATATCCAAGTTCTTTCAGGAACCAGAGATATGGTTGGACTGGCAGAGGGCCTCAGAGTGGCCCCTGCCCCTTTACTATAGGATATCCAGGTACCTGTATGTCCACTCTGTAATGTGCCTGTACCTGTGGCCAGAGGGGAACCTCCTGACCGCGCTGTCGGGGAGCATATTGACCGAGACTGTCGCTCAGATCCAGCACAACAAAAACGTAAGGTCAGCATTGGAGGGGTTAGCCGTGACGCATCTGGGACTGTGGATGCCGGGAACCCTGAGCAGCTGTTATGACGAGGTTGGAGAAGGGAGTCAGAATCTCAGCAGAGACAAACCTTCCCACTTCACCTCAGATCTTCACCAATAAGTGTGAACGCTCTGGCTGCCGGCAGCGGGAAATGATGAAACTGACCTGCGATCGTTGTGGCCGAAACTTCTGCATCAAGCACCGTCACCCACTGGACCATGATTGCTCTGGGGAGGGGCACTCAAACAGCCGCGCAGGGTAACTGCCAACTGTCCTGTATTTACCTTTGAAACCAACCCATACTTTTGGAACTGATTTAGCCTCTATTATTTACAAATTGGGAAGCTTCAACCCTGCCCCCTTTGGCTAGGGGAGTCTTTTAGAGTCCTTTACAACTATATATTTTTTCAGACTATTTGGAGACTTCTGGAGGCCTTACTCAGAAGTCCCCTCCTGGCTTCCTGGGTAAGGCCTGGGAGGAGCATGCAAGTTGATTTTTCTTGGAGGCATGCCAACAGTGTCTCTTCCCTACAGACTTGCTACCATCTCCAGAGCACAGGGTCTGGCTTCTGCAAGCACTGTCCTCAGCCCAAGTAGGACCTTGCCTTCATCTACCTCTCCTAGCAGGTAGGCCTGCCCATTTCTCCTCTCCCATTTTGCCTTTTGCATTCCTAACCTCAGTTTCTTGAATGTCTGCCTAGAACCACAACCCAGTCTCCGTCCTGGACAGCCCCTCCAGTAATTGCTTTGCAGACTGGCTTGGTGAGTTGGACAGAGGTTGCATGGACAGCCGTAAATCCATACAGGGAGTAAAGTCCAAGGAAACTGGTCTCTTTTTCCTTTTGCAGAGTGAGGATGAGGCTCTGCAACGTGCCCTGGAACTGTCCCTGGCAGAGAACAAACCCCAGGCCCCAAAGTACCTACTTTATGGTGAAAGAGGCGGGATGTGGGCAAAGGCGTGGTATGGTGGGAGGTCAGTGGGACCACTCTGACCCAATAGGATAACAGTTAGGAATCTAGGCTCAAAATTAAGCTTATTAACTATATGACCTTTGGCAAGCTCTTTAACCCATTAAGTTCTTAATTTCCTGCACAAAAATGAGACAATACTAATACCTATCCTGTGGGGCTGTATGAATATTTAGATAATACTTCAAGTACTCGGCAGCATAGTGATGCTCACATTTTAGATATTCTTGTCATCCAACTTAAGCTTTCCTCCCTCCCAGTTCTCAGGAGGAAGAAGACCTAGCTTTAGCACAAGCACTATCAGCCAGTGAGGCCGAATACCAACGGCAGCAGGTATGAGGACTGGGTAGAGATGGGGTCCTGCACTGGGAGGAATTAAGGAGTTTGGAGAGATGGTTCGTCAGAGTGCAGAGAGCTGTGGAATGGTGGCTGTCCTTTTGTTTCAGTATGAATCCACCCATGTGGAACTTGAAAGTGAGAAGAAGTGTCCCTCATTTCTTTGACATTGCACCCCGTCTTCCCATTCTTACCCTCTCCTTGCTCCAGGCCCAAAGCCGCAGCTTGAAGCTGTCCAACTGCAGCCTGTGCTAGGGCCTCGGGCTTGGAGAGGGAGGCTCAGCTGAGAAGGACTGTGGCCCTCATACCCTTAGAATACACAGGGAGAGGAGGCTGGGACCAGCCTGGAGTGAAGACGTGGAGGAGTGACATGCAAGCCGCCTCCAGAGAGCATAAGGAGAAGCAGCTTACAGAGCTGAGCCTACAGAAGGCCCTGCAGCCTCTCCAGCTGCATGGGAGAGAGCAGCTAGCAACTGTTCCCTGTTGGGCCCTGGGGGATGTTGACGAGGCTCAGCTAAGACCCCTGCATTGTGTCATCCTTCTTATACTGGGGCTGCCCTCCTGTGTTGGGGGCAGGAAGGGGCCTGTAATGAATAAATGATCTTGGCAGTCAAGAAGACATCCAAATGGTGTGTTTCTTTCTCCTCTCCCACCAAAACCAGAAGAATCCTGTCAAGAGTGCTCACCTAACCTAAGGCTGGCAGCCCCTTGCAGCACCCCACACCACAAAGCCACAGTGATGCTAGCACAGTCCACATTTTTATTTCCCCAAAAAGTGCTTTTCTGTAAGGTCTCCCTCCCTTTAGCTAGCACCATACTCCAAGACCAGGATGAAATATGCCAGGGAAGAGGGATACATCTTACTCCCCTGAGTTATCCTTTCAGAGAGAAGTGGCCACAACTTTTATCAACATGCCTCAGTTTGGGGTTTTGTGTCTTCGGAGGATTCTTCCTGACCCTGCTGCTGCAGCTGCCACATATCAGCATAAACCCCTCCTTGGGATAGTAGAGCCTCGTGCCTAGGGCAAGGGGGAGAAAGCAAGTCCCTGTTGCCAGTCTCACCCCAAGGGTCCTTGCCTCCAGCTCACAGAGATTACATAGGGATTGGTGAGGGAGATGCCTCCCCCAAACCCCTGGGATTTCACCACCTTTTCCAGGGGCGCCAAATTCAGAGGCCCTGCCCTGATCATCCTGCTGCATCCCTTACCGTCCTCTCTCCACAATGTGGCCATCCTTGATGACAAGGATCTGATCAGCATTCACGATAGTTGAGAGCCTAAGAGGGCAGAGATCACTTACCCACCACACCACCGAAAGTGGGTCACGCCGCCTGCTACCCCAGTACTGTACCTGTGTGCCACCACCATGGTGGTGCGGTTGGCGCAGACTTTGGCCAGAGAAGCCTGGATGGCCCTCTCATTAGTTGTATCCAGTGCTGATGTTGCCTACGGAGAGGGTCTGGGTGAAACTGCCCCTGTCACCCCAAAACCCCAGTAGAAGGAGGATGCAAGCCACTAGCTGAGGCCTTAGGAATCAGAAGGAACCTTGTTTGCACTTGAGGACTGAAAGGCATTTTTATGAAACATGGATTCATGGTACCTATCGTAGATGGCAGGAATGGCTTGGGCACAGGCAGGGGAGGAAAAAGGGGAGCAAGCTGCCCACAGTCCTCACCTCATCGAGCAGAATGATGTCTGGAGCCTTAAGAATGGTGCGAGCAATGGCAACACGCTGCTTCTCTCCACCACTCAGCTTCAGTCCCCGCTCGCCCACCTGCGTCTCATACCCTGTGGATATTGCCCACCTCCCTCAAGTCACACATAATATACACGTGGTTTCTGTGACCAGATGGACAAGGAAGGGATGGAACCAAGGTCAGAGGGAGTAGCAGGACTAAGCTGGGTGGGGGAGGGACTCTGCAGGGGAGGCTCACCTTCAGGAAAGGCCATAATGGCATCATGGATGCCTGAGGCCTGAGCTGCAGCCTCCACCTCATCATTCCCTGCTGTAATGCGGCCATAGCGGATATTGTTGGCGATGGTGTCATTGAAGAGGACTGTGTCCTGGGGTACAACTCCAATGTGAGACCGGAGGGAGATCTGGGTTACCTGGGACCAAAAGACCATGTGCCCTGGCCTGAGAACCGCCACCCTGTGCCCAGGCCTGGGAGGTAGGACGGGCTGGCCAGAAGTCATGGGATGAAAGGCCCTGGAGAAGAATCTTGTCACCACTACCCCCAAATCATAGCTGCATAGGCAAATCACTCAACCTCCCTGAGTCTGTTTTCTCATCTACAAAGAGAAAATATGCTTTCTCTCCCTGCTTTCCTAGATCATCGCAGAACTTCATAGCTTGTACAGCAACACACAAATCACTGTTGTGACTACTTTACTTGTGGAGGTTCTATGGTGCCACAAAGGCTGAGGTCTCCTGCTTCTGCTTTTTGCAGGGGTAACATCTCCTCTCAGTTACCTGAGATGGCATCACCTGCTATTCTTCCACACACAAGCACCTAAATTATAGTCTCCCTCCAAACAAACTTACCTGTGAAATGTCCTGCCCATCTATTCGGATGCAGCCAGAGCTAATATCATAGAAGCGAAAAAGCAGGCGCAAAATTGTGCTCTTCCCTGCCCCAGATGGGCCCACCTGTTGCAGTGGAAACAGAAACATTCTTAGGCCTATTGGCTTTCTCTCCAAGAGGCCACCAATGTCTATGGAGGCTGCTACATTCAATCCCATCAATCCTGTGACCCATCATGACAAGGTTCTCTGACTCCACAGCCTAGGTCACAGACTACCATGGGCACCAGAATAAGGGAAGCTCAGAAGTCTGGGCCAAGTGGCTGGGTCTGCTCTCACCAGGGCCAGTGTCTGTCCAGGCATCACAGTGAAGGACACATCCTGCAGGGTCTCCCTCCTGCATGGAAGAGAATGGTCACCAAGCCTGCTGCTCTCCAGTGTTGCCTTCCATCACCAGAGTTTCTCCTGGGCCCTGCCCTCCCCTGCTCAGGCTCTTCCCAGGCAGTGGCAGACTGAGAAGCAGGGATGAAGGGCAGGAAGGCAGTGCGTAAAGGGATAATGGGAAAGGGGACAGGCTGGAGTGAGGAGTGGGGTGCGGCAAAATAAGGAGGGCTTACCCATCGGCATAGCTGAAGTGCACATTCTCAAACTCAATCCGGCCCCTCTGAAAGTGAAGGGGCCCTGCTCCAGGAAGGTCCTTCACCTGGGAGAGTGCCACACACGCATGCATGCTGTCATTACATGCCTGGTATCCTCCATGCACAAAGAAACCCATGCAGGCTCCTGTTCCCCACCTCCCTCCTTTCCCTTCACTCACTTCCGTCTCCTCCTTCAGCAGGTCAAACATGTTCTCCATGTCAATAAAGTTGGTCTGGATCATCCTGCAAAAAGAGTGCTGGCTGGGGCTCTTTTGAGATGCTGGGGAAATAAGGGTGCACCCTGGACAGGTCACAAACTACCAGAGTAAGTGACTACAGTGGTCAGCACTGGAGGGTGACAGGAGGAGGAGGGCCAGGGATATGATTACCTGTAGTAGGTACCAAACCAGTTGAGGGGCATGTATAGCTGGATGATGTAGGTGCCAAACAGCACAAAATCTCCAACCTGTGGAGACCCAGGGAAGAGGACCAAGTCAGAGAAAGCCTGTGGACTGTCACACTGCCCACTTCCTACTCAGGAGCCTGGTGGCCCAGACATAGGCCTTGGGCCCTCTACCCCATCCTCAGAACAATTTCCTCACCTGTAGCTTCTGCTCACTGACAAAGTATGCACAAAGCAGGGAGCCAGCAAGGAGCCCAAGTCCAATCACCAGGTTCTGTGTCTGATTTAGTAAAACCAGTGAAGCACTTGACTTCCACTCCAAATCCTGAGGCAATAATATGGGAGGGAAAAATGTCACATGCACACTGTCATCAAATCAAAACTTGGGCCCAGGCACCTTCAACCTCACAGCCAATCCTCTTGGCTCTGGCAATTCTGCAAGGCCAGGACATTACTCTCAGCAGGACTAAAACTAGCATCCTCACCTGATACTTAATGATGGCATCTTGGTAGCGGTCTACTTCATAACGCTCTGCGTTGTAATACTTCACCTGGTGAATTCAAACCACCATTGTCCAGCCTGGCTGTAGCATTCAGCCCTGGATTGTTTCCTCCACATTCCCAATCCCTCCTTCCTAATTTTAAACAGCATACCTTATCCCCTCTCCCCCAGCTTCTCATCAGGGTCAGCCCCAGTGGTCCCAGGCACACTCCTCCATACCTCTGTGCCTCCCACCACTGCCACCAAGGCTCTCATTACCGTCTCAAAGTTTAGCAAAGAGTCCACAGCTCGTGCCCGGGTAGCATTCTCCTGTGTGTTCATGGCACGTCGAAATTTCGTTCTCCACTCCGTGACCACAATGGTCAGGGCTGGAGGATGACAGGAGGAGGAGGAGGGGCAGGGAGAAGTGATCAAGACATTACCCCCAACAGCAGAGACCACACGTGAATGTCTGCTACCTGCCACACACACATTGACCCTGTGCTATAGCCCAGCAACCCAGATTCCAAAGGGAGAGAGCCCTAAGCTACCTGATGGAAGGGGCTATGCCCAAGACATCATTGTAGGCTGCATAAAGCCTTGTGTGTGAAAATGATTTTGGTGGACAAATGAAGGCAAACTGCATCTTGTTAATAAATGTGGTTTCTCCTTGACTCACATTCACAGTGGGCACCTACTGTGGCCAGGATGCTCTTCCCCAGCCTTCCATCCAGGTGCAGCTAAGGGTCCCTGTCAGAGGAGGAGCCCCACCCATTGTGTTGGGGAGAAGCAGGAGCCTATTCAAGTCTACTGACATGCAGCCTTCTAAAGCTGAGTCACCTGAGTGGGAGCAGGGCTCATGCCCAAGAGTGTCCCTGGACAGTTCAGGGAGATGGTTTCACCCAGTAGCACTCACCAAGGTAAAGACTCATGCACAGGAACACAATGAGGCCAAACCAGGCATTGAAGAACATGCTGAAGTAGATGATGCCAATGACAATGTCAGCCAGTGTGGGGATGATATTGAACACCAGGTAGCTAGGAGGGCAAGCCAGCAACAGAGAAAAGTTTAGGGCCTGAAGCTAGCAACTCTGCCTCTAGGTATTTCAGTGTAGTGTTTTGTTTTCAGCAGCAACAGACTGGACTCAAGCTAAGTGTCCCTCGAGAGATGATGGCTATATAAGCCGTATCATGCTGAAATGCAGCATGCTCTGGATCAGCTATAAAGAGTGAGAAAGAGTGTCATACACGATGACTATATATCTCCAGAACATTTTGCGAATAAAACAACTCTAAGAATGACACCTATGTCATGATACCATTTGTTTTTTTTTTGTTTTTTGAGAGGGCATCTCTCATATTTATTGATCAAATGGTTAACAATGATATCATTTGTTTTAAAAAAATCTCTACACTACCACATTAGTTCTGAGAGTCTGCACACACACAGATAAAAATACAAAAAAGCAAAACTCATCATATTAAATGGAGTGGGAACCTCTGGAGAAGTAGAATTTATGAGATTTGCTCTCTGTCTACTTTGAGTTATAAAGATAGCATGGGTACGTTAATCTGATAATTAAAAATAAAAAGATGACTGAGGGGCAGCTTCTCAGGCTGGGTCTGTTCCCCTGACAGCTCCTCTACTCCTGCTTCTCCAGCCCCATCCTCCCACACTCCCTTTCGAGAGGCTTCACACCTGAGCAGCCCTGTAACACTGGACGTGCCCCGGTCCACGATCCTCAGCACCTCCCCTGTGCGGCGCCCCAGGTGCCAGCGCAGTGAGAGCTCATGTAGGTGGGAGAAGAGGCGCAGCTCCACACGGCGCGATGTGAACTGCTGCACCCTGATCCATAGAAATGTGCGCAGGTTGCTCACAAAGCCTGCGGAGAGCCAGGGGAGGTTTCAATAGGGCTTAAGAGCCAAGGACACCAGCCAAGCACCAAGACGTGAAAGGTCTGAGAGCACCAAGAGGCCTGGGGGAGGAATGCTTGCGGGAGGGGCTAACAGGAGGAGGGGGAGGGGTCTATACCAACAAGCGGGAGAGCAGGGTCCTTCCTACCTGTACTGCCAGTGCCACCCCCCTGGAGGAATTTGAGGAAGACATAGGTGGTAACGGTCCAGGCCAGGGGGCTCCAGGGTGCCTTCTCAGTCAGCAGGTTCACTAGGGAGAAAAGTCAGAGCCCATATGACCCCCTAGGTGAAACCGGGTCCTCAAGAGATAATGTCCCAGGTACCAGCCACAGCCCCTTTCTGACCACACAGCTCCCAACTCTGTCCCACTTCCCTAGGTTAGGGCCCCGCTCCCACCAGGCCAATGAAGGATAAGAGCACTCAGCTGGCACTCCTCCTCCTCACCTATGTCTCTATAGAAGATGGGGACCAACACATTCAGTCCCCGGTCCAACCCCATAAGCCCCAGGCAGATGAGCACAACAAGCTGTAGAGCTGGGCTCCCCCGAGGCCACAGGTAGCCACTCAACAGGCGGAGCTTCCTGCCTAGGTCTCGCCAGGTGGACTGAGGTGGCCTCTCTGTTGACTGAACCTAGGATGGTGAAACACACAGGAGGGGAGCTCAGAAATAAAAAAGAAGTGCCCTAGCCAGAAACCCTCTAGGGAAACTATGGGATTACAGCTCCCAGGTGTCTCTGTCCCACAAGTGACCCCTGATGAGGTCAGAAAGGCTAACAGGGCACAAACGGAGATTTATGTAACAAGTATGGTAGGAAAAAAATGATTGGTAATGAAATTAAGACAGACCCTAAGGCTCAGAAATTGAGGTGTACCTGGCTCCATTCTACATCTTGATCCTCTCCATTGACCTGTAAGGTGTGGGACTGGGGCCTAAGACCAGGGGCCCAGAGCCCCAGGACAAAAAGCCCTCCAGAGACCACATAGCGCAGCACCCACAGGCTAAACTGAACCTAGAATGAAATGGGGAGAGCATCAGTGAGGGCCAGAAAGCCATCGTTATTATTCCTAACAGGCTGGAGACTGGTGTAGGGAGCACACCCAGGTACTCCTCAGGGGCCCCGCCTTCTAACAGGCTTTAAAAAAAAATCTACAGTGACTCAGCACAGACAGCCCCACCAGCTGGCTATCAGCTCCCAGGCGCCAGTTGGCCCCTCCCATCTTCCCTTTCTTAGAAGCATCCCAAAGCCTGGAGCCAGTGTGACGTGACACACCATCCTTCTTCCAAGCCCCTGCCACCAGTGTTTCCCCTCTCCGCACACGGTCCCTTACCTGCTGGCCCAAGTCGGTCCTTGCCCACCACCATTGTGGGCTGTTCCAAGAAACCAGAGCCAAGTTCTCCGCTGCAAACGCCGCAGTCCAGAGGAGCAGGAGACCCGGGCTGTGCCTGAACTTGATCCAGATGCCCACTGCTAGCTTCTGCTGTGCCTGGTGCCGTTCCACCACAAGCAGCGCTAGGCCACAGGCACTGGCCAGAGTCCCCAGTATGAAAGCCAGCAGTAGGTAGCCTGGCAGAGGGGTCGCTCTGGCAGTGCTCACCCGGCCAACCAGGCCAGCCAGGGGTAGGGCCACCTGAAGTATGGCCAGAAGCATCTGCAGCCCGTACGGTGCAATACAAGGGCCGGCCCCCCAACTCAGCGCCTCGGTACCAGCCTGTCGCTCCCGACGCTTGCAGGGAAGGGCCAGCACCAAGGCCAGAGCCCCCAGTGCCATCAGCGTTGAGGGCACAAGTGTGAAGAAGAAGCAGGGACTCGGGCCACCCTTCACCCAGGCCGGACCCACGGGCCCTTCGGCCTCGCAGTAGTTGCCTACAGTCACCATGGCAATGCGTGCCTGCCGGCCGAGGCT
Source organism: Manis javanica (assembly GCF_040802235.1). NCBI lineage: Eukaryota > Metazoa > Chordata > Mammalia > Pholidota > Manidae > Manis > Manis javanica. The sequence continues at coordinate 16,780,528 of NC_133167.1, read as the reverse complement.
GCGGGAACTGAGCGACGAGAGAAGGGGGCCAGCCGCTCGGGGCAGGGTGCGGATGCCAGGGTGTCTCGGGTCATGGAGCCGTGGGCTCTAAACCGTGGGAGTGGCGGGCATGGACGCACGTGGACCCGGCCACCCTGCCCGCTGGCTTCGCGCACGCGCCGCTGCCACGCACTCACGCACGACACGTACGCCGTCTCTGCCTTTGCGCTCCTCGGTCCCTTCCCGGGACCCTCCTGCCAAATCCGGGCCCACAGGAATGCCAAGAGCAAACTGCTGTCCTCTGCTGCAGCCCGGCCTGCTGGGGCCGCCCTCAGCCTATCTACTCAGGACTTCATTGGCCAGATTTCTCGGAGGGGCGGGCGAAATGTTGCACGCGGGGAAGGCAAAATAGACTGGTGCAGTCAGCTTGGTCACGTGCTCACAGCGGGAAATCCAATCTCACAGTGGTTTGGAGACACTGACCGCCTGGAAACTAAGGGCAGGAAATCGCCCTTCTGTTGGCCGGCTGGCTCGGTGTACCGAGTGATGGCAGAAGGTCCATTTCCCTACAGAGCCTGGTCCTGTCCCCAGCCACCTGGGGGGTTTGCTACGCACCCTGCCCCACTTGTTCCGAGAACCCTAGCCATGAGAGACAAGCCACAACCTGGTCAAAGTCCCTTCTTTATTAAGGGCTATCAAGCTGTACACAGTCCACACCCCGTTTGGAGTTCGGGCAGTTAAGTCCACCACTCACCAGCAGCGGACCAGAGCCGGGTGAGAAGTGGGGCAGAGGGTAGGAGCTGGGTCCCAGCATGCAATGCAGCAGCTCAAAGCCTTGGGTGAAGCTGTCCTGCTGCCCCTCCATCCCCCTCTAGGGGACAGTGGAAAGCAGACCAGAGCTCTCTCACTGGGAGGTAGACAACCGAGGGCACACTCCAGCTCTATCCGTTCCATGTGTGGGTGGTGGGGTACAATAAGCAGCAATAGGGGCCAGGAAGGCCTCAGTCTCCCAGGGCCCATCCTAAAGTTGGAAAGGGCAGCAAAGAATGTCCATTTTGCTCCTGCAATTCAGAATCCTTCCTTCTTAGGGTCAAAAGATAGCAAGAGGGGAGCTAGGAGCTGGGGTTTCCACACCAATACAAAGCAAAAGCTCAATGGAAGGGTAGCAAGCGAACAGAATGGGAGTGAGTGGCACACATGCCAGTGATGTGCAGGAAGCAAGGGAGAGGTGAGCAGGCTGCAGCACTGGGAGAGAACTGGGGGTGAGGTAAGAGCCACAGCCTGAGCTGCTCATCTGGTTCAGGGGAGGGGGAGGAGGCTGCAGAGGGTGAGGGTCCAGGCCCAACCTCCCCACTCCATAGTTGGCACAGGTTCTCCCTGCTTGGCAGCTTCTGTGGTGGAGATTTGCAGGGGTGGGTGCAAAGGTGGCAGTACTGGGGCTGGGCTGGGGATCAGTTTCTAGCACCACACTCTTGAGCCAAGGGGGGTCCTAGAGATGAGGCTAGAGTCCTGTGTGCCCTGGTTCCTAGGCCCCCAATTTCTCTCCTGGGGCTGTGGCGAGCCCAGTGTTGGCATCTCCCTTGGCCAGGCACGGACACACAAAGACCACACATGTGGAGCCAGGCAACCCTCTGAGGAGCTCTCCATGGCAGGTGGATGGGATGGCAGGGCAACAGTAGCCTCCATCCTGGGGCACAGGGACCTTCCTTGGCCTTGTCTATACCTGTGGAGAGAAAAGGGCTAGTAGTAGAGGTACTCTTCAGCCATTTGCTTAACCAACAGAAGCTTGGAGATAAAGAAAAGGGCAAGTCTGATTCTTGGGGAGGTAAGCAAAAGAAAAATCAAGCCCTGGATTTCAGAGTAGATGAGGGGAGGGTGCAGTATCTCTGTGCAAAAGGCCTCCCTTCCTTCACATGAGCAGCTGACCTCAGCCTGGAGGTTACTAGTGAAGTTGTTCTGGGTCCTGGAGCCCTTACCTTGTGCACCTGAGGGGGAAGCTCATCCTCTGAGCCCTCCTCGGGCACGGGCTCTGGGTGCCTTGATGCTGATTGTCCATCTTCAGCCCACCCTCCAAGGGGCAGCCGAGAGAAGTGAGAGGGAGCCCGGGGCATTGTGCCAGGATCTAAAGACACACATAAACATTTTCTTAGAATGAATACAATCAGGAATTGGAAGAGTTCTGGGGTTGGCGGGGAGATGGGTTAGGCTCCTTGGGCCTGGTCCCTCTGACCTCTTTCTTCCCCTAGATGCCCAAGACCCACCCTTCCCAGAAGGCTCCATATCCTCCTGTACCCGTACTGGATACCTGTGATGCCCCCATAGCGCCTCTGGAAGCCCCCCTGCAGGGTAGTGGTCTCAGGTGCTCCAGGCCGTGGTGCAGCACAGGGATAGCTGGCAGAGCGGGGGATAGGTTGGGGGGCCCGGGCGCCCTCTCCTCCTTCTTCAGGGGCACTCTCCCCACTCTCATCACTCTCCCGGCGGTGCCACACATGCCGCTCAGGTTCGGCCTGGGCCTGCTGCTTGTGGAGCTGAGAAGTGGGGGGCTTATTAGTTGGGGACAGAAAGATATGTGTCTGAGACAGCCGCCCCTACCATGGTATTGGCCAGTTCCCATTTATACCACGTCACCTAGAATCACTGACCCAGAGTACCTACCATGTTAATGCTGAGTAATATATATATATGATATTTTATAAGTTAACTATTCAGCAGATCCCTGGAACGAGCCTGTGCATGGGTGTTAATGACACTCATTTTCCCTAGTCATTTAATTCAAGAACAAATTGGTTGTGGATCTACGTGCAAGCACTCTTTTAGGTGCTGGGGATATAGCAGTAAACAGAATAGACAAAAATTCCAGTCTTTGTGGGGCTTATATACTGGGACAGGGTAGAGGATGAGGATAATAGACAACAAATAAATGAGGAAAAAAAAACAGTATGTCAGATCGTGCTAAATGTGTGGAGAAAAATCGAGCAGGATGATTCGGGAGGGTGGGCAAGGGAGGCTTTTAGTCAGGGTAGTCTCATGGAAAGGGTAAGAGCAGAGACTGAATAAGGAGAAGGAGGGAGCCATGTGGGTATCTCAGAAAAGTAGATTCTTGGCAGGGGAAACCACAACTGGGTTCAGGCTCTGGATGAGAATAAGCTTGCCTGAAAAGGCAGTAAGAAGGTTTATGTGTGAATGGAGATTGCAGAGCAGATAAATGGCATAGAAGGGATTTGAACCCATGTCTTGCTTTTCCACATGTAAAACCCTCTCCTTTTCAGCTGTCATATTGGTTCCATTGGCCTTGCCCCTTCTGTCCACTCACCTGGTGCATATAGAGGGCGTGCAGGCTCATCTCGGTGGATGCATATTCCGACAGCACTAGGCTCTGCAGCTGACCTTCCCACACGCTGCTCCCGGAGCTGGCTGTCCTGGCATCCATCCTGTCCCTCCCAGCACAGAGAGAGCAGTGAGCAACAGTTCTGAGACCCACACATGTTGCTGGGGGCCAGTGCTGTGCTCTCTCCTCTTGGCCACCTCTACTTACCCAGAGCCTGTCATATTGCTGGGAGCCCGGCCTGTGGGAACCTGACCAGGTTGCAGAGGGGAGAAGGAGCGCAGGGCAGAGGCGACCTCAGCTCTGTGCCTGGATCCCTGCAGGTCTCTGGGCAGTGGGGGGCCCCGGCAGGATGAGCCAGCTACTACATTTGCAATAAGGCTCAGTGGCTATGAAGGAAAGAGGTGGGTAGAATACTTAGGGCAGGAGGGAGGCCTCTGGGTCCTCTAGTATCCTGCACATCAGGATCCAATGGGACAGACAGAAGGGAACCAACAGGGTAGGCCCTTCAACCCCATGCCCAGTCCTCCACTCCCAGCTCCTGGAGCCACTCTGCACATTGTCTCCCAGTCCCCAGAAACACACCTCAGACTCAGACTGTAAGGACTGGATGGATGTAAAGAGGGCATTCTCAGGGAGCAGACCCCCTGGGGCAAGGCCAGCAGCTGCTCCGTCCCGCTGAACCTGCTCCTTGAGGAAGCCGAGGAAGGCTGTGCTCTCACGTGGTGGCTGCCAGCCAGGGTTGGTGATGGCAAAGTGCATGAGTGACAACTCTGTCTTCCCATCCTCGGCTTGCTGGTACACCGAGGCCTCTGTCTGCCCACCGGATAACCACTGCACAAGGGAGGCTGTAGTGAGGAGGACTGTCCTCTTAGAGGAAACCCTTTTGTACCTTTCCTGCTTGGGGGAAGCCTTGCCACTGGAGGACAGAGACCACAATGCACTGCTGTATCTTATCCAGGGGCCCCAGTGCCCACCCAGGAGTGGCCACATGGAGAGCTAATTGCTTTGTGTGTTTCTCAAGGAAGCTTAGCCTAGGGAGCAAATTTAGGGCTAAAATCCAACCCAGGCTCCTGTTTACCAAGCAGTGTGTGTACCCTGCACAGGGTTGCCCTGAGGCAGGGCTGCCTTCTGGGATTCATTGGCTTAGAAGGAGTGCCTCTTTGCAGTTTGCCTGAAGACACTGTGTGTGCCAACATCGCCTCTGGTACCTGGCTCCCTCCTCTCCCAGTACCTGGGGATGCCCATGCTGGCGAACATCCATCTGAGCAAAGGAACAGGTATCTCCAACACCAACGACCTCCACAGTGAAATTGCGGAAGAAGTCTATAATCTCCAGGGCCCGTGGGCGCAGGCAGAAGATGAGGATGAGGGGTGTGACAATGGGGCTCAATAACTCCTCCAAGATGAACACCTAAAAGGGAGGGGACCAAGGTCACAAGACAGCAGGAGGGAGCCCAGCCCTCACCACCAACCTATCAGCCAATCTCTAGCAGGCCCTAACTCCAACTCCACTCACTGCCTTGTACTGGAAGAGCTGGGCAAACTCGTCCCGGGTCTGTGAGCGGTGGGCATTACCCTGCCAGTGGTCAGGCATGTAGTGGATGTGAGCAAGGATCACGCGGAGCAGCTGCTCAGGGCAGAACACCATGTGCTGGTCCGGGATAAAGGACCTAGTAGGATCATGGTCATAGTGAGATATAAACCTTTCCCAGGAATGCTAGTTTGCTTACTCCCACCTGCTGCCCTGGCCCACCTGCACACAGTCACGGTGACCCCCAGCAGTGTGACTGTGGTGAGGACGTGCTCCACAGCCAATACATCTTCGTCGTAGATGGTGAGGGCAATAAGCACAGCCAGGATGGAGCCAGCAAAGAAGGCGCCATTCTTGGCCAGCAGAGTCAGCAGAGGTGACAAGAAGCAATTCATGTACTTGGAGGCTGGCTTATAGCCACGGCTGAGGCGGGACTGTAGCTCGTGCTCCAGCTCATTGAAGTGGCGGAGGTAGCAGCGGCCATACAGTGACCAGCAACGTGCTCCCAGGGCCCCTGGCTCCCGCTTCAGCACCTCCGCGTAGCTGAAGAAGGCATAGAGGATCTGCCAGATGAGGATGAGGGGGCACAGCAGGAAGTTGGCAATGCCAATCCACAGGATGCGGTTACTGAGGCGCTGGGCTAGCTCTAGCCGTTGCCCCCCACGTTTGTACTCAGTCTTGAGGCTCCATTCATTGAGAAACAGAGAGCCAGGTCCCCAGAAGAGGATCAGTTCAAAGTTGTACTTGAGGCCGCGGGTGAAGAAGACGGCCTCCCCGAGGCCAGGCAGGCGGAAACGCAGAGGCAGGAGGGATTTGTTAACCAGTGCCACCATGTAGTTCTGGAAGCGGAGGATGCGGTGGTAGATGTCCAGCTCTGTCAGCTCACGCTTGTGGATGCAGATCTGGTGCTCTTTCTGGGTCTGCACAATCCGGGCTTGCACTTCCTGCCATGTGCAGTATGGAAGGGCAGACTGCAGGGTGGGGAAGAGACAAGGTATGGAAGGTGGGGTTGTTGTCTTGGCCCCTCAGCCTGCATTAACTGTGGGGCTCAGGGATCCTTTGCTTAGCTGAGTAGATTTTAGGTAGATGCTCCCTGAACTGCCAATGATGGGTGAGGACACCTGGTCCCCAGGAATACACCCCACCCTTCCCAAGCTGCAGAAAATGTCTTGGGCTGTGGTGCTTAACTTCCCATCTCACCATGGGGATGCGTAGAGCATGCAGGTAGAAGGAGTGGATCTCCCAGTAGCAGCAAATGTTATAGATGAACTTGATAAGCCGGTGGACCCAGAAAACACCAGCAACGACCAGGATGGTGATAAGGGAGCCATTTTCCTGAATCCTGGTGGGGAAAAAGAAGGGTAGAAAAGATGGTCTTTGAGGAACTTGGCAAACATGCTGTTATCCTGAAGAATTTGGCAAGGCTGAGCCTGAGTCTGTTCTAGGGAATGTGTTACTGCCTCACATTCTACTCTGATCCTCATGTGTTAGTGGATTGACAGGCTACGGGCCCTCTGGCCTGCACCCCTTACCTGGCACTACAGACTTGGGCAGGCAAAAAGGCATCTGGCAGAGTGACCTTGACGGGCTCCGTAGGATGAAGACTGTGGTTCACCATCTTGTTGGCAAATAGGATGTCATAGTCCACACAGCTAACCAGGAAGGTAGTGAAGGCAACCACAAAGAGGAACTGCCTGGGGAGTTGGGAAGAGGGTGCACAGTCTGAGAGTCAAGAGAGGCCCCAGTGAAATAACGCAGGAAAATGGAGTTTGGAACAAGACTGGGAAGAGGCCTCTGGGGAAACCAAGGGGCTGGAGAACTCCCAGTGGGGGTCTCTCTACTGCTCAGCCCAAACCAGCTCCTACTTTTTGCTCTTAGCTGAAGGCACCACAGAATCAGCTTGCTTTCCTCACCTCACAATAATCTCTGCCACCACTCACCCGTATCTTTTAAAGGTGTTACCGTTGTGGATATCGTCCCTAGTCCCTGACTGCCTTTTGAGATGGTAGTTAGAAGCCCTTTAGGGACTTGAACTCTTTTCTTTCTGAGGAGGGATTCCCAATCCCTTACTCCTTGGCAAGGCCATATGATATGGCTCTTTCATCTTAGAAGGCTCTCTGTCCAGCAACCGGCCTCCAAAAGGCAACCATGGCAGAACAGAGACACTTTTCTCAAGTTAAGTGGCTTGCATGTCTGAGACCTCCTGGCTGAACTACACCCATTTCATTGGACCTCTGATGAAATGATCAAGTCTGAGTTCTCTTGTGGAAGAGATTAGGACTATCTTTTCCTAGTAAGAGATTAATGAAGAGATAGGACTATTGTTTTTCTATTAGGGAGAGGCTATAAACTTTGATGCCACACACCCAGTCCCTGAACTGTTTGCAGTTTTGAGCCTAGACTGAGTTGCATAAGCCATGGTTAAGCTTACGGGGGAGAAAGACTGAAATGCATTCCTTTACCACATCATCTATCCCTTCTTAAACTTACATGAGCTCGAAGACCTCCCCAATGAGCATACAAGTGAAGCCATTCTTCTGGTGTAGATTATAAACGTGTAATTGTTAAGAAAAAGTGGTCAGTAGAGATAGCAATTAAGAGCACAGACTTTAGTGTCACATACCTGAGCTTAAGTCTGGCTCTATGACTCTAGCAGTATGACTTTGGCCAAGTTACTTAACCTCTCTAAGCTTTTCTTTAGTGATATATTGGAAATAATAGCACCTGTCTCAGGGTTATTAGGTCTGAGATAATGCATATAAAGCATTTAACACAGAGCTGACAAAAATGAGTCAAAAGACAGTAATTTTTATGATTAGCATCCCATCAAAAAGGAGGATCACCCTTGAAACGTTTCCTTGTAAATTAAGTGAACGGCACACAGCTCTTGATAAATGTGGGCTATTATTATTCATGATGGTCATTATTCCCCAGCTTTCTTCAGCCTAAAGATTTCCATCCCCCTTCTTGGGATTAGAGTCAAACCCATCCCACCTCATCAGGGGCCTGGCTTAGAGAGGTCCCAGAGCACCAACAAAGAGACACAAAGGATATTCGAGAGAAGAAGAGGTCAAGGTTTTCAATGTGGTGCCAAGGTGCTGTGGGCACAGGAGCAGAGATGTCAGACCCCCGAAGAAACACGTGAACTCCTTGCTCCCTCAGTGTTCCTCCAACTCTCCCCCCAGGCCCCAACACTGGCTGTCATTTTCAAGAACTCACACTTGCTACCCTCAGGGACGTGCACCAACAGGTCCTCCTCTCCTGGGGGTGAATCACTGTAGGAGGCCTCTAGGCGCTGGTATTCAGTGTCAAACTGCGCCATCACCACCAGCCCCTGTCCACCTTGTCCACCTGCCAGTAATGAGAAAGAGACCCAGGTTTAGACCCTGGTGCTGCTTGTCTGCTGTCCTGCCTACTAGACCAGAAATAATAAGAAAGAATCCTTGGGCTTGGTCTCCACTATTCTTGGCTCTAAGGCAGAATAGGAATAGTAACCCAAGGAGTGCAGCAAGATCAGGGCTAGAGAGGCCTTAACTGACCACTGAGGTCAGTCACCCCCAGAGCCCTTACTGAGTGTCTACTGAGGCCTTCCTGGCCTGAAGCCAGACTCTGCCCCTTTGTGGGGGCTGTTTCATCTCCTTTTTAGTAGAGAGAAAGGGTCCTCCCCTACCCTCCTGGAGAAACCCTTGTCTCCAAAAGACTAGCAGTTTGGAAGCACTCTGTAAACAAAAGTTTGAGGTAAGCACATGGCCCTACCAGCTCCATGGACAGTGGCTGCTTCACTCTGGCCCTCGAAGCCCTGGCTCTGCAGCTGCTGGAGGAGAAGGTGTCAGGCCGCAAAGAGTGGGGATAGAAAGAAACCCAGCCCTCCCACCTACCCAACGCCCACCAAAAGGAAGCCAAGGATGAGGCAAGGAGGCTGCAGTGGGGAAGACGCAGCTTAGCCTAGGGTTATGCACACTTCCTCTGGTCATACAATACAGGGACACTTGTCCAACTCTAGGATCCCAAAAAGTGGATTACTGAATCTGTGAAGACGGAGTCAGTACAGGTCTCAGGTCAGACAGCTCCTCTAGACTGTTTCTTCATTGCCTCACCTCCAAACCCCAAACCCAAGAAGAGAGTCTATTCTGAAGAGGACCTTTCTGGTCAACCCCTTCCCCTGCTTCCCGAGCATCAAAAGCCCAGTAGGAAGTCATAGCTCCTGGATGGGAAATCCTGACTGGGTCAGTGTAGACCCAGGTCCTGGGAGAATTATGGGTCCCCTAGGTCTCTGGTACCAGGCATGGTCTAGATGACAGTCACCAAGTCAGTGCAGCCCCTGGGGTCACAGAGCTCGACCCAGCATGCCCCCGGTGGGATTCCCTGGCTTAGTGAGAGCCCTAGGTCCAAAGAAGCTGACCAAGCCTTCAAGGAACTCACCACTCACCGGGTCAGTGGGGACCCAAGGGCCATGGAGCCCCGGCCGGTTTGGCCTTGGCTCCGGAGTTCCTGCGTTGTTGGAGGAATCGAGACATTCCGACAGACAATATACCCAAGGTGGTCTGGGATGCTACCCCACACTTATCAGCTACCACCCGAGACCAATGCACCCCAGGGTCGCCCGATCCCAGGCCAAGGGCTCGGCTCCCAACAGCGGACAACCACGCGCGCGGCCTCGCCGCCCGCGCGCGCCTCCGCCCGCGCGACCCCGCTATCAAAACATTCCGGCTGCGCGCCTCCTCCCCGCCTGCGGCGCCCCTTCCCCCGCTACCCGCTGTGAGCTCACATAGGGCTCCGCCACCACAGCTGGCCAGGCGCGGCCCGGGCCCTGAGAGTCCAATAACTGTCCTCGAGTTTCACCTCAGGAACCGTGACCAGGGCGATTCCAGTGGCTCGGTCAGCTCCGCTGGGCTCGGCCCGACCCAGAGCGCTAGGCCCGGCGACTGCCACTCACTGTCAACCGCAGGCAGCTTGACCAATGAGCATGGGGTGGGTGGAGACACGACGGCCTGTTCTCAGCTTCGGGGGCGGGACTAAAAGGCTCAAGGCGGATCTCGGACAGTCAGACCACCAATAGTGTGCTCTATGTGGGGCGGGGCTTGAGTGAGGGCGACCCTGTTTGTCCTCCTTGCTGCTCCGTAGTGACGAGATTGTTGTGTTGTTGCAGAAATCCGGGCTTGGAACTATATTATTCGTGTCTCTCGGCTCCTCCAGAACCTTGGTGCAGCTTCTGAGGTCGGGGCCTAGTTCACGCGTTTTGGTCATTGCTGGAGCTCATCGCGCCGGTTACGAGGAGCGGTCGGTTAGGGAACTTCAGTGATTTTAATTCTGTTGAACTCGATTTGGTTGCTGAATGCTCCTCCGTTTCATTCTTTGTGGTCAGAGAGTGTGGTTTTGAGGAAGCTGCCTGGTGTCACGTATTAAATCCAGAGCTGATTCCTGGTACCAGGATGAGCGGCCGAGGAGCCTTGCAGCTGGGGGAGCCGGGGCAGTAGAATCTTGCTTTGGGAAAACAATTTATTCCCCTCTTTCTGCTCCAGGAGCTGCTTGTAATTCTTAGCCATGTCTCCGGCTCCAGCTGCAGGCCAGGTTCCTACGTCGGTCTCTCTGTTTGACCTCAATGCGGATGCTCCGGTCCTTCAGGGCCTGAGCCTGGTGAGCCACCCTCCCGGCGAGGCTCTGGCTCAAGCTTTGCCGACTTCTAGTCCAGGTATCCGGGAAGATTTGGGGTGGCTATTGAGGAGTCCAGGTATCCGGGAAGATTTGGGGTGGACATTGAGGAGCATGACAGGGGTCTTTGGAGTTTATTGCCACTCCAGGAACACATTCTTATAGGTATTCCCCAGGTTAGGAACCCTTGTTGACATCTTTTTCTGCTGGATAAAATTTACGTTAAATTCATTCCATCTTTGGGTTATTTCCAGCACAGGCCTCCGAATTGTCTCCAAACAAGTATCTTGCCATTGCTCATGTCTTGGCCACAGGAATGCCACTGCCTGCAGAAACTCTTCAAAATTCCTATATTTTTTTTCAAAATTTCTAGAAATAGTCTAAGTTAACAGGATTCCAGTCAAATCATTCTTTCTTGCTGAATATAAAACAACTAATTTGGTTTTGTACAACTTTAGTTTGTCTCTGGTTGTTTTTCTTGAACCTTTGTTTTTTTTTTTAAAGAAACTGCACACTGTAATTGGAAATGTAAACTAGAAATATTGTCTGCAGTAAGTGATTTTTGCAGTTAAAAATAATTTTAACCTTACCAAAAATTGTTTCCTATAGGATTCCTCTAAACAATTCCTTTGGTTAATTTAAATGCAATGTTCTGTCTATATTCATTTTCCATACATCTTTCCACAAGCATATTTATTGTATGAAGCGATTACTGTGTAACTTGTTTTATGATTACTAAATTCCTTGAAAGCAAGGACATGCCTTCTCTTTCTTTTATATCATCCTCTTTATGTATCAGACACTGAAAATAATTCCAGGTACTGTGGATTTGGGCTCCTTTCCACCTCTAATTACCCTCTCCTTATTTAGATCCAGGGGAGAAAGCAAGCCCAGAAAGAAAACCACTCCAGGGTCCTCTGGATATTCCAGAGAAGTTACTTTGTTCAACCTGTGACCAAACCTTCCAGAACCACCAGGAACAGGTAAAAGCCCAGGTGCAGGGCTAAATGGCAGAAGCAAAAGTATAATGGTGAGTGAGGAGAGGTAGACGTTTGATTTGTCTTTAGTAAAGGTCCATGTTTTGACTAAAGCAGTTGGGGTTACCCAGTCTTACTTGACTGGAGTTCTACTACTGGTCTTGGGTACCATAAAATGCCAGGCTAGGGCATACTTCTACAGTCTGCCTCCCTCCTTGCCTCCTACCAGAGGGAACACTATAAGCTTGACTGGCATCGGTTTAACCTAAAGCAGCGTCTCAAGAACAAGCCTTTCCTTTCTGCCCTGGACTTTGAAAAGCAGAGCTGCACAGGTGATGACTGGGGGGAGACCTGTGTGGGAGTAGGACATGGGGGTGGAGAAAGGCCCTTGTTTAGGAGCTTTAGGGAAAGTCAAAGATGAGGCACCAAAGTCATATATCTCATGTTGTTTTCAGGAGATCTTTCCAGCATCTCAGGATCAGAAGACTCTGACTCAGCCAGTGAGGAGGACTTACAGATACTGGACGAGGAGAGGGCTGAGTTGGAGAAGCTCATCAGACCCCAAGTGTTCCACCCGCATCGTGTTCTTTTCCAAAATGCCCAGGGGCAGTTTCTTCATGCCTATCGCTGTGTCCTCGGCCCTCACCAGGCAAGTGACAACACAGGTTGTTGTGGTCCAGACTTTTGTGCATTCACCCTAATTCTCTTAGCTGACTCCATTTCTCACTTCTTCCCTTTCTTCCTGCTGGGTGTGGGTATCACACTTGACAGCTCAGTCTTGGATTGGATTGGCCCCAATTTTAGAATGGTCAAGTGTAATGGAATTAAATTTGGAAACAGACTTATCGAGGTTTGAATTATGGTCCTGCCACTTGATCTTGACTACCTCTGCAAGCCTCAAATTTACTTATTTGTGAAATGGAGATAAGCCTCAGAGTGACTGTATAAAATGAAGATAATGCATGTGAAAGCACTTAATACTGGCACTTGGCTTCTTAATGAATGCAACAGATAATATTTGTGCTGTTCCTCTGTCATCCAGGTGCCCCCAGAAGAACCAGAACTGTTGCTACAGACCCTGCAAAGCGGAGGTCCCAGATGCTGTGTGGTGCTCATGGCTGCAGCGGGTCACTTTGCTGGTGCCATTTTCCAAGGGTGAGAGAAGATAGTGTGTTGGGGTAAGGATGGACTGGATCCCTTTAGCCTGGGAGTACCAGCTGGTTTCCAGTACTGAGTTTGTGTTTATCTATAGAAGAGAAGTGGTGGTACATAAAACCTTTCACCGCTACACAGTGCGGGCCAAGCGGGGCACAGCCCAGGGGCTTCGGGATGCCCGAGGTGGGGCTTCTCGCTCTGCTGGAGCCAACCTGAGGCGCTACAATGAAGTCACACTATGTAAGGTGAGTCAGGCATCCTAGGTCTGTTGTCCACCTAGTTCACACTCTTTCCCTCTTCTCATTAAATGTTATACATGGTTGGATGACTCCTATATTCTTACAGTCTTCATTATTTCTGGGGAGGCAAAGGTAGAATAGGGATGGATCCCCAGCAATCTCAGTCCCCTCATTCTTCTCTGTGTTATCTTCTACCTCCCATTCCCTACATATGATCTATGGGCCATTTTTTGATTGGAGATTTTAAAATACCAAGTGAAGATACGCAGGGCTGAATTACTCTCTTCCCTAGGATGTTCGTGACCTGCTGGCAGGGCCAAGCTGGGCTGAGGCACTGGGGGAGGCTGGGACAATATTGCTGCGTGCCCCCCGCTCTGGCCGGTCCTTGTTCTTCGGAGGCCATGGGGCACCCCTGCAACGGGGGGATCCCCGACTTTGGGATATCCCCCTCGCTACCCGCAGACCCACCTTCAGAGAGCTACAACGTGTGCTTCATAAGCTGACTACATTGCATGTCCATGGTGAGTCTTTGATCCAGATCCCCAGACTCCCTAGGTCACAGCCTGTACCTTCCAGCCCAAGCCTCAGGTTCTCATTGGGCATATGAATGGTTTTCTCACCTTGGACTGCAGCCTGATCACATCTTTATTGAGAAAAACCTGGGCTGGCTTCTCAGCTAAACTTGAGAAACATCTTTTTTTTTGTTTTATGTCAGGCGAAGACCCCCGGGAGACAGTCTGGTTGGACTCACTTCAGTCACGCTGGAAGACAATGAAAGAGAGGAAGAAGGCTATAGAGAGACAGGTCTCCAACGATGAAAATGAGACACTTGGGAAGACTGAGGACTCTCGCAAACAGGGTTTGAGCACCATCTGGCAATTGTCAAATCTCTGTCTGGGTGTCTGTCCTGGAAATATGGTGGCAGTTACCTGCTCTCAGTTCCCTATTTGTAGATGAGCCTTCACAGCACACTCATGCATGGGTCTATTTATAACATGGGGTCTGTCATAGTAATTACCGAGACATGTTTTACCGATCTTTCCAAATCGGCTCTCTTCCATTCACTGTTATCTCCAGTACTTTAAAAAAGTCTTAGATGAAGTAGATGCTTGAATACATGTTGCATGAATCTCACGTAATGTGCCTGCCTTACTGGGTGCTGTGGTTTGGAACTAAGGATGGCTTCCCTGGCTGCAGACTCTTGGTCTGCCTGGCTGTCACTGCTCCCATGCTTTCTTTTGTTGTGCACCAGCCTAAGGCTGCTCATGAAGAGTCTAGGGACTCTTGTCCCTGTCTGGGCTGAGAGCCTCCTTTCTGCATATGACTGATGGATTCAACTCTTGATGTGCTACCTTGTCTTGAGTGACAAAATACAAATAATTTCATTTCAAGATGATCTGGATTATCTCTTTGTGTACATTCTTATGTTCTAGGACAGCCCACATCCTTCCACCCTCTACTTAATCTTCAGATGGATCTAACATGTCAAATTTGTCCTTAGGTTCAGGGTCAGAGGAAGAGGACAACTTCCAAGTAGAGTTGGAGCTAGTAGAGTTGACATTGGGGACCCTGGATCTTTGTGAATTTGAGGCACTGCCTAAGCGGAGGAGGAGGAAAAGAAGTAAGAGGGAGAAAAGCCAAGACCTGGACAGTGGGGCACATATGACTCTTCTCCAGCAACCTCAAGAGGAGACTTTCTCACACTTAGCCCAGGCACATGCAGTCCCGTTGGGGCCTTCCCTGGAAGAAGTCAACACCCCTGATCAGTCAGAGCTCTGGGATGTGCTTCTAGCTGCTTGCCGATCTGGAGATGTTGGGATGCTGAAACTCCAGCTAGCTATCAGCCCTGTAGACCCTGGAGTTCTGTCTCTGCTCAGTGCCCCCTTGGGCTCCAGTGGTTTCACGCTCCTGCATGCAGCAGCTGCAGCTGGGAGAGGCTTGGTGGTTCGCCTGCTGCTGGAAGCAGGTGCTGACCCCACTGTGCAGTAAGTAAGGGTCCCCATGCCAAGCCCTTTGGATTTAGAGAAGATGATATGGAGGCTAACATTGGCATTAGATACTTGATAGCTCCCTCTGTCTATGTGAATGATGTTGGGAGATTCAGGAAGTGAGTTGAATCAATTTTTTGGGGTTTTCGTACCTAGGGACTCCCGGGCCCGGCCCCCATATATGGTTGCAGCTGACAGATCAACACGCAATGAATTCCGAAGGTTCATGGAGAAGAATCCAGATGCTTATGACTACAATAAGGCTCAGGTCAGCTAGAAAAGGAGAAGCAAAGTGGGAAAGCATCCTGGCTAGATCTTTTCTTAGTTTTACCAAAGACAGTTTGTATACATCTTACCTTATACCTTCCTGGAAATCCTCCAGGTGCCAGGGCCCCTGACACCAGAAATGGAGGCACAGCAGGCTACCCGGAAAAGGGAGCGGAAGGCAGCCCGTCGGCAACGGGAAGAACAGCAGCGGAAGCAGCAGGAGCAGGAGGAGCGGGAGCAAGAAGAGCAGCGGCAATTTGCTGCCCTTAGCGACCGAGAGAAGGTGAGGCTGGAGGTTTTCTCTTCGGCAGCAAAACTTCCTTAGAGGTCTAATCCCTTTCCAGTGTGCAGCTGTCACTTCGTGGGTACCCGATCCACCACTGGGGCCTGTTCCTAATGCAGTTTCTCTCCCCTCAGAGAGCTCTGGCTGCAGAGCGCCGACTAGCTGCCCAGTTGGGAGCCCCTACCCCTCAGATCCCCAACTCTGCAATCATCAGTGCTGGGTATGTGGACATGGCGGGTGTGATGGGCAGACCAAAATGTTTGGGCCAGTAAAACTAGTGCCTACACAGTATTCAGAAAGGTTGTTGAGGGGATTTGAGATTTCTGGGAACCTTTGAGGTAAAAACAGAAATGGCAGGAGGGATGGGGAGAGCTTGGATTGGCAAGTTTCTGGGGTACCTATCCAGCCATTTTTCTTCCTCTTGTTCAGACGCTGCTGGAGTTGTGGGACATCCCTCCAAGGACTCATTCCCTTTCACTACCTTGACTTCTCTTTCTGCTCTACACGCTGCCTCCACGATCATCGCTGCCAAGCCAGGAAACCCTTTTCCTGAACTGTGGGCCCTGAGAGAACACATTCACACTGGCCCTAGGTTTCTTCTTTCCCACAAAATGAGAGTATTTGGAAGGGTGAGGGACACTCAGGAACCAGGGCAAAGACAGAGCCACAGAAATGTGTGGAGCTGCTACTGTCTCTGGAACTTTAATCACAATAAAGTTTGGCAAGGAAACTGCGCTTGTACTTACATTTTGGCCTAGTGGCCTTTTGTTCCTTATAGTCACCATGGCCAGCACCAAGGGGTCCTGCCCATTCCATGACCTAGGTCCAAGGGTTACCTTCCTTTCAGTGCCCACTGTTCAGAGGTACCCTGTACACCAGCTGAGAGGGAGTAGATGTATGTCTTGTGCAATGTGCAATTAAGGATGGGCCTATCCAGAAATTGGACTTGGAGCTGGGGAGGCACATTTTCTAGCTCCAGCAATGTGATTTTGTTGAGGGCTCCGCTAGGAAACAGCAGGGGTCTTGGCACGTAGAGGGTCTGTTGTGGCCCCCGCTTTGTCCAGTACCGGCCCAAGTTAAACCCATTGATCCAGACTTGGCCCTGGGAAGGAGGGAGGAGAGAGGGAAATAAAGAGTCAGCTCCCCAGTGGGTAGAATCATCCCCTTTAGGATTTCCAGTCAGAGAAGAAATTTCCGCTCCTCATCCTTTCTTGATTTTCCTCTCATCACCCTGCCCCCACCCTGATCATCACTATCAGCAATACCTTAGTCCATCCAGGTAGAAAGAGAAATGTGTCCCCGCCTGAGCCTGAAATTGGAAATGTAGCCGAGTAGAAGGCAGGACCGGAGGGAGTTTCAGGATGTGACCTTTTTAACAACTGGAAGGGAAACCACCACTTTACAAGCTTATCAACTTTCAGAGGGAACATCAGCCAATGGGTAAGGATTGTTTGCCCCAGAATTGGTGGCTCCAAAAGGCCCTGTGAAGAAGGCAAATGAAAATTCATCATTCATTAAGCATAAAGGCCAGACTATCCCTAAGCAAGCCCTAGAATGCAATTAGTGACTGTGTCAGAACCCCATAAGCCACTGCTTTGCTGCCTAACTCCTTAGACAATGAGATGTTTATCTTCCATCAGGCCCCTATCTTTCCAAGAGAGTTTGGTCAGTAAGAGTATATGGGGGCAAGAGGGTGGGCAAAGCTAGCTTACCTTGTAGTCACTGCTGTTAGACCCAAAACTGAGCCTCCCCATGTTCTCCAGCAAGACATCCAGTTTGGCCCCCAATTTCCCCATCAAAAATAGTTTGTATTTCATGTTTCGTTCCAAAACACCCTGAAACACCTGTGGATTAGAGGACCTATGAGAGGAGGGCTCAGCATCTAGCTCGTAGCTACCATACAGGAAGTTGAATGAGGACACTTATTTGGAGGACAAAGAGAATGTAGCCCATTGGTTAGTTACCTATCATTCTACAGACTTGTCCTTAGTGAAGCTCTCCCTTATTCCAGCTTATCCCTGGACCCCTTGCAAATGTGGGCAGGCAGTAGGAAAAGGTGGCACACTTAAGGCTAAGGGGTGCTGGGAAAGAGAAAAAATGCATTCACAAGGTAGCCTGAAGTTAGGTTTCTTACCCCATCCACCATCACATAGGCTCGGTCATGGACTCCATTGTTTGGCACCCAGAATTGTGTTGGCTCAGAAATAGTATAGGTCAGATAGGTCCGGTACAACATAAAACCATGATCCTGGGTGTGGAAGAATGAGGACTTAAGGTGAACTGAGAGATAAAAAAGGATACTGTGGGGAAAATGCCCAGCTGAGGAAGGTTGCCATACCGACCAGATGTGGGATTATGCCTTACCTGTTTGACAGCCTCAAAGGTCAATGGCAAGATTGAGTGGATGGGCCCTTGGGGACACAGAAAATCTAGGAAAGCCAGCAAATCCCCATCCTATTAGAGTAAGTGGGGAGTATCAGAATAAGATGGAAGTATCAGAGGGCAGGGAAGGTTGGAGTATTTAGAGAATAAGGAAAAGATGGGGAGGAGCTTACCAGGTGCAAGGTCAAAGGTCCGAGCATCATCTTGGGACTGGGGGGAGGTAAAGGTCCCAAGGGAATTTCCTGGAACTGAGCCCAAATTCTCTTAGGAACCATAGGAAAACCATACAAATAATCCCTATTTGGAGACCCCTGTGCAGAGTTCTTAACCTGGGGTCCAGGGAAGGCCTTCAGGGGTCAGAAAGATCGATCCTGTAATTTTGTACAAACTTGTATTTCCCCAGGTATTCCCATTTAGGTGGTAAGAAATGCTTCAATAGGATGCTCAGAGGGCACTGGCCCAAACCACAACCACTGATTTATGGGATCCCTTTACAAATAATTTGGACCCTCCCTTCCCCCAACTTAATAAAATAAAAGACTTTGGTGCTTAATGAAGTGGTAAGGCACCTTGCTGATGACATTTCGAAGAGCAAAAAGCTTAGGTGTGGGGTCCCCTGCTTCAGATATTGGTGCATCGTAGTCATAGCTGGTAGTGATTGGAATGAAGCGTCCCTTCTCATCAGCACCTGGGGTTGAACCAATTTAATTCATTTAACATATCTTTTGGATGATAGACACTAACCAAAGAAATTCATGCAGAGACTTTTGCCATTAGAGGGGGCACTGGTGGCCATATCCAGCTTCTAGACATCCTAATCCAACCAGACCTCAGATTCTATTTCCTTACAACCTCCTTTCTGTCCCAGGGACGATCTGGACTCACCATTCCAGTATCCAAAGTTGGTACCTCCATGGAACATGTACCTGAGTGGAGGAGGTGGGGGAGGGGGGTAAAAGCTTACCCACTGAATCTTAACTTTCATCCCAACACCCAGTCTATAGATGCATGTTTGGCCCCAGTGTTTCCAGTTACATGTTCACACTGGCTCCCAACTTCAGCATGTTCTCTAGTCCTTTCGTTACAGTTGGAATGGACCGTGTGGAGTGATTCTGGCCCCAGTAATCCAGCCAGCCTGTGTAGTACTCAGAGTTCACCTGGAATGTGAAGTGAAAGGAGCCGTGAGAGAAATGGGAACTGAGTTAGACCCATTCCTAACCCTGACTCTTGCTTTGATTGCCCTCCCTGCTCTGGCTCCTCACCAGTGGCCCATTGGGTTCATACTTCCGAAGGAGGGTAAAGATTCTGGTCATGTTGTCAGCTGCAGGAAGGAAGCAAAGGTGAAAGGTAAACTTCATAGATGAGGTGCCCTTTCCCTAGACTCCACTCCTAACCCTTGCTCAGGAGACCTGGGCCAAAATCTACAGTGGTAAAGAGTCCCTGGAGGGAGCCACATCTGAGTCCTTCAGGCCCATCTGTAGTGAAGAGTAAGATCTTATCTCCTAGCAGTGCACGGAAGAGCCCAGCCAGGTGCTGCATATAGTTGAAGTCACAGGCCCTGTAGCTACCATATTCATTTTCCACCTGCCAGGGGAAAGGAAAAGTGAAGTCAGCTATAAGGTGGAGAAGGTTAAGGACACCTGGCTCTTCCTTTCCCTTGCCCAGTCAACTTTCCACTTGTACCTGGATGCTAATGATGTTGCCCCCATTGTGGTAGAGCCATGGATATATCTTGGGCAGCAAGACCTTGAACCAGGAGTCCACTGCAGCAAGGAAGTCTAAAAGAAGAAGCAGTGCTGTGCTCATTGGAGCACCACCACCTCTGCAGCCCCAACCCCTAGTATCAATGCTGCCTGAACTCTAGATGGGAGACCGCATCCTGCTTGTCTGCGACTAAGTCTGAGAAGCAGTGACTCTTGTCAGAAGCACCTGGATATTTGCATGGTAATCTAAGCATAGGAAACCTTATAGCAGTGTTTCTTGTAAATTTATTTTTTAAATAAAAGAAAAATGTTAAACACATCATTTGGAGCTATTATTATGTAATCAGTATATACTTGAGATTGCTATGAAGTAGCATGGAAATTTGAAGAAATGCAGAATGTCTGACCCTGATGTAACTGACAATCATGTGATCTAAGTAATCAATTGAAAGATCAGTATGTATTTGGGATTATGCCTTAAATTCTCAACTCCTATTTGTGCTTTTTGTTGATTCATCCTCAGGATCTTCATGCATGTTTTTACCTACACCTGACACTTCCTCTCCACCTCTTTTACCTACCCAACTCCAACTCAATTTTCAGGTCTTAACTTTTATTTCACTTCTTCAAGAAAACCTTTAATATTCCAGATTACGGGAGATTCCCCCTATTCCACACCCTCATGTCAATGGCATACTACTTCAAGGAATTATTTCTGTAATTGTTTCCTGTTGGTCTTCCCCACTAGTGAGCAGAAACCTTCTCTGTCAGATTCATTTGCTGCATCCCTATACTGAGGACAATGCCTAGCAGATGGCATACACTCAAAAGTGGATTCAATGAAAGATATTTTAGTATTCTTAAAACATTTCATTTCTTTATATTTTGTGTTCTGTAAAAGGAGGCACAGGTTTTATTGCATCCTTTAATCCAAGCATACATTAAATCTCATTCAACACATATTTATGGGTGTTGACTAAGCACCAAGCACTGGTCTAGGTGTTAGAGATACATAGCAAAATAGACAAAAACCTCTGCCTTTGTGGCATTTCCTTTCCAGTGAGGGAGGCAGAATAAAACAGATAAAATATCTAGTGCATTCTACAACAAAGCCGCAGTAATCAAGACAACTTGGTAATGGCACAAGAACAGACCCATACATTAATGGAACAGAATAAAGAGCCCAGATATAAACCCAAGCATATATGGTCAATTAATATATGGTAAAGGAGCCATGGATACAAAATGGGGAAATGACAGCCTCTTCAACAACTGGTGTTGGCAAAAATAGACAGCTACATGTAAGAGAATGATACTGGATTACTGTCTAACTCCATATACAAAAGTAAACTCAAAATGGATCAAAGATCTGAATGTAAGTCATGAAACCATAAAAATCTTAGAGGAAAATATAGCAAAACTCTCATGAATATAAACATGAGCAACTTCTTCATGAACATATCTCCCCGGGCAAGGGAAACAAAAGCAAAAATGAACAAGTGGGACTATATCAAACTAAAAAGCTTTTGTACAGCAAAGGACACCATCAGTAGACAAAAAGGCATCCTACAGTATGGGAGAATATTTTCATAAATGACATATCTGATAAGGGGTTGACATCCAGAATATACAAAGAGCTCATGCACCTCAACAAATAAAAAGCAAACAGCCCAATTAAAAAATGGGCAGAGGATCTGAACAGACATTTCCCTAAAGAAGAAATACAAATGGCCAACAGGCACATGAAAAGATGCTCCACATCGCTAATCATCAGAGAAATGCAAAGTAAAACCACAATGAAGTATCACCTCACACCAGTTAGGATGGTCAACATCCAAAAGACAAACAACAACAAATGTTGGCAAGGATGTGGAGAAAGGGGAACCCTCCTACACTGCTGGTGGGAATGTAAACTAGTAAGCAGTATGGAGGTTCCTCAAAAAACTAAAAATCATTTGACCCAGGAATTCCACTCCTAGGAATTTACCCTAAGAATGCAGGAGCCCAGTTTGAAAAAGACATATGCACCCCTATGCTTATTGCAGCACTATTTACAATAGCCAAGAAATGGAAGTAACCTAAGTGTCCATCAGTAGATGAATGGATAAAGAAGATGTGGTACATATACACAATGGAGTATTATTCAGCCATAAGAAGAAAACAAATCCTACCATTTGCAACAACATGGATGGAGCTAGAGGGTATTATACTCAGTGAAATAAGCCAGGTGGAGAAAGACAAGTATCAGATGATTTTACTCATCTGTGGAGTATAACAACAAAGAAAAAAGTGAAGGAACAAAACAGCAGCAGACTCACAGAACCCAAGAATGGACTAACAGTTACCAAAGGGAAAGGGATTGGGGAGAGTGTGTGGAAAGGGAGGGATAAGGGGAAAAGAGGCATTATGATTAGCACACATAATGTAGGGGGGCGCATGGGGAAGGCAGTATAGCAACCACAGTGTTGTTCATGTAAGGGTATATTAATGATACCAAAATAAATAAATAAATAATTTAAATACATATAAAAGAAAACAGGCAAAAATCTCTTGAATATAAACATGAGCAACTTTTTTCTGAACACATCTCCTTGGGCAAGGGAAACAAGCAAAAATGAGCAAATTGAACTACATCAAACTAAAAAGCTTCTGTATAGCAAACGACACTATCAGTAGACAAAAAGGCATCCTACAGTATGGGAGAATATATTTGTAAATGACATATCCGACAAGGGGTTAACATCCAAAATACATAAAGTACTCACACTCCTCAACACCCAAAAAGCAAATAACCTGATTAAAAAATGGGCAGAGGATATGAACAGACATTTCTCCAAAGAAGAAATACAAATGGCCAACAGGCACATGAAAAGATGCTCAACATCGTTAATTATCAGGGAAATGCAAATTAAAACCACAATGAGATATCACCTCACACCAGTTAGGAAGGACAACATCAAAAAGACTAAGAACAACAAATGCTAGTGAGGATGCGGAGAAAGGGGAACCCTCCTACACTGCTGGTGGGAATGTAAATTAGTTCAACTATTGTGGAAAGCAATATGGAGGTTCCTCAAAAAACTAAAAATAGAAATACCATTTGACCCAGAAATTCCACTCCTAGGAATTTATCCAAAGAAAACGAGATCACAGATTAAAAAGACATATGCACCTCTATGTTTATTGAAGCATTCTTTACAATAGCCAAGATATGGAAGCAACCTAATTGTCCATCAGTAGATGAATGGATAAAGATGTGGTACATATACACAATGGAATATTATTCAGCATAAGAAGAAAACAAATCCTACCATTTGCAACAACATGGATGGAGCTAGAGGGTATTATGCTCAGTGAATTGAGCCAGGAGGAGAAAGACAAGTACCAGATGATTTCACTCATTTGTGGAGTATAACAACAAAGCAAAACTGAAGGAACGAAACAGCAACAGACTCACAGACTCCAAGAAGGGACTAATGGTTACCAAAGGGGGGGGGTGAACAGTGGATGGGGAGAGAGGGAGAAAGGGATTGAAGGGCATTATGATTGGCACACATGGTGTAGGGGGATCATGGGGAAGACAGTATAGCACAGAGAAGACAAGTAGTGACTCTGTGGCATCTTATTACACTGATAGAGAGTGACTACAATGGGTTGGGGGGGACTTGATAATATGGGTGAATGTAGTAACCACAGTGTTGATCATGTGAAACCTTCATAAGAGTGTATATCAATGATACCTTAATAGAAAAAAATTTTTAAAAAAATCTACTGCATTAATGCCCAGGAGAAAAAATTAAGCAAGGAAGGAGGATATGAAAGGTGGGGTCAGATCAATTTGACATACACTGCTGTATACAAAGGATATTGTATGAACCCCATGGTAACCCCAAACCAAAAATGTATGATACACAAAAAATAGAGAGGAATTCAACCATAACACCAAAAGTCATGCACAAGGCAAGAGAGCAAGAGAAGAAAGGATCAGTTGAAGAATGATGAAAACCAGAAAACCAACAAAATAGCAATAAGTACATAGCTATCAATAATTACATATACAATGAAATATTACTCAGCCATAGAAAAGAATGAATTCTTGCCATTTGTGACAACATGGATGGACCTGGAAAGTATCTTAGGTGAAATAAGTCAGAGAAAGACAAATACCATATAATTTCACTTGTATGTGGAACCTAAAAAACAAAACAAATAAACAAATAAAACAGAAATAGACTCATAAACACAGAACAGACTGGTGGTTGCCATAGCAGAATGTGGGAGGGGAGTGGTGAAATAGATGAAAGGAATAAAGAGGTGCAAACTGGAATTAAAGTACATCATAGGGAATACAGTCAACAGTATAACAATTTTTTTGTATGTTGACAGATGGTAACTATACTTACTGTGTTGAGCATTTAGTAATTAAGTAACTGTCAAATCAGTACGTTGTACAACTGAAACCAATATAATATTGTGTATTGGTTGTATTTCAAGTTAAGAAAAGGAAGAAAAATGCAAAATGCAAAATAGTACAGCCCAATCAATCATGTATGTCCCAATCAATCATGGAACATATATTTTAAAGGGTGGCCAAGGGAAGGCCTCACTGAAAGGTAATTCTGCTGAAAGCCAGGGGGAGCCCCAAGTGCACACGACTCAAGGCAAGAACATGCCCACTGGGGTTTGAAGAACAGCAATGAGGCAAGTGTGTATGCTGGGAGGGAAGAGTAGATGTCAGGGAGGTGACTGGCCAATTAGGTAGAACATAGCAGATAATTTTAAGGAATCCATGGTTCATATTCTGAATGAGATGGGAACTTACTAGAGAGGTTTATGCAGAGAAATGACATGATCTGAAACATGATTTAAACGTATTTTAACAGGCTCACACTGGCTGCTGTATTGAAAATAGACTACATAAAGGAGGGGTAAAGAAAGGAAACCAGTTAGGAAGCTAGTTAAATAATCCAGCTGAGAGAAGTGGTTTGGAGCAGTGTGAATAATGCAAAGTAACTGAATTCAATATATTTTGAGGGCAAAGCTGACAGGATTTTCTGATGGGTTGAATATGGGGTGTGAGAGGAAGACAGACATGAAGAATTACATAATAGTGTTTAGTCTGATCAGTTGGAAAATGGAGTTGCCACTAATTGAGATGGGGAGATTGCAGGAATAGCTGGTTTAGGGGCTATACCAGGAGCTTAGTTTTATCATTGTGCTTTTTAGATCTTCAAAAGCAGAAGTTAAGTAGGCATTTGAATATATGCTTTTGGAGGCCAGGGGAGGGTTCTGACTGGGAATTTCAGTCTTTAGCTATTAGATGGAATTTAAAGCTACATGAATGGATGAATGGATGAGATCATCCAGGGAGTGACCACAGAAGAGAGAAGGTCCAAGCATGAGCCCTAAAACAGCATTTAGCAGAAAGGGAAATGGAGAAGAACCAGTAAGAGAAAGAAAAAGTGACTAGAAAGATTGTGGGGGGAGGAGCAGGACCAGATAAGTGTGATATCTTGGAAGCTGAGAGAAGAGCATTTCAAAGAACAGTGATCAACTGTGCTGAATCCTGCTGTTTGGTCAAGGAGGGTGAGGCCTAAGAAATCACCACGGATTTAGCAATGAAGAAAAGCAAAGACTGCATGTCAGTGTTCCATCAGAGCTTTATTATTTTTAAGTGTATTTCATAGTCGACTGAGTTTGGGAAATGCTAAAGGGGCATAAAGCTCTCACATCCTAAGAAGTGGAATAGTACTTGTAGAGTCAGGTATAAGACATTTTACCAGAGTGATCTTTTTAAAAGGTATAAATCAGATAGAATTATTCTTTTTGCTCTAATGACTTTCTCTTTGTATCTGAAATGAAATCCAAACTCCCTGAAATATTGGGCATCTCAGAGCTTAATCCTGAGTTCTCATCTTTTCTTTCTCTATACTCTTCCCCCAGATGATGTCTTAGTATGGCATGGATTTAAATGCCATCTTTAGACTGATGAATCCTAAATTTATATCTCTAGCTCAGACCTCCCCCTAAGCCTCACACTCACAGATCCTATTGCTTACTTAATATCCTCACTTGAGTGTGACATGATAAAAATTCACCATGACCAGAAGTATTGTTTTTCCCCCCCAAAATTGTTCCTTTGCCACTCATAGTCTTCTCTATCTTCCTTATGTCAGTAAATGATACCCCCATTTTGAGTGGCCAGAGACTTGATTCCTTCCTTTCCTGATCCTACCCACACTGCCTTGACCCTCTGTCTCCCATCAAAATCGATCAACAAGTCCTGGTGATTTTTATCTCCAACCTGTAATTCAATTCTGCCCTCTTCTTTCCATTTCCACCATGATCTTGGTGCAGAAGTCATCCTCTCTCGTCAACTAAAGTCACAGTCTCCCAATTAATTTCTCTACCTCAACCCTTGTTCTTCTCAATCAATTCTCCATATCTAAGCCAAAGTTATATGAAAACAAATCAGAGAGGTCTGGTTAAAGTCTTTAAATGGCTTTCTACTGTCCTTAGAATAAAATGCCAACCTCTTACAATGGCCTACAAGTTCCTGCTTGATAGTTTCTATGTACAATTTCATGTCCTATTACTCTCTCCCTTACCTGCAGTGCTCCAGCCATGCTGACCACAATCATGCCATGTTCTTTCCCATCTCTGGGCCTTACAATATACCATTCCCTCTACCCAGTCCTCTTGCCTCACTTTTTATTTTACCAAAGCTTTCCTTTCCCTACAGTCAAATGAAAAGTCATCTTCTCAGAAAAGCCTCTTCTGACCCCCTACGTAAAAAAAGCCCCCTCTATTACTCACAATCTCAAACACTTGTGTTTTCCTTGTGTGGTATTTTTACAGTTTGTAATAATCTTATAGGTTCTTAGTTTTTAAATCTGTTTCTTTCACTCTAAGCTCCATTGAACAGGAACTGGGTCTGTCTAATCCCCCAGTTTCTAGCATTCTGCTTGGCACGAAGGAAACCTCAATAAATATTTGAACACATGATCTCCAATTTGGGGATGGTCTCTGTTTGGGGCACCCAAATGACCCCCTTTGTTGTTTTCATTGGCTTTTTCTGTGTTAAATCTTTTGTTTCAACTCACCTGGATCTGAAGTTCTCAGATGAATTGTACGTTTTCGAAGCAACCAGGCTGGGAGACCCCCCTGAGATAAACACAAAGACAAACTAAGAAGCATGCAGGTTTCGTGGTTTCAGGGTGGAGTAGGGGAGTAAGAAGGGAGGAAGTTGAGTATGGTGCTGAAGTGACCCTGGAGTATGGGCAGATGGAAGCAGTCTAGGAACTGCTCATGGGTGGCTTTGGTTCTATTCCTTCTCCAACTTACCATCTCCCACTCTGCACAGATGTACGGTCCTGGTCTCAGGATGACCAACAGGTTCGCTATAGTTGCCTCATTCAGAAATGCAATGAGGTCCCGGCTGCCATTGAAGTTATAGACCCCAGGCTCTGGCTCATGGTAGTTCCAGGGTACATAACTGAGAAAGGAAGGGGATAACAGGGCCCAAGGCAGGGAGATGCTGGGGAAGGCCTAAGGGCTCAGGCCTTGCAGAGAATGACCAGGAAGCTGTTAGAAGGAGGTCCTGGCCCTCTCTTAACCACCCTAGGCCTGAAGGCCCTGGAGCTCTAACCCCTTGTCCCACCCTGCCGATCCTCCTGCCTCCAACCAGTAAAGTGGTGGTACGAAGAGTAAATCCCATCCCTCCAGGGCTCTGTGGGCACTTACAACTGTACAGCATTGAGGCCACTCATTCGCATCTTGAAAAGCCGGTCAGCCCAAAGCACCCGAGGTACCCGAAAGTAGTGCAGGCTGCCAGACACGTAGCGGAACGGGACCCCATCCAGGAGGAATCTGCCATTATCTCGATCCACTACGAACGACCGAGTGCCGGCCTACAAAGGGAGGGACCATGCTCAGCAAAGCTCTGGAGCTGCGGCAGTCAGCCTCTGCCAAAAGTAGAGAAGGTGGAACTAGACCTGCCAATTGTTTTGTTATTTTCACTTCATTTATCTCCTCTGCCAGATCTGATTCTGCCTCACCGCACCCAGCCAGCTTCAATCCTCTCATTTTACCTGGGGCAGCAGCAGCGTCAGGATCGGCAGCAGCAGGGAGGGAAGGCAGAGAGGCTTCTTGGGAGCCATGGCGCTAACAGGGCTCCTCTAGCCAGAGACGGCAATCCGACTGTCACGTGGTGGATTCCTGGGAGGAAAGCTCAGCGAGCAAGGAGGCGGAGACCACCTCAAATTGCCAGATTAGCCTGAACTTTGTCTTCACCCTGCAGCCACCCGCTACTTTACAAGTTTATAAAATCCTCTACATCTTGAACTGACCATCAGCATCACTTGAGAGCTTGTTAGGAATGCAGAGTCCAAGGTCCTACCTCAGACCTACAGCATCAGAATTTGTATTTTTACAAGATCCCCAGGTGATCCTGAACACATTCAAGATTGAGAAGCTGTGTGTTCCACTAGATTAAGTTCCCTGAGGTTGGGGAATATGTCTTGGCCATTTTGAATCTTCAGCTTCTAGCATAGGGCCCAGCACACAGCAGGTTACATCTAGATAAATGAATGTCAGCACCCGGGAGCTGAAACTGATTCAGAAACAAGAGAAATGGTAGGAAGATCTTCCCAGTGGTGTGAAAAGGGGCTACCACGTTACAAGAAGGATCTTTTTTTCCTGGAGCACCCTGTCTCAGCAAAAGAGACCAACCCAGCCATTACATCTTTGAATGTACACCACTCTTCAATTTATCCCTGCCTGCCTGGGCAAGAGTTGTCAAGGACAACCGCTTGGTGCCAAGGCTTGGGAATCTGAATTTCCATTACTGCTGCCTCCATAGACCCAAAACTGGGATATAAAGATTAGGGTAAAAAAAAAATAATAATAATAATAAAACATTAACTTCTGTATATTGACACTTACTGAGGGCTTTGTGTCAGATATTGTGCTAAGCACTTTACATCTGATTTAATTTTCAAACTTCCTGCGGTAATTTTCATTCCCATTTCATAGACGAGGAAATCTAGGGACAGAAATATTAGGTGGCCTGTCCAAGTTTTATAGAGCTGGGATTTAAACTAGGTAAGTCTGGCCTCATGGTTTATGCACTTAACCTTAGGTATTTTGTAACTATTTTACAGTTAGGGAAACAGCCTCTGAGAGGTTATGTAATTTGTCCGAGGTCATATAGCTAGTAAGCTATTAAGACCGGATTTAGACCCCAGTTGGTTTAAAAGTCTGAGGTCTTAACTGTTGAGACTAGGGTAGTGTGAGATACAGGCCAGAGCCCGGAGTAACAGTGGCCGGGGTTCCAGGGGTCCACGCCGCCAGCACCCGCCCTCCCTGCATCTCTCTCCAGGCTGAACTGTATGTAGTCCGCCACTCAGCGCGCTGGAGGTATGAAGCCTCCTACCTCCGGCATTGGGAGATGGAGGTCCTGGGGGCCTCGCGCCGCGCCCGGCTTTGCTCCCCTTTAGCGTAGGTGCTCGCGTCTTGCCCCCTACTGCAGGCCAGACGTGGAACCCTCGGGTCCTGAGACCCGTCCTCCCCCAGGCCTAGCCTGACTCTGGCCTCTGAGCTCCGAGCCCCCACATAGCCCGAAAGCCCAGACGTTGCTAAGATACCGCGGGCCATAGTGCCGGCGCCGACTGATGACGCAATCAATACTTCCGGTAGCTGGAGCGTCTCGCGGGACTAAACCAGGTCAGTGGGGAGTCCCGGCTGGCATTCCCTGGTTTCTGCGCGCGGATTTGGGGGTGGAACTCAATGAATGGGCCCGAGCCTCGCACCAGCGGAACTACCCTATATCCTGGCTTTGCGGCCTTACAGTAGTGGGAGAGGGGGCCGCTCAAAGGTGGGCTGGAGTTGGAGGAAGCGGCCTGGTAGTCGCTGCGTGCTGAGGCTTTAAGGCACCTGACCCTGGCCTTCTGCGTGGAAGCGTCTCCTGGGCCTCTAGGTTCCGAGACTTGGGTCCGAGCTTTCAACGTTGGTACTTCTGGGGCTGTCTGGAATGGGCGTGGCCCACAATCCTACCATTCTTTTCCTTCCAGCACGATCCACTGGGCCCCCAGCGCATCGCCTGAAAGAGCCCACTCACCCTGGACGAACCCTTCAGCAACCTCAGACCGTCCTTGAGGAGGATGACTGAGACACAATGGGCCACGCGCTGTGTGTCTGCTCTCGGGGAACTGTCATCATTGACAATAAGCGCTACCTCTTCATCCAGAAACTGGGGGAGGGGTGAGTGTTTGGAAATCACTTAGCTAGTCCCCAGGATTAGGGTGATTGAAGGAGTCTGCACATGATAGAGCCACAAAGGTTTTATCCTTTAACTTATCCTTTAATTGACCTGACAGAGCCTAGGGACATGGTAGCCAAGAAAGTGGATTCAGGAGCCAGGCTTCCTAAATCTACCTTGGGTGACCTTAATAAGCCATGATCTGTTCATCTGCTTAATAGAGATAATTATCTTGTGTCACTGATGGAGCTGTGAGGATCAAATGAGACAATGCATATAAAATGCCTCACCTAATGCCTGGCTCATAGCACTTGATTAACATTGACTATTATTTTATTTAATACTTACTGAACATCTGTCATTTGCAACGCACTGCATTAGGACCACAGGACCTCAAAGATTACTCTGTCCCTGCTCTTGAGCTTGAAGTGTAATATTCTTCAGATTTCTCTTACAGCCACATTTTGGGAGGGTTTCTACTAAATGAGAAAGACACCCCCATCTTCTCAGGGAATTCCTCTGAGTCCAAGCAGTGTGGGAGATGACTGTGGTCCTTCACTAACCCCTTTGGCCCACAGTGGGTTCAGCTATGTGGACCTAGTGGAAGGGTTACATGACGGACACTTCTACGCCCTGAAGCGAATCCTGTGTCATGAGCAGCAGGACCGGGAAGAGGCCCAGCGGGAAGCAGACATGCATCGCCTCTTCCATCACCCCAACATACTTCGCCTTGTGGCCTGTTGTCTGAGGGAGCGAGGCACAAAACATGAGGCCTGGCTATTGCTACCCTTCTTCAAGGTCAGAAAGTCTCCTAGTTATGGAGGGGGTTGCAACAGAGACATCTACCCAGGGCTGTGTGAGCAGGCAAGCATGTTAAGAAGCAGAAGCCATGTCCTGAGTTTGACCACTTCAGATTTGGGGTTTAGAGGAACCCAAGTGGGACTGGCGTGTGTGATTTGTGCAGTGAGAGGGTTGATAGGCTTCAACATAGGGAAGGAATCAGGCTCAGGGAGTAGAGGCTCAAGAAAACATCACCACTGTGGGGAAATTTGTGTTGCAGAGAGGCACGCTGTGGACCGAGATAGAAAGCCTGAAGGACAAAGGCAACTTCTTGACTGAAGAGCAAATTCTTCAGTTGCTGATTGGTATCTGCAGAGGCCTTGAGGCCATTCATGCCAAGGGTTATGCTCACAGGTCAGTGGGAGGGCCCAGTATACTTGATGGGGCAGAAAGGAAGAGCTTCACCCAGAGAAGTGAGAGGGCTCTGATCTCCCAAGGCACAGCCTCCATGATTCTTTTGCCCACTGGGATTCAAGCCTCACTGTCCAGAATTGCTCATACGTCATTTCCACTTTGCTACAGAGACCTGAAGCCCACCAATATCTTGCTTGGAGATGAGGGACAGCCGGTTTTAATGGACTTGGGTTCCATGAATCAAGCATGCATTCATGTGGAGGGCTCACGCCAGGCTCTGGCCCTACAGGTAAGGGAGTGTCCAGTTTCTTTGCCCACCTTGCCCCCATCCCCAGCCCCTTCTAGTGCATGCCTCCATTTGGTCACATGACCATGATCTGTACCCCACTTCTGAGCTCTGGGGCCACTCTTCCAGGACTGGGCAGCCCAGCGGTGCACCATCTCCTACCGGGCCCCGGAGCTCTTCTCTGTGCAGAGCCACTGTGTCATTGATGAGCGGACTGATGTCTGGGTGAGGAGAATGTAGGTGGGATCTGGGTAGGGAGGAGTGCTACTCTATACCTACAGTGGAATGTAGGAGATCTTTGGTTTCAAGTGCATGGGGCCCCAGGAACCATGTATGGCCCCAACCCCCTCAACTTCCTTCCTGGGAACTGTTCCTCACACTGTACTCAGTTGCTCAAGAAGTGGTATAATCCACCCTCTGAACAGGATGGGTGCAGCTAAATGTCAGGACTGAAGGCAGTGGCTCAGCAAGGGGTGCAGAGGCTTCCAGCTAACTGGCAGTTTCTCTGGGCCCTGGTGGTGTCATGTGGCTGAAGTTGGCATATTCCTTTTAGCTTGTATGGTCATCTTTCACTACAGAATTAAGAGGAGAGCTATCACCTCCACTGGTCCCCTTCCAAGGAATAACCAAGTTATGCTCAGTCCCTAGGCTGTGTGCTGTATGCCATGATGTTTGGGGAAGGACCTTATGACATGGTATTCCAGAAAGGTGACAGTGTGGCCCTTGCTGTGCAGAACCAACTCAGTATCCCACAGAGCCCCAGGTGAGCAATAAAAGGAGCACCAAGCATTTCTGACACTTCCCTGACATTAGTGAGTTGGAGCCTTAGCGGGGGGATGGGCACCCTCCAGTCACGCTGCCTGCCTCCTTCCACAGGCATTCTTCAGCAGTGCGGCAGCTGCTGGCCTCGATGATGACTGTAGATCCCCAGCAGCGTCCTCTCATTCCTGTCATCCTCGGTCAGTTGGAGGCATTGCAACCCCCAGCTTTGGGCCAGCACACTACCCAGATCTGAACAAACCAGCGACCACTTTGAGAAGGTGCCTTGGAAAGAGGTTTCTATCCCTCATTAGAATGTCCGTCGATTCTCTCCAGGATTGCTGTCTTGTAGATGGGGAAGGGGAGTTGGGACAGTCAGCTCAGTCTTCTATCTCTGCTTCTGCTCTCTTACCTCAAAGGGCAACAACTGGGCAGGGTCCCTGACTGAGCTGGGATGAGTGAGAGTACGGGATCGGGGAGGGAAACTGGTAGAGTCTGGTAAAGGCCCCGAGTGGGACTGCTGAGGTTACATCATGGTCTGCCTCTAAGTCTGGGAGCAGGAGAATGTATAAATAGAAGAATAAAATTAAAGCAGCTTGGTGTGGACCTCAGTCTCATTGTTCCTGGAGTGAAATAAGAGGCACAAGGGGCCCAAAGTCTGGTTAGCCATGTCCATGGCAACAGCCTGCGGAGAAGATGGACTGATGAAGATTCAGGAATGGTGTGACTTCATCATCCCACATAATGAGGCAGGTGTCTTTACCTTAGGTCTGGTTGGTTAGTGGTGGACATTCCTTCCCCTAGATTGTCCTAGTCAAAAACTTAAAGCTACTCTATCTTGAGCTAGGTTCTCTGCCAAGAACTGGAACCAGGGCTCCCTAAAAGCACACTCAACTTGTTCTTTCCTTCCTTCATCCCCAGGGGTGGGTAGCTTAGTTAAAGCAGCCCAGCCGGTTTGCCAGGCAAAGGCTTCTGGGTGGAGACACCTGAAGAAGCTTTGGGACAGCAACAGAACAGGTCTCCCAGCCTCAGCCTAGGGGCATGGGGAGTGGAGGGGGCAGCCATTTTGGCTCAGTCTCTCCCAGATGGTTCTAGCTCACACAGTTAATAATTAATGAGGTCAGTGTGGTGTGGCAGTATCCAGCTGCCATTTCCTGCCTGTTCTGCTGAGTAAACACAGGGGCCCTGCCTTTGCTAGACTTGAAACCTGTTTCCCTGGGAAGGGCACTGCGTCCCTGAATCACCAGAGAGGGGAGACAAGGGTAGGGTTGGCATCTCCTGCTCCTGAGATTAAAGTGTCTTTCCCCAAACCATGCCCATCCCTATACACTAACGTCATTGTGGGCCCTGGGGTGCCTATTAGCAAAGCAGAAATTTTCCCCCAGGGCCCTGGCAGGAAGTTCCCACCAGCTAGCAAAGCGGATGAAGCCAGAAAGAATGCACAAACAGAAGAGAGATGACCTGACTTTTAATGCCACAGCCCTAGGCCCCTGCAAAGCAGTAAGACAGTGAGCAAAGCTGCGGGGAGGCACAGGGACACAAACAGCTCTAGGAGATAGCCCTTGTTCCCTCCCGTCCCCCAAGCTTATGACTAGGCTCCATGCCTAGGAACTCTAGGCCAGTTCAGCCCCACTCACAAGCCCTCATAACGCACAGGGGTGCCTGGACCAAGCTTCCAGAGTCGGTGAATGCAGAAGCAGCAGGAAGAATTAGGTAGCAGTCTGTCAAACACAGGAACTGCTGGACTTAAAACTTGTACATGGAAAGGAAGTGAAGACTTGTATCCTTCAATAGCTTGTAGCTGGCTAAACAGACAGGTCCAGGATTTGGTCCTCATTCTCTCCCTATCCTGGGCACCCCTTGGATTTTACATCAAGGTCCCTGGGGTTATGTTTCCTGGACCTGGAAAAGGCCCTTTTGTGGGTCCCACCTGCAGCCATGGAGGGAAAAAGGCTCATAAGCAGCCAATAGGGCAGCAGCAGCAGCACAGAGAGGAAGGCAGCAGAAGCTCAAGCACTCACAGTGGACAGGGAACCGTGCACGGAGACTGTTTATTTCGAAATAATTTTGCAATAAACATATTGAGTGGGCTCCAGGCAGCTGCTCTATTCTTCTCCCTCGTCCTCATCCTCATAGGAGTCGATGCCCACCTCTTCGTAATCCTTCTCCAGGGCAGCCATATCCTCCCGGGCCTCGGAGAACTCACCCTCCTCCATGCCCTCACCCACGTACCAGTGCACAAACGCCCTCTTGGCATACATCAGGTCGAACTTGTGGTCCAGGCGGGCCCAGGCCTCAGCGATGGCGGTAGTGTTGCTCAGCATGCATACGGCACGCTGCACCTTGGCCAGGTCACCCCCAGGCACCACAGTGGGTGGCTGGTAGTTGATACCAACCTTGAAGCCTGTGGGGCACCAGTCCACAAATTGAATACTGCGCTTGGTCTTGATGGCAGCGATGGCGGCGTTGACATCCTTGGGCACCACATCTCCACGGTACAGCAGGCAGCAGGCCATGTACTTGCCATGACGGGGATCACACTTCACCATCTGGTTGGCAGGCTCGAAGCAGGCATTGGTGATCTCTGCCACTGACAGCTGCTCGTGGTAGGCCTTCTCTGCAGAGATGACTGGTGCATACGTGGCCAGGGGAAAGTGGATACGAGGGTAGGGCACCAGGTTGGTTTGGAACTCTGTCAGGTCCACATTGAGGGCCCCGTCGAAGCGCAGGGAAGCCGTGATGGAGGAGACGATTTGGCTGATGAGGCGGTTGAGGTTGGTGTAGGTTGGGCGCTCGATGTCCAGGTTGCGGCGGCAGATATCATAGATGGCTTCATTGTCCACCATGAAGGCACAGTCTGAGTGCTCCAGGGTGGTGTGGGTGGTCAGGATGGAGTTGTAGGGCTCGACCACGGCTGTGGACACCTGGGGGGCTGGGTAGATGGAGAACTCCAGCTTGGATTTCTTGCCGTAGTCAACGGAGAGCCGCTCCATGAGGAGCGAGGTGAAGCCAGAGCCTGTGCCCCCTCCAAAGCTGTGGAACACCAAGAAGCCCTGAAGTCCAGTGCACTGATCAGACTGAAAGGCAAGGAAAAGAAAGAGCATTGTATGTAGGGGAGGGGCCTGAGGAAGCCTACCTTCCAGCTCCACAAAAGCCAGGGTATGGACAAAGACCAAAGAATGTTCCATATCAAGACATGTTCTGGAACACATAGAATTAGAGATGACCCCCTGAAATGGATCTGGAAAAAATAAAATTGTTCTGACCATTAGCATCACTTTCAAGCTCCCTCTCTACCATCCCAGGTTCTCACCAGCTTACGGATCCTGTCCAGTACTGGATCAATGATTTCCTTGCCGATGGTATAGTGACCTCGGGCATAGTTGTTAGCAGCATCCTCTTTCCCAGTGATGAGCTGCTCTGGGTGGAAAAGCTGCCGGTATGGGCCATTTCGGATCTCATCTGGAAAGGCACAAACCACATTGTTAGGGCACAAACCACAAGGCCATGCTTAGCAGGGACCTCCCTCCCCCAATGTGTTAGTTGTGGTCAGATGTATGGAATAACTTGTCCTTCTGCCAGTGTGAGATACCAGAGTGGGAGAAACCCAGACTTGCTGCCCAGGCCAGCCTGTGATCAGCTTGCCTTCTTTAGTTTCAAACCGGGTGAGGAGTTTTCAGGGCCAGGAGACCCAGGTCTGGACACCAAAAAGAAGCTTAGAGTCACTTTCCACTCCCTTCAATTCTATCCCTTCTTCCTCTCACCAATTACAGTGGGCTCCAAATCCACAAAAACTGCCCGGGGCACATGCTTTCCAGCGCCGGTTTCACAGAAGAAAGTGGTGAAGGAGTCGTCCCCTCCTCCGATGGTCTTGTCACTGGGCATCTGCCCATCAGGCTGAATCCCATGTTCCAGACAGTAGAGCTCCCAACAGGCATTGCCCATCTGGACACCTGCCTGTCCCACATGGACTGAGATGCATTCACGCTGAGGGATTAAGAAAGGGGACACAGCATAAGCCCCGCATCCACAAGTCCTTACCTCATGAGCTTCTCTTCCACCCTACCACCTACCATCTAGGATGGCTCAGTCGGCAAAAGTGGAGGCTTGGGGCTGGGCAGAGGTCAGAAGCTGGCAGCCTGCCCAGACTCCTCTGCATAGGACTGGAGGAACTCAGTAGGGCAGGTCAACCCCTTAGCCTAATTCTCTGTGGGGACCTTGTCAAATAGTGGCTGTAGCTCCACTTGACCCTGTCACACTCGCAGGACACTCAGGGAGGACAGAGGGCAAGTGCATATGAGACAGGCAGACACTGCAGTAACTGAGACAAAAACAAGTGACTTTTCAGCTGTTCCCAATCCTTCCTCCTCAAATCCAGCTTCTCAAATGCCTGAGAAGGGACAGGTTTTACAGAGCTGTGAGTTTATACTTAGAGCACCCCTCCATTCCCCCCAACCCCCACCTGACTTGATTCTTTGCTTTGAGGACGAACAGCTAGCATTTCATATAACCCTCTCCCCTTCTGTTCCTGTGGGCTGCAGAAGTGTCTCAGCCTTCCAGTCTGGCATCAACTGACCACACTGGCCATCAGAAGGCCCTCTCTCCCCACCTTTAAATCCCTTCTGGGCTCCTCTCCCCACCTCCACCCCTGCACTGTGGGTGTCTTCACTACCTTCATCCACCGGAGTGGCCCTCTCGGAAATAGCAGAGCCCAGAAGGCAGGTCCTGGTAATAAGAGTTGTGAGCACTGGCTGTCTTGGGCTCGTCCCTGCCAGTCTGAATTTAACCCCTGAAGAGCCAAAGTGGTGTGGCGCGGGGTGTGGGCAGCCTCCCTTGCCAACACCGAAATGGCGGGGTGATGGTTGCCAAATACTCAGAAAAGGAAGCGGAACCTGTGGTGTGGCGCCAGAGGTAACCCGCCCTGCCCTGGGCAGGGTGAGCGCCATTCTGCATCCCCGTCCTGCTTTGCCCCCCTTCTAGATTCTTTCCAGTTACATCCCAGCTGAAAGTGAGGATTGGATTTCGGCCTCCGCTCCTGGTCTATAAATACCATTCCCCTACACACACCTGTTTCCCCTTCCCCCAGCCTGGCTAAGGCTGGCGCTTCAGCTCAGCGCCAGCTGTTTCTTCTCGTCCGCGCACCCCGGATCCGGCTGGAGACGCGTCGGCTCGCCTCATGAGGCCGAATCCCATTCCCGCCATCCCTCCCGGATCAGAAGTGGGGTGCTGAGTCACGGGGGTTGCTGTGGGTAGGAGGGATACACACACAGGTGGAGGAGAAGGGGATGCTGAACCTAGTAATCTGACCCCTTTCCACCTTCTTGCGCCCAGCACGTGTTCGGTCTGTTCCAGGGACTGGGGCTGGTAGGCTAGGGGCGGAGGAAGCTAAGCGGGTCTTCCTCGCTGGCGGAAAGGGCTGGGTGCTGGACCTCGTGACTCCTCTCGGGAAGGTTAGGGCACCATTGCTTGGTGGAGCAGGAAGGGTTTTCCTTGAGTACCCCACTCTGCTAGCAAAGAATCCCACCCCTCTTCACCCGCTTCCTCCATCCCCGAAAGCGGACGACCGGGATCGGCCAAAGTCACCAGGAGGGGGTGGGGTGAGGAGTGAATGCAAAAACCTCCTCAAAACCCGGAACGTGGGTTGGAGGGTCCTGAGCATCCCGCGACGGAGGGGACCTGAAGGAGAGGGGCAATGAGGAGCCTGGTGTGATCCCGGCGCCGTCGCACTCACCATGGTGGAGCCGGGCGGTAGGTCTCACTCCGAGTCCGGGTGACGGGTCTCAGTGAGAAGTGCGCTAGCTGCAGTGCCGCACCGCTCTTATATGTGGGGGGGTGGGGGGCGGGGCCCGGGCCCGCGCGCTCCGCTCGCCCACTGGGGGCTGGGCAGCTCTAGACCACACCCCAGGGGTAGGAGGCCCCGAGGGGTGGGGCTACAGCGGGCTCCCTCCCGCTGCCGTGCCCCGGGCGCCCACCTGTCGGAAGTGCGTTAGGAGTAGAGACTGGGGCTTTAACCCTTCACTCTCTGGAGCCAATACCCCCGGCTTCTGAGCCCTGCTGCAGGGACGCAGGGTGCAATGGGAGGGCGCGTCTTGCTTGCACCTTCGTCATGGGGGTGCCCACCGCTCAGGTGTTCTGACTTAGGCGAGGTGCTGCTTAGGTTGTCCTTCCACAGTGACTGCTGGCGGCCTTCGTCCGTACCCTTCCTGCCTCGCCTCCCAGGAGGCTCAGGCATGCTGCCTGGCTCTGGTTGGTCCCCGGGGAACCCCTTGCTGCGGTTCACCGCCTGCTGGTCCCTGGCCCGGGCGTCTGGCCTTCGCCAACGCC
This sequence comes from Manis javanica, assembly GCF_040802235.1. Taxonomy (NCBI): domain Eukaryota; kingdom Metazoa; phylum Chordata; class Mammalia; order Pholidota; family Manidae; genus Manis; species Manis javanica. Next base: position 16,742,223 of record NC_133167.1, on the reverse strand, counting down.
CGTGGGCGGCCGAGGACCAGGAGCTGCACAGCCTGAGCCCCAGGGTGCCGATCCCTAAGGCTGCCACGCAGAGTCAAACCCAGCAGTTTATCTCCGTACAAGGGGCAATCGCGGGGATACGCCGCGTCTCTCCGGCTGCCCGCCGGTCAATGGCCCCGTCAACCACGCCGTCCACCTGCCCACTTTCCTGCTGCCAGAACCGCCGGGCCCCTGCACTGAAGCTCTCGAGATCTGGATTCGCATCCTCACTGCCCTATGTGACCTTGGGCAAGTGACTTAACCTCACTGAGTCCTTGGCATCTTCATCTGTGAAAAGAAGACCTGAAAGCATTGTTGTGAGGTATCAAAATGTTTGTTGTCTTCGAAGAGGAAAAAAGAAAATGGGATTCTGATGTTATGGCTGATTTTGACTTTCCCATCCTCTTCTGTTCCTAAGCCATGGGCAAGATCTGCCACCTGCATCTTAAGAAGCTCAGCTTTCAGGCAGTGGCCTTCAGCAGAGGCTATTCGTTCTTTCTTCACTTCATTTCCATTTCTTATAAGAATGCACATTTCTATCTACTTCTGCTTTCTTTTACATGCCTTAAATCTTCTAGCTGTCTCCCTTCACCAGGGAAGTCATCAGGTAGTGCCCCCCATGTGCCCACTGGCACATTAGGAAACCTGTCTCCCAGGCTAGTCACTTGGAAAAGATTCACCTGCGTCTCCTACCCTAGTGTTTCCCAGGGTCAGGGTTGTCTGACAATACAACACAACAGAATAAAACAGCAATGGCAACTTCCTACTAACAAAATAGCTATTTGACACCTTACTTAGGCAAAGTGTGGAAAGGTGAAATAGACTTGCCACATAGTTGGAAGAGTAGGACATTCATAAAAAAGAACACTGGCAAGAGCATACAGTGAAGCCACTTTGGGAAATAGGGTCATGGTCTCTACAAAGCAAGGCCCTTGGTGATTACAGAACACATGGCATGTTGCAAACCTTCCCTGGCCCTCTTTTATCCTTGTGCAGCCCCACCCCCAGCAAATGAGTATTGTAAGAGATTTGAACTATCTTAGGCAAGACCCTAAACCTCTTGGACCATCAGGGTCAGGTTCTTCCTTTGTAGAACTGGGATAATAACAATAATTCTGGATTGTGAGGACCAGATGAATATAGGGATGTGTACATACACAGCAAAGCACTGTGTAAGCAGCTGTCTTGATGCTTAGAGCATTATATTCATTTATTTTAGTGTGTGTAGCACATATGCTGCTGTTATTTGTGTACATTTCCATCTTAATAAATAGCAAACTTGTTGAATGTAAGGATTGTGTTTTACTCATTTTTGTACTAGTTCCTAGTATGGTACTTGGCATGTGGTTAGCATTTGCAAAGTGTTCATCAGAGGAATTGTTTCACTTCAGCGATGGGACTAAAAGTAGGGCAGAAATCTAAGAAGCCAGAAGTTGAAAACTGGCAGCCTGGAAGCCCAAGTCCCACTCAGAAATGTTTTGTTTGGCCCTCTCAGTGTTAACCCCTATAGCATTTAGAATATGAGAAAAATCAGGAATTATCTTGGGTTGGGGCATCCTCAAGACCATCCCCATGGTAGGAAATTTGCTGGAAGAACTCATAGAACTCCGCATAAAGTTGTACTCCCAGCTAAGGATTATCACAGTGATGTAGGAAGGACACACTGCTGGATCATAAGGGGAAAAGACACAAGCCGAGTCTGAAGGAATCTATGCTCTTTCCCTACCATAAGGGCTCACATAGTGGACTCTTTCTCCGAAATGAAAACGGAGCAACATTTCTCTGCAGTATTTCTGCTCAAGGAATCCCATTAAAGACTCAGCAACCAAAGATTTTAGTGGAGTTTGGTCACATAGGCACCTCTGCCTAGTATACACCCAAATTCCAGACTGCTAGAAGAAAAGCAGGTATTCAGTATAAACCATATTGTTTATGTACAAGTCTAGGTACAGTGAACGTCCTTATCAGTTCATGGTTAACTACACTGTAAGATCAAAGTTCCCAGATGCCAGCCAAGGGCCAACCTTGCAAGCAAATCTAAGGAAGGCAGTCTCAGGCTTGCTATATTAACTCTTTCCTGCACAGTCATATAAAAAAATCCAGATTTTTAGCTTATCTGAAAAGAATTGGGGCTTTCATTCACATTTAGCAACTGTGATAGGCAGAATGAGAGTCCTCAAAGATGTCTACATTCTAATCCCTGGAACCTGTGACTATGTTATATGGAGAAGGACTTTTCAGATATGATTAAGGTAAAGATCCTGAGATGGGGAGATTATTCTGGATTTTCTGGGTGCACCCAATGTAATCACAAGGGTCCTTACAAATAAAAGAAGGAGGCAGAAGAGTCAGAATCAGGGCAGTAGAGGTCAGAGTGATGTGATTATTGGTTTTCAAGATGGAAGGAGGCCATGAGTCAAGAAATTCATGCAGCTTCTAGAAGATAGAAAAGGAAAGAGCAGATTCTCCCTAGAGTCTCTAGAAGGACAGCAACCCTGCCAACACTCTGAATTTATCTCTAAATAGGTTCTGGTACCAATTCCAAAATAGGTTGGGGTCGGGGGCACATTCCACTGAGCAATTTTCAGTCACCAGCAGGATTTCCGAGAATACAACTCAATTCTGACACGATCTACCTGGAGACAGCATTGGATTCCACAGGTTGAGGGCTCAGTGTTACAAGACAGCCCTAATAAAAAGCACAACATCACAAACCCTATAAGACCTATTTTGGACTTCTTATCTCCAGAACTATAAGATAACAAATATGTTGTTTCATATTGCTACTAAATTTGTAGCAATTTTTACAGCAACAAATACGAAACCAGTAGAGTAACCAAAGGAGCTGGGTGGTGGCTAACTTCTTAAGATGGGTGATCAGCTGCTCCACTTCACCTGTCCTCATCATTCTGTGTCTTCCTGACACAGAAGACAAGTGTCTCTTGCTATTTGACATCATATATGTTCAACCCATGTTACACATTATGGAGGAGACAAAGGTGCAGGGTGAAATGCCCAGGTGTGTTAGTGCTTCTGATTGTGTGTGTGTGTGTGTGTGTGTGTGTGTGTGCATGTGCTCACACAGGTGAGCCTGTAGAGACTGTAGGTGTGTATGTATCTCCTTGGGATATATACAGATCTCCTGATTAGGGCCATAAGCTCTGGATAGGTAATGTAGGTCACGGTCCATATTACCAGTGAAACTTTTAGATATTCCCATATGTGTGTGCAGAATCTACAAAATGATGCCAGGCACTTCTTCCCTCATCCCATTAAATCACTGTGTAGTCCATTTACCCTACATGGGTGTCCAGCGGGCCATGCTCTCTCTAGACCCTTCTCACTCTCCCCTTACCCATGGTTATCTCCATCTTTTCTAACCCCTTCCCAGACTCTCACCTCTCTCTTGGACCAGTGCAGCAAGGTCCTCAAAATTTAAAGTGTCTCCACCAATTCCATTTGAGAGAGGTAGCACTGAGCCTTACTGCAAATCCAGTAAAATTTTTCAGACTGGAGCATCAACCACCTGTCCTTCCCACAGTACAATCTTTCCAAAGGGATGTCTCCATATCTCCTCTCCTCCCCGCTGCCCATACAGGCTTAGTTCACATGTTCCACTGAGCTGTTCTTGCCAAGGTCTCTAGTGCCTCCTTCTTGCCAAAACCAAAAGTCACACCTCTATCTTCATCTTCTACAGTCTCTCAGCAGCAGGATAGTTGATCCCTCCTTCCTCCTTGGAATGCTTTTTTCTTGGTTTCAGTGAAACCCCCTCTCCTGGCTTTCGTCCTGGGCTCTGTCTTGGTGTTGACGCCTCACCTCTAGAAGGGTGTTCCCCATAACTCAGTCTCATGCGTGCTCTTTTCATTTGTTTTTCTCCCTGAAGGAGCAATTACTGAAGGAGGGTGATGAGTATATGGCTTTTATTATGTTATCTCTGCTTTTGGGTAAATTTTTAAATGTCCTTAATAAAAAGTTAATGTAACATTTCTAGGGTTATTAAGAAAGAAATAGAGCTAAACTATAGACATTCCTGAACAGTAGCGAGAGAATAGAATAAAAAGAAAGATATCTCACCTATATGCTGATGACTCTTCAATGCATATGCCCATTTGGACCTCTCCTCTGAACTGCGGACTCAAGTGCCTATTTGCCTTTATGACACCCCCAACTGAAAGCCTGTTCAACATCTCAAACATAACACATTCACAGAAGAACTCTCAATATCCAACCCTCACCCCACGCCCTGCTCTGTCCTTGCTTCTCTGTCCCAGCTCCGGAGTGTGCAGGAACAGTCATCTTCCACCCAATATGCTTATATTAAAAATCTAGGATCATCCTGCATTCATCTTTCAGTCTCTCTCCCCAACCCTGTTATTAGTTATATGTATTTTTGGCAGCAAATAATGGAAGCCTAACTAACAGTGGCTTACACAATGAGGATATTTATTATCCCATAAGACATCTGGGTGGAGGGTGGTTCCAGAGTTGATTCAGTGATGTCACCAGGAACTCTGGTATTTCCAGCTTTCTGCTCTGGCATCCTCAAAGAGCTGATGACATCTTCCCTTATGATCACAAGTGGCTGTAGCAGCTCAAAGTGTCATGTCCTCATATGACACTATCCAAAGGCCAGAAAGGGGAATATCCTCCCACATCTGTTTTATCAGGGAGGAAAACCTTTCCTTCACACACCCTTGCAGACTTCCTTTTACATCTCAGTAGCTCTGTGCCTAAATCAGTCACTGGATGGAGGGAATGGAATTGCCGTGAATGGTATAGACCAACCTATAATCATCCTCAGGTTTGGGGAAAGGCCATCTAGCTTGAGCAAGGGAAAGGATAACTATACAAAATCAGGACTCTGCCAGCAAAGGAGTAGAGGCAGGAGGCAGGTAGGCTGCTGGGTGGGTCTGCATACCCTACATTAGCCTGTCCCATCACTTTCCTTCAAACCCAGCTACTCTTCCCACCATCCCCACTCTAGTCCAAGCCACCCATCCCTCATTTCTGGTTGCCTGCAGCAGCCTCCTAACCAGTTTTTTGCTTCCACTCTTGAACCCCTATAATACATTCTCCACACAACAGCTGCAGTAATTTCTCTAATACACACAGTGGGCAATGATGTTTGCTTAAAGCACTCTCCTTGTGCTTACAGTGAAAACCATTCTCCTTGCAAGGCCCTCTAACCTCTGTGATCTCATTGTGTATATAGCTCCCTCCCTCCCTCAGTTTCCTTGAACACACAAGGCTCACTCCTTTGCTCTCACCATTCTTTGCCCAGAGCACTACATTCCAGACCTTGCTATGGCTGACTCCTTGCCATTCAGTCTCAGTTCAGATATCTCAGTGGTAGCTCCCCCATCTCTTCCTGTGCCATTATCTGGTCTTGTTTTCTTCAAGTATTTATTGTTATCTGAAATTGACTTATTTATTTATTAATTATCTGTCTTCTCCACAAAAATGTAAGCTCCTTAAGAGCACAGGCTCTTTTTCTCCACTACTGTGTCCTTGGTACCTGGGACAGTGCTTGGCACATAGCAGACACTCAATAAATATTTGTTGAAGAACTCTAAGAGTATTGACTGACTCTCATTTTATCACTTGGATACATTAATATGCTTTTAAAATCTCAGTCTCTTTACTATTTAACATAATTCCCCTCCCCCTGCCTGTCTTTAGGATAATTTTCTTTCCAGCGTTGATAATGTCTAGGTTAACTATGAGAAAACCAACTTCAAAGACCAGTTGAAAGAAGATGAAGTGATAAACAAAAGAGTTTGGGGCCCAGTGGGCCCTCTAACTCCAAAATCTCTTCATCTGGATAATAATTCCTGTGCCTTCATGGATCTACCCATTGCAGGGTGGGCTTCCTTACCTTTGAAGTGTTGGTTGGCTGTGTCTATTCTCTGGGAATCTTGGCTCTTAGTTCCAGGTGGGAAAGGGAAAACTACAGTCCATAGCCAAAACCAGCGTTAACCATCTTTATAGTCTGGATCACTCCCTGGCATACTGTGATGAGAAGAACTCTGAAAAATCCTCTACTCAAAATAAGTCCCTCACCAATGTAAATTGGTGCACCTTCTATGGAAAAAAGTATGGATATTCCTCAAAAAATTAAAAATAGAGATACTATGTGACCAATAATTCTACTTGGGAATTTACCCTGAGAAAACAAAATCACTAAATCAGAAAGATATATGCACCTCTAGGTTTATTGCAGAATTATTTATAAAGTCAAGATTTGGAAGCAACCTAATGTCCATCAATAGATGAATGAATAAAGAAGATGTGATATATATATATGGTATATATATATATATATATATGGTAAAATAATGTAATGGACTATTACTCAGCCATGAAAAAGAATGAAGTCTTGCTATTGTGACAACATGAAAGGACCTAGAGAGCATTATGCTAACTGAAGTAAGTCACAAAAAGAAAGGCAAGTACTATGTGATTTCACTTGTATGTGGAATCTAAAAAAATAAAACAAGCAAAACAGAAATAGATTCATAAACATGGAGAACAAACTGGTGGTTAACATAGGAGAAGGGAATAGAAGATGGATGAAATAGGTGAAGGGGATTAAGAGGTACAAACTTCCAATTATAAAATAAATTAGTCATGGGGGGTGAAAGTACAGCATAGAGAATATAGTCAATAATACTGTAATATATTTGTATGATGACAGTTGGTAACTACACTTATGGTGAGCATTCTGTAATATACGTAATGGTCAAACTACTATATTGTACACTTGAAACCAATATATTGTATATCAACTATACTTCTATTTTAAAACAAACTAAAATAACTTCCTTGCCACTTGCCACAATGACTGAAATTTCACTTAGCAACTCTAATAACCCTGGATAGGGTTGCTACATAAAATTCTTTTATTTGCTAAATCTGGCATTCTTATTCCTGCCATGGTTGCTATCTGGAAAAGTAACTGGAGAGTTGTAATGTGGTTTCCAGGCAGCATTAGGGTCCATTTGAGGTTAGTGGTCATGCATCTAACCTCAGATCAGTCAGTGTGGTTCTGGGTTTTTCTATAGCCACTGTTTAGTTGGGTCACTGCAGTCAGAGAGTTGGTGAAGAAATGGATTAAACAGGGTTATGATTTAGTCAAATGAAGATGCTGCAGCTAGAGAGAGGCAAGGGAGTTGAGGGATATGCCAGAGAGTGACCATGACTGGCTATGGAATTTAAGGGGGAAAAGAAGAAAATAAAGACACAGGAGGGGAACGAGGGACAGGGAAATCTCTGCCATATAGAAAGGGGAGACACCTGAGCCTGAGTCCCAAAAGAATCTTAATTCCACCACTAATTAACCCCCATGTGACCTTGGGCAAAATGTAAGAGGCTTCAATTTCCTTTTCTCATCATGGAAATGGAGGCCCTGCCTAGCCTGCACCACAAAGTTGTTGAGGGACTCAAGGGAGATAAGGGATGAAGCTGCCTAAAGTGCCACACAGCAGGATACAAATGTGAGGGTTAACATTTTATTTTTATTTCATAATTTTGCCTGAGGCCACAGGGAGACTCCTGTAGAGAAATAAGGCCTTATAAACCATCAATGACTTGTGACAGAATAGGGAGAGACAAAAATAGTCCCGGGCCCCTTCATATATGAGAACTATCAACCCCCTTTCCGGAGAACACCAGCAATTCTGAACTAAGCCCTCAAGAAAGTTTATCTTGTTTAATCTAGTAATTATACCTCGCCCCATTCTACAAACAAGAAAACCCAGGCCAAAGAAACTTAAGTGCTAGAGATGGGGCTAAAATGGAACTCTAGTGCCCTGTGTTCTAGAATACTCTGAGTTCCCACCCAGAAGGCCCTGGGCCTGGACCTCTTGCCCTAGGGACTCATGATCGCTGGCTCACTGCAGACTCTGCAGCACCCCCTCTGCCCCCTCCACTCCACCCTAGTCCTCAGCAACCCTGGGGGTGGGGAGCATGCTGGAGCTCAGGGGGGTTTATTTCTAAATCCTCTCCCACCTGTAAAAGCCCAGGTATACCACCAGGAAATGGCATTGTGTGACTGAGCAACAGGCACCATGTACCCAGGGGCCTGGGTACGTGTGTGGGTTTACCAGCCAGGCCCTTCCTCTAACTACTCCACCACACTCCCCTGTTTGGGCCCAGGCCTTCTGCTTGGTAAGGAAGTCAACAGGCCTGCCCTCCTAGGGCTGTTTCTAACAACATTCCCCCACTGAGAGCCGACCAGAGAATGGGGGGGTCTCTCCCAGACCCATCCCTGCCTCGCACCCTGAGCAGCAAACAGAAAGCCTCAGCCAGGTAGCATGGTGAGCAGGGTGGGGAGCTGAACATGCATGTGAGGGTCCCAGCGGGTCCAGGTGGCTGGTGTGAGAGACCCTTGGATATCCAGAGGTTCATGGGGATACAGTATATGGGCAGGTGAGGTGGGGGAGAGGGAAAGAGACTTCCAGATGTAAGTGCTGCTCCCCAGGTGGGCTGGTACGTGCGGTCAGGTGCAGGGGGTGGAGAAGGACAGGGCTAGGGGCTGGGCCTCAGCTCCTGAGCAGGGCTGCTGAGGATCTCTGGATTTAGGGGTGGAGAATGTGGGTAAGCAGGCCTGGAGCAGAAAGTGCAGGCACTTTCCTACAAACTCTGGCTCCTGCAGCACATCCGCTATTGGCCTCTGGTCCCACTTCCCAGCCCTGGCAACACATCTGCATGGCCCTGCCCATAAGCTGTGCCTTTGTCTGAACCCCCATTTCAGTTACATAAGAATGGGGAGAGGGGAAGAGGAGGAAGGAGAGGGGCTTTTCAGTATCTTTAACCTGTCTCCTCACCAGGCAGGATAGGAGAGCGGTTAAGAGCATGGCTGGAGCCAGGCTGTCCCTCTTCTGAATATTTCTGGTTTTGCTTATGACCTTGAGTTAGTTGTTGAACCTCCACAACCATCAGTTGTTTCTTCATCTGTAAAACTGGGCAATAAAAGTATCTAAGGGGATTTTTGTGAAGATTAAATGAGACACTGTATTTGAAGTACTTAGCACAGTGCCTGGCCCCTAGTTAATGCTTCATATATGAAAACTAAACAACATTATGACAAAGCCTACCAAGTATAAGATCGTTCTGTTTTTGCAGTCGAGAAAAAGGAGCTAGAGCAGTTGAAGTGAGTAACTTCTCTGAGGTCATAGAGGGATAGGAATTTGAGGCCAGGTCTGTGTAATTCTAGGAGATGAGTTGTTTGCTCCAAACCTGCTGCCCCACAGTAAGGGGTGTGGTTTCCAGTATCTCAGGCATGCCCCAAAGATCAGAGACACCTTGTTTGGGGCAGTGCAGTTGTGTGGACCAGGATGGTGTCTGGCTTTGTAGACAAACCCTGGGCAGGCTTGGAGGCGCAGCAGCCCGCAGGTGACTTATCAGCCCTCCCTCTGGTAGCTGGGGGTTTCTGGAGTCCTTGTGTCCCTAAATCCCTCCCAGCTTAATTCATTACCTTCTCTTACCATGACACCAGGGGTTGGGGGATGGGGAATTGGCAAGCAGACACAACATGTATGGGGCACCTTAGTATGTGTCATGCAATGAGCCAGGCAACTTCTTTCATTTAATGCCCATAGTAATTCTAGAAGGGGACTCTTATCCCCCCATTTCACAGGGGAGGACACCCACAGGAAAGTTAAGACTCTTGCTCAAGCAAAGAAGTAATGGTGCTGGAATACAGATGACTTATGGATTAATCCCAGTCACCTAAAACTCTTAAGGAGTCAAGGCCCTTGTGCCATATTAAAAAAAGTCAGTGAAGTATTAATTTATGAATAAAACATCATCATTAAAAGGTTATGAATTATTTCAGACATGCAAAAAGGTATAAAGAATAATAAAATGAACACCTGCTACTCACCTTAAGAAACAGAATCTCTCTCCAATTGCATATATCCCCCTCCTCTACCAGAGAGAACCACAATTCCATTCCAGTTGGGTGTTAATATTTTCCATTGCTTTCTTTATTTTTGCAATACACACACAAGAATATAAAGCAAATACATATACATATCTGTAAATGATGCGTAGTATTGTTTTACAAGATTTATATAAATGGAATCCTAGTGTTTGATTCTTCTTAATTTTTTTTTCTGGCAAGAATTTTGTTGTTGTTGTTAAGATTCTTTCTTGTAGTCCATCCATTTCCAGATCCAAATCATTGTTTATCCATTTTCTCCTATGAAGGACATTTAACTGGCTTCTGTTGCTATAGTGCTGTGCCAGGTCCTGCACCCATTTCTTTCTTTACCTGTGTGAGTTTTCCCTAGAGCAAGACATCTTCAGCTTTCCTAGATATTGCCAAATTACTTTCCAAAAGAGACACAGTGCCTTAGGCTTCTACCAGCAGTGTAAGAGTTCACATTTCTCCACGTCCTCCTATGGCTAAGTCTTAATGCTTGGAGAAATCTGATAGATGTGCTCATTTTATTTTATTTTTTTCAATTTATTAAAGTATCATTGATATACAATCTTGCAATGGTTTCATATAAACAACATAGTGGTTTCAACATTCACCTACATTTATCAAGTCCTCAGTCCCTCTATTACGATCACTGTCTATCAGTATAGCAAGATGTTATAGAGTCGGGACTCTCTTGTCCCCCCCCTCCTGGCATGAGCTGGGAGCTCTGTCCTTCCACTTTATCTCTAAATAAAAACCTGTAGCTTGCTCTCCTAAAAAAAAAAAAAAAGATGTTATAGTCATTACTTGTCTTCTCCATGCTGTACTGCTTTCCCCGTGACCTATCTATATTGTGATTGTGAATTATAATGCCCCTTAATTCCCTTCTCCCTACCCACCCACCCTCCGCAACCCCTCCCCTTTGGTAACCGCTAGTTCCTCCTCAGTGTCTGAGAGTGCACTGCTATTTTGTTCCTTCAGTTTTGCTTTTGTTGTTATACTCCACAAATAAGTGAAATCATTTGGTACTTGTCTTTCTCCACCTGGCTTATTTCACTGAACACGATACCCTCTAGCTCCATCCATGTTGCCGCAAATTGGAGGTTCATTTTGTTCTAAGTTCTGCAGTAATTACTTCTCCAGCAGAAAAGGTACATATCTGGTATCCCACTTAACCACACTGTCACATATCTGTCAACATGTGAAACGCTCCCTTCCCTAGACAGTGAGCTTCTTGAAGGCAGGGACTGTGTTAGATGTCATGAATCCCCAGGGTCAGCAGTGTCAGGAACACAGCGAGAGGGTCAAGCCATCTGGATTCTCATGGGGTTCCTGAGGAAGGGTGCTGATGTTTCTCTTTTCTAGAACCGAGCAGGATATCCCAGTCCTGCTTCAGGGACCAAGAGTTATTTGACCACCAGCCATGAAGCATGAGAAGACCTTTCTTCCCAAACCCACCTCACTCCAGAATTATGCACTCCCAGGAGAGGAAGGCTCACACGTCCATGTGTTCATGCACTCCAGGCCACTTTCCCCTTCCTCACTGGTATTTCGAGCTGTAACACAAAGCCGGAGTTCTTTCTCTTTCCAAACCTCTTCCTTGTCTCTGACCCCTGAAACTTCATTTGGATTTTGCTTCTCTCACCAATGACCCCTAATTTCTTTCTGAGAATGGATGAATTGATGATTGTGTGCTGGCCGACTCATCTGATCCTATGATGCTACTCAAGCACAGTCCCTGAGCAAGACTCTGTAATCTTAGAACTGCCCCACCTTCTGCTTCCCCTGAGCATTTGGGCCCAGCCCCTGGAACTAACGCCTGTTGGTCCTCAGTGCCACCAATAAATGCTTAGACACAGGAGGTGGGGCAAGGAGAGCAGAGTCTCAGTACCTTTGCCCTCAGCTGCAGAACCACTTAAGGCAGGCAGGCAAGCAGGAACCATATCCTGGCATGACACACTTCCCTCTGCTAAGGGTGTTCTCTGCCCTTTGCTCAGCGTGAATGCATCTCAGTCCACGTGGGGCAGGCTGGTGTGCAGATTGGCAATGCCTGCTGGGAGCTCTATTGCTTGGAACATGGAATCCAACCAGATGGGCAGATGCCCAGCGACAAGACCATCGGGGGAGGGGATGACTCCTTCAACACCTTCTTTAGTGAAACTGGGGCTGGAAAATATGTGCCCCGGGCAGTATTTGTGGATCTGGAGCCCACTGTGATTGGTGAGTGATGACCAGCCCTGCCGCATATGCCACCTTGTCCTGGGACTTCACAGCAGGTCCTTCTCCATCACTGGAGAGCACTGGAGTTTGTGGTTCCCAGGTGCTGCAGCCAATCAGAGCTCCAGATCTGCTGTCACTGATCTCCAGAGTTTCAAGGTCACCCCACAACCCTTCCCTTTTTTTGACAAACCCTTAAAGTAGAGGGCACTAGCACCAGCCTGACTGGGGATTCTCTAGGGTAGGACTTGGGGCCTGAAAACCCCACCCCTTCTGGGTACCCCAGGGCTCCAGGAGCCAGGCTGCAAGGGAAGAAGGGGCCTAAAACTCTGCCCATTGCAGATGAGGTTTGGATGGGCACATACCACCAGCTCTTCCATCCAGAGCAACTTATCACCGGCAAGGAAGATGCTGCCAATAACTACGCTGGAGGCCACTACACCATCGGAAAGGAGCTCTTCGACCTGGTGATGGACCGGATTCGGAAGCTGGTGAAAGGAGAGTTGAGGGCTGGGGAAGGGGAAATCTGGATTCTTGTTCTGGAGTGGTTAGGACACCAGATAAGGGAAGGACAGCTTTTGCTCTGGGGAGAGCCTCCTAGACAAGTCTTAAACATGCAGAATCAGAACTAGTGAGGAGAGGTCCTGCACTCTGATCAGGGGAGGCAGACTGTAGGCTCCAGCCTGCAGCTGAGTACTCTCTTTACCTCCCATAACAACTGGACCAAGGCTGGGCAGAGTGGCCACTCTGGCAAACATGTCACAGGCTCCCTGGCCAAGCTTCAGGGGTCCCAGGCATTCAGGTATTTCTAGAATATCACCTTGTACTGTAGGGCTGTGGGCAGAAGCTCTGTGAGAAACAGGGATCCAAATAATGCTGGCCCACGGTTCTACGATTGACTTTGGCCTCTACCAGGGAGGGACAGGGATCAGGTTCCTGGGCTGTTGATCTCAGTAGAGAAGCCCTCCGGAAACATATAAAGTTAAACCAGGGGTATATGGGCATGAAGCTGAGTGGAGTTGACAAGTTATGATGACAAAAATAACTATGTCACAACATCCAAGAGAGCTGTTAGGGACCTCAGGAGGTTTTAGAGAGGAAGAAGGACAAGGAGGAGAGTCAGGCCTTCCTATGAGGATCTGTTTTGTGCTCTAGGAAAAGTCTTCTACAGATTTTGTAAAACTTTTGGCGAATTTGAAACAGCACAAGCTAGTTCTTTCCTGTTTGTCGCCTGTGCTTCAAATCCCATGGCAATCTTCACCTTCACTTTCCAGGCTGACCAGTGCACAGGACTCCAAGGATTCCTCATCTTTCCCAGCTTTGGAGGGGGCACAGGCTCTGGCTTCACCTCGCTCCTCATGGAGCGGCTCTCCGTTGACTACGGCAAGAAATCCAAGCTGGAGTTCTCCATCTACCCAGCCCCCCAGGTGTCCACAGCCGTGGTCGAGCCCTACAACTCCATCCTGACCACCCACACCACCCTGGAGCACTCAGACTGTGCCTTCATGGTGGACAATGAAGCCATCTATGATATCTGCCGCCGCAACCTGAACATCGAGCGCCCAACCTACACCAACCTCAACTGCCTCATCAGCCAAATCGTCTCCTCCATCATGGCTTCCCTGTGCTTCGACGGGGCCCTCAATGTGGACCTGACAGAGTTCCAAACCAACCTGGTGCCCTACCCTCGCATCCACTTCCCCCTGGCCACGTATGCACCAGTCATCTCTGCAGAGAAGGCCTACCACGAGCAGCTGTCAGTGGCAGAGATCACCAATGCCTGCTTCGAGCCTGCCAACCAGATGGTGAAGTGTGATCCCTGTCATGGCAAGTACATGGCCATGTACTTTTCTCTACTAAAAGGGCTGACTTTCAAATCTCTATTTGACTCCTGTGTCTTTCTCTCAACTGGTTTCAAACATGGAAAGAGAAGAGGGGATACCTGGGGTGCCCGTCAAACCCCAAGAAGTTGCAGTCACTTATTGAGCACCTCCTATGTCCCAGGCCCTGTATCCATATTGTCTTATTTAATCTGGAAGTAAATACAGTTACACCTGGTGGACTGGAAGCTTCATGGAAAGGAGGACTGTTCTATCCTTCACACCCAGAATGTTGCCTGACATAATTAGACACCCAATATTTGTTGAATAGATTTGTTAAATGAATGCCTATTTTATAGATGTGGAGACTGAGGCTCAGAGAAGTTCTGTGACTTGCCCAAGATCACTCAGCTACAAAATGGAGGAGTCAGGATTCAAATCCAGGTTGGCCCTGGTCAAAGCCTGTGCTGCTGCCCTCCACTTGCTCAGATGCCCTCCCTTCCTGCCTGAAGCAGTTCCAGGCATCCCTCCAGACGCCACCTCTTCTGGGCCTGCCAGGTCCCCAGTGCCCAGACAGTGACTCAGGTGCCTCAAAGGCAGGGAGGAGGTGACGCTTGATAGTCCCCTGCCCAGGAGCTGTGGTGAAGGACATGGCGTGGGTGGGAGGGACCCAGGATGGGAGGGAACCAGCTTCTGGGGCTGAACAAGGGCAGAGGCATCTTTGGGGCTGTCAGTGCCCTCTGGAGAAAGGCCCCACGACATCTCATAGGAAATGAGGTATGGCTTGAGAGAGGCCAGGAGGGAGGACCAGAGAGGGAGGCGAGGTCTTCACCTCCCAGGAGAGCTGGGCATCTGGAGAGGTGGCCAGCTTCCCCTCCCATTTGCTGTACCAGCCAGCCCACCCTGGGCAGCTGTATGACTATCTGCTCACAGACCCCGCAGGGCCTCCCAGCTAGTGATGCTGCTGGTGAGGACCAGCAGACGGAGATCGGACTGAGCAGGGATTGTGAGGCGAGGGGCAGCTGGGGTGTCACCCAGCCCGGCTCCTGGGGGCTCCCTCAATCTAGGGGAATCCTTGCATCCTTAACGCTTGTAAAGCCAGAGTGCAGTGTCTTCCACAAGAAATAGATTCTCAAACTTGAATTCCACCCAACACATTTATTCCCTTGCCTCTGATGTGTTAGGAACATGCCTGCCTCCAAAGCTGCGTTCTCACCGTTTCCTCCTTTGGAATGCCAACCTCCCCCTGCTTGTCTCAGTGTTGCCATTCCTTCCAGTTTAGGTCACAGCCACCCAGAACCTATCAGCCCTGGGGAGCCCCCCCTTCTCTAGATTCTCCCAACACCTACTGTCTGTCCCTATCACTCATTTGGCACCTGGTATCGACTGCCTTGTATGGCAGCACTTAGCTTCTTGCCAATATCCTATTTCTACAACTAGATTATTTAAAATTAAGTATTACATAAATTACCAAAGAGGTTTACAAACAGCAAAAATAAATCTATGCAGTGAAAATTAGTCTCCATTTTTCCCCTCTTGGCAGCCTCCACTGCTGACTTTTGGGTTAGTGTTTTCTTCCAGAGGCATGTGTGTATACACACTTGGATATACTTTGTTCTACACCTTGTTTTTTCATTTCACAATAAATCTAGAAGATGGTTCAAGTCATTCTTTTTGGTGATAATATAGTAGTCCATTGTATAATGTATCATTGCTTATTTAATCAGTCTGCTATTAATGGGTATTTAGATTGTTTCCAATCCTTTGCTGTGAAAAAAAATGCTGCAACCTTTGTTCATACTTCTTTGTATGTATGCACAACTGTAAATTCTTAGCATTGGAATTTCTGGGTCAAAAGCTATGCACTTTTAATTTTGATATGCCCCATGTCGTTCTCTTTACAAGTTATGCCAAATTATCCTCACATTACCAATGTATGAGAATGCCTGTGCCCATACAGTGTATTCAACTTCTTGCTCTTTGTCATTTGTAAGTGAAACAAAAAATTTTGTTGCAGCTTTCCTTTATAGTTCTCTTATTATGAATGAGATTGAACATCTCATGTGTAAAAGCCAGTATTTTCTCATGTGTAAACTGTCTTGTCTGTACCCTTTGCCCATTAAAAACTTGCATTGTTTGTCTTGTCTTATTAATTGGCTAGAATTCTTTGTGAGCAAAGGAAATTAACCCTTTGTTTGTTAGATGTGTTCCATATAATTTCCCATAGCTGTCTATATCCCAACTAGATTTTCATTTCCTCGAGTACAGGGACTGGAACCCAGACTTCTTTGTATTCCTGTTCTTAATGTAACATACATGGTAGGTGCTAGACAGAGGTCTGTTGAGATAGGAGAAGTAAGAAGAAAAGGATTTGAAAGATTTTGGAGTTACCTACCTAAGCTATTCCTAAGCTATTCCTTCCTTTTGTACCAAGGCAGTCAGGGCTCTCACAAACAGCAGAAACTAACTCTAGCATATATATATATATATATATATATATATATATATATATATATACACACACACACACTAACTCTAGCATATATATATATATATATATATATACACACACACACACACACACACTAACTCTAGCATATATATATATATATATTATATATGTATATATATAAAGAACAGCCCCTTTACCCCTTCACCCCCTCCTCCCAAAACTGGAGATGTTGGGTAGCACACAGAATCAATAGGAGGACTGCCAAACTGCCAAACGAAACTCTACAAACAGATAGGCATCAAAGGAAGCTGGCAGCCAGCACCATAGTCAAGGTCAGGGCACAAGACAGTCTGCCAAAAAGACCCTTGTCCCCTCCACCCGGGCACTAAAGCTGACATTTCCTCCTCCAGATACTAGAGGCTGCTGCTGGCTCCTTCACCACCATTGCAGAGGTGAAATGAATTCTCAACTGTCCCGGCTCACTGTGACTTGCTCCAGATTCAAGTCCCAGTTGGAGCTTCTAACTGGCAGAGCATATGTCTTTGCCTGCAACCTTGGAGCTGAGAAATCTGGGAAAGCAAGTGTCAGGGCTTTGTGGCAGGTGGTGGCCTGCCTCCCACTGAGGAGGAAATTCCCCAGATACAGGCAGAAGGCTCAGACTGGAGCACCAGGAACACTGAACAAATATACACCACTCTCTTCTCTCATATTTGACTCAAGCCCTACTCTTTGGTGAAGCATTTCTGGGTCACCCAGTCTAACACAGCCTTCCAGACTCACAAAAACCATTATTGCTTGAGCAAATCATGATGCCTGAGAGGATGTGCTATGCCTCATTTGACTTTCAAACAGCAGTAAGTGTTACCTGTATTCAGTTAGGAAAAATCGCATCCTCAGAGTTTTTCCCAAGCCACACAGAAGTACCAGGTTGCAACCCCAGGTCTGTTTGCTTACACAGCCCTGAGGTTTCCCAGTGGGCTGTATTGATGGGCTAGTTTCTCATCAAGTTGGAGCTCTGTGAAGGCAGAGATTGCACCACATTCTTCTTTTTTCATCCTGACATCTACATCCACTATGTAGAAGATGCTCAATGTTTATGGATTGGCCTGGATTATATCAAGCCAGTGCCAATTCTAGAAAGTTCTTTGACCCTCCGATGAGACCTGAACAACAGAATCATTTTGAGGTGGAAGAAGTCTACTCAGGATCACTTTGGGAAGAAAAACCTTGAATCTGGGTCATTTCCTTTTCCATTTTCTGTTTTCCTTTTACCCTTTAGCTCCACTTGCCCCAAATCTGTACAAATTGTCAGAAAGAGGTTCATATTTGTTCATTATTTAATCTTCTAATGGATATTTTTGAACCCCACTACTGCCCTAATACTTTAGTGAGAAAAAATACAATCTCTGTCCTGTGGAATTTACATTCTAGCTGGGGAGTGAATGCCAATCAAATAAATATGCATTAATTTATAGCTCTGAGAAGTGTGATGAAGGGCACCCTGAGTTACTATGAGAGGCAGGCCTGACCTACTCAGTGAAGTCAGGGCATCCTCTTTGGAGGATCTGGGGCTGGAGATGGGATCTGAGGGGAAGGATTTAAGCCCAGAGAGGGGGGGTGGTCTGTGTGTCCTCAGCGTGGTGACTTCCTTTGGGGCGAGTAACCACCGATCATAGAGCCTGTGTATAGGAAAGCGACAGAGAAACCAGGGGCCGGGTGGCTTGTTTGCTAGTGAGTGCGTCATGCCTGGACTAGGGGGCTGCGGTCTCCCAGGTCCCATCTCGGGGTGACGTAGCCCTGGTGCAAGCCCAAAATAGCCAGCTCCGCCCCCATCTCCCGGCAGCCTCTGCAGTAGCAATCCACCCCGCGCCACCCCCGGGTGACAGGCCGAGCCGGCCTCCTCTGGGTCTCTAGTAGTTTCCGTGCCGCTGACGCATGCTTGCGTGCACAGCTGGGCCGGGCGCGTCCTACGCAGCAGCCGCGAGCCGGGCACCTGGTGCCAGACGGTTCCCGGCGGGGGGCAGGGGCGGGGCGCCGCAGAGGCCAGGGACTCCCGGCCGAGGAGGTGCGGGCGGGGGGCGGGTCAGGCTGGGGGGCCTGGGCTGGGCTGCCGGAGTTAGGGGGCTGCGATAGGGCTTCCCGGGCCTGGGCACCGAGATAGTCCGTGGCACCGGCTTGCAGAGGCCGATAAGGCTGCCGAGGGAGCCTCGTCACCAGCTGCAAGCAGAGCCCAGTGGGCTCCGCATCCTCCTGGGAGCGCCTCCCGCTGCTCTGGAGGGTCTCCAGCCCCAGGGCGGGGCCTCTGGTTCTTTGGGCCTGACTCCTTCTCCCCTGCAGCCCCAAGGAGGCCGGGCTGACTGCTGACGAGTTGCCATGGCATCCTACTACGAAATCCTAGATGTTCCGCGAAGTGCGTCCGCTGATGACATCAAGAAGGCGTAAGTGCCTCGTTGCGCATCAGAAAGCGTCTCACCCCTCTTCTGACCCCGCCACCATGGGGCCCTTCAGAGGCAAAGTGATGAGGGAACCAGGTCCTTAGAAAGGGTTGGAGGTCTCCCTCAGAGTGTGACACCTATAGGGAGGGAGGGAGATCCCTGGAAGAGTAGGAGAAAGTCCTTAGTGTGAAGTTCTTCTGGGAGCTGCCCTGGGGGTCCTCCTCCAGTAGATCCTCCCTTCTCCTCCCCTGGAACCCCTACCCCAACCCCCAGTCCCTAGGTGTGGACTTTCTCAGGATGCAGTTTAAAGATGCCCAGGCAGTGTGACCAGGAGGGACCAGTGCTCCGGTACCCTGCATGGTCATATGTACCTCCAAGCTTTGCAGCTGCAGAGGACCCCGGGGAGTGATTGATTAAGTTGGGGCTTTCTCATGCTCACATTATCATCTGCTAGTACCAGCAGTGCTAGCTCTGGCTGCAGAGGGGAGGGACAGGGACTCTGTTCAAACATGGCAGCAGAGGCAGCCCTCGCAGCTGGGGTGAGCCAGTACTAAGTGGAGAAGGACAGTGGTGGGCTAATGAGAAAAGGGGTCATTCTGTTCCTTGGTGGGAAGTGCTTGCCCTGTCCCCTGACTCTTCTCTCTGAACCCACTTCTGCAGGTATCGGCGGAAGGCTCTACAGTGGCACCCAGACAAGAACCCCGATAATAAAGAGTTTGCTGAAAGGAAGTTCAAGGAAGTGGCAGAGGCATATGAAGTGTTATCTGACAGTAAGGGCTAGGGCCCAACCAGGGCAGCATCCATCGTCTCCACTTTGTGCCCCATGGCACTCCTTCCCAAAGCTGTGCTTCTGCCACTCCTCATCTTTTTCCAACCTGGCATTGAAGTGCCCTCCTCCCACAGGGACTCTGGGACTTTTTTATTATTTTTTTGCTTTAGTTCAGATGAGGACCTACTACATGCAAAGCACCTTTTATTCTCCCCCTAATCCCCTGTGCTCAGTGTCTGCCCCCAGGATCTGGTAGTTGCAGCATGGCGAAAGAAGCAGGGCAGGTAACCCATGCGTGCCGAGCCTCCTCTGTGCCAGGCATTGGTGGGTATAATCTCCATGAGTCTTCACAGCCATGCTGCAAGGCAAGACTTATCTCCCCCACTTTACAGGTGAGGAAACTGAGGCTGAGACAGATGAAATAACTTACTTAAGGTCACATAGAGGTGGACTGTGAATCCAGGTCTTTTATTCATTCATTCAAAAAATATTCATTGAGTGCTTATGGTGCTGGGCACTTGTAGGGCACTGAGGAATGATGGAGGACAAGCAGGCTCTGTCCTCGCCCTCATGGCTTCATCACATTCTGGTCAGGGAGAAGTGACATTGACCACGTAAATGCACAGACAAGTATTTCAAAGGAAAGTAGCAGTGTTATGTGAGACATAATAAGGGCATGTTATGGTGGTCACAGTAGACCTCTCTGGGGAGGTGATGTTTAGGCTAGGCCCTGGTTAATGATAACAGTATAATTAGCTAATATTCACTGAACACGTACTATGTATCAGGCACTGTGTTAAGCAGTTCCCGTGGATCATCTCTTTGAATCCTTGCAACAAACCCTACGAGGTACTGTTGTGTCGTTTTACAGATGAGAAGGAGCCACTGTATGAAGGGCCGAGCTGCTGCTAAAACTCATAGCCCATGTGCCCTGTGCACCCTGCTGCCCCCCATGTGTCATTCTCTGGGCACCCTTCTGAGGGTCCTAGCCTGGAAAGGGGGACCATCATCTTAGAGGGAGGGAGAAATTATCTCATCTCTCTTTCCAGAGCATAAGCGGGAGATCTACGACTGCTATGGCCGGGAAGGGCTGACTGGGGCAGGTAGGTGGAGTGGGGGATGCAGGATGGAAGTGGGTCAGAGAGGATGGGGGGGAGCAGATTCCTGCAGCAGATGCTCTCTTGAGGCTTCTGGCCATGCCATAGGTGGGGTCCCCTGGCTCTGGGCAAGATGCTTGTGTTAAGCCCCCTCCTCATCCTGCTGTCCTCCAGGAACTGGCCCATCTCAAGCAGAAGCTGGAGCTGGTGGGCCCGGCTTCACCTTCACCTTCCGCAGCCCTGAGGAGGTCTTCCAGGAGTTCTTCGGAAGTGGAGACCCTTTTGCAGAGCTCTTTGGTGAGAGAACTCAGGATGCACGCCTCTGACTAGGTCCACCTTCTATCTGCTGGGAGGCCCTTAGGCAGGAGGCTGGGAAGGAAGTGGAATTCCACAGATGGAAGATTTTGTGGAGGTGGATCCGATGAGAGCTGGGACAGAACCTTACCCAGGCCTGAACCCACAGAGACTCTTCTTATTAAATGGTAACAATAATACATTGTTAGACCTTCACAATGACAGCCATGAAAAAGCAAGATGTGCCAAAGCATCATGTGATGATAATACAAACGACAGCAGATGCCATTTTTTTTGGAATAATTACTATGAATGCTGTGGGGTGGATAACTTTATTCCCATTTACAGAGATGATAAAACTGAGGCACACTCAAATAACTTGCATAGAGTCACGCAGCAAATGGCAGAGCCAGGACTCACAGCCAGGTCTGCCTGTTCTAAAGGAGTTTCC
The DNA here is from genome assembly GCF_040802235.1 of Manis javanica. Lineage (NCBI taxonomy): Eukaryota > Metazoa > Chordata > Mammalia > Pholidota > Manidae > Manis > Manis javanica. The sequence continues at coordinate 16,720,745 of NC_133167.1, read as the reverse complement.
TTCCTCTCTCCCTTACCTGTGCCCTTTATTCTTTATTGTGGAGAAAATTTACCAGGGAACTTTTTAGTGTGTAATAGTGAAAAGAAGTTTGATTTGTGAACAAGTCCAAGCAAAAAGAAAAAGAAAAAGAAAAAATGTATACAGTTGCTAGCAGCTTACATTTCTAGACTTAGAAGCAGGGTTCACACATTTTTGGGGGGAAATCTCTTTACCAGATAATTGTTAATCTGCTTACTTGTTGCAGATGACCTGGGCCCCTTCTCAGAGCTCCAGAACCGGGGTTCCCGGCCCTCAGGCCCCTTCTTCACCTTCTCTTCCTCCTTCCCTGGGCACTCCAGTAAGTGCTGTCCCTTCCCATATTTGCAAGCTCTGCATCCTGGAACCCTTTGTCCCAGCTCATTGCTTTTCCAAGCCTTCTCTGTGTGTCTGGAACCCTGCCTCCAGAAGACCTCACAGAGAATCTGACCCATTGTGATTGCAGCGTGCTGCCTACAGCCTCCTTCTAACAGCCTCTCCTCCCCTCCTCCTTTGTCCCAACACCAGATTTCTCCTCCTCATCTTTCTCCTTCAGTCCTGGGGCTGGTGCTTTTCGCTCTGTTTCTACATCTACCACCTTTGTCCATGGACGCCGCATCACGACACGCAGGTGAGGGCTCCCCAGGGACCATACCAGTGTAGGAGTGTGGGGTGAGGGCCGGAGTGGGAGCTGCATACAACTGGAACGTTTGCTCCTTGAGGGCAGAGCCCCATCTGTCCTGGTCACTGCAGCATTCCAGATCTTGGACAGGCGCCTGCACGATTCAGGCGTGGTTGCTGAATGAACTGTGCTGTCTCCCACAGAATCATGGAGAATGGGCAAGAACGGGTGGAAGTGGAGGAGGATGGACAACTGAAGTCAGTCACAATCAATGGTGAGGAGCAGCTCTGCCATGCAGTCCCTGGCAGGACAGCCCCAGCCCCAGACCCCAAAGCCTCCTCCCCAGATGCTCTCTGAAATCCCTTGGGGGCAGGGAGGGAATGGTGGCTACAGGCCAGATTGTCAGGATCCATGATGGGATGCCAGGGAAGGAGGCTGAGACAGGGAACTGAGGAGTCTCAGAGGGCCAGTTAATCACCACCATCAGTGGGGTGCTTGGTATTTGCAGAGCACCTTACTACTTGTAAAGCACTTGGGCACATACCATATTCCCCATATTATTAAAGCAGCCAGGGGGAAAGCAGGACAGCTGTTATTTGCCCTAATTCCCTTTGAGAAGACTGAGCCTCAGCACAATTAAATGACCCTAACTCCCAAGTAGCCGTAGACCCAAGCTTTTGTCCTACTTAGTAAGGGGTAAAGCCAGGAATGAAACTGCTAGAGCCAAAGTCTTCTCACAACCCTACGGAGGGGATGGTCTCTATGGCTACTCTTTCATGCCTTCTTATGGGCTGTCTTATTTAATCTTTGGAGCAATCTTAAATGTAGGCACTCTCATCGTTCCCATTTTATAGACAAGAAAAGGGAGGCTTAAGGAGATTGAGTAACTTATCCAATGAGACAGATCATATCTTCTGGAGCTGAACACCTGCCCATGCTTAAACCACTATGCTGGGTGCCAAAATGCATGCTTGCCCATTCCAAACGGGGGCTGTAGGTGGTCAGAGTCATCACTGCATGAGGCAGTCTGGCAGGATTCCTCTGGCCTGGGTCAGAGAGCCTCACAGTGACTGTCCTACAGGTGTCCCAGACGACCTGGCCCTGGGCTTGGAGCTGAGCCGTCGTGAGCAGCAACAGTCTGTCACCTCCAGGTCTGGGGGCACACAGGTCCAGCAGACCCCTGCCTTACACCCCTCTGACAGCGACCTCTCTGAGGATGATGAAGACCTGCAGCTTGCCATGGCCTACAGCCTGTCAGAGATGGAGGCAGCTGGGAAAAAACCAGCAGGTGGGCGGGCCACACAGCGACGACGACAGGGACAGCCCAAGGCCCAGTACCAAGATCCGGGTATCAGGGGTGCCCGTGAGGATGCCAAGGGTGATGCAGCCAAAGCCAGCCCCTCCCCAGAGGAGAAGGCCTTCCGCTGCCTCATCCTCTGATCACCAGGCCCAACCCACCCTTATTCAGGGTGACCAAGGGTCCTGCTTAGTGCCGGAGAGCAGGGAGGGGCATGACCTGAGTGGCAGGAACCCTTCTCCAACTCATGCTCCCTTCGCAGGTTTCCCTCCCAGGCCCAACCACACTCCAGTGTGGACTGGGGATATGCTCTGTTCAGCCCATGGCTGATGGGTGAAACCCAGGGTGGGGGACCTCAGGGCAGTTGGAGGGCCCGAGGAGCCAGGATGCACTTATTCTTATGAGAACGGGAGCTTCTGAAGAAGTCAGTGGTTCAGGTCGGGCCTTTTGTGCCCAGGTCTTATGCCACCTGTGTTACTGATGATGTCAAGGAAGGAGGACTTGGCCTGGGTTCTCTGACCTGGAGTCGGGAGCTACACCAGGGAGCCACCTGCTCTCCTTGTCCAGCTGCAGACACCCCCTCCCTTGTTTCTGTGCTATGTTGAGTTCTGACTGTCTCTGTTGCTTCCCTTCTGGTGCTGCTTCTCCTTCCTGGCTGCACTTCCCTGCGGGCTGCATCGCTTGCTTTTACTGACATCGGGCTAGGACTCCCTTCTTCCTTCCCAGAGAAGGCCTCAATATGGCGAGAAAGATGCTGTGGCCGGTAGGGCCATAAGGTCTTCCAGGGAGGCTAGCTGGGTGGGGCGGGAGACTCTCAGCCCTCCAGATTTGGAACCAGAGCCCACTCCTCCTCCCTTCCTCTTGCTGCCTCAGCCTGCCCCAGGCCTCGGGACTAGGCAGAAGTGAGGCTGGCTAACTCTGCAGAGGTGGGATAAGGCCAGGGTGCCCAGGAGGGAGGCTTGTACCCTGCCCTACTTTACATGCATCAAGGCCCAGGGAGAGGCCACAGGGCTAGCCCAGGTCTGCATGCTCGGCTCCATCCTCCAGGCTTGCTGCTGACCCTCTCTCCTGTCACCCCATCCCCGCTCTCTCCCCAGATGTGTTCTGAGCTGGATGTCCTGGATCCAGAGTCGCTGCACAGCTCCAACAGGACAGCGCCTTCCCCTGTGCACTGGGAGGGGACCCTCCATTCCTCTCCCTCACCTGTGCTGAGTGTAGAGCAAGGCCTGGGTGGTGGGTGGGAGGCATCAGTAGTCTTAGCCTGTAAACTCTTCCCTGGGTGTTTGGTGCTGTCTCTTGGGGACTACAAGTCCCAGAATGCAATGCACCCGTCTCGTTTCTAGTAGATCATGCTTGGGAGAAGCGGTGCATAGCTATGGAGCTTTGCATCTTGGGACACGTAGTTCCAGACCAGCCTGTCACTCACTGCTTGACGGGGATACCTTGTCATTTGAATTGTCCCTGGCAGGGGTGGCAAGAACATGGATGAAGGGGTAATGGTCCAAGCTTAGGCTACCCTGACACCTCTTGTTAGCATCAGGGTTAGAGTGTACAAGTTGAAGCCCTGTAGCATCTGGGAAAGACTCTTTTCCTGTGGAGTCCTGGGCCTGGGCAGGATTGACTAAGCAGGGCATGGCCCCAGAAGGCTGGTGGGCGTGGGCCAGCAGAGAACTTGGAAGGGAAAGCGTCCTTTGGGGTATGTGTATGTGTGTGTGTGGCTGGGATTGGCTTGTGATGGCTGCCCTGGGAATGTTGCTGCTTGTATGGCTTCTCTGGCCTCTGACCCTGCTGCCCATTCTTTTTCTCCAACACCACAGATGAGCTGCCTCTCCTCCTCCCTGTCTGGGGAGCCTAGTGGCTAGGGAGGGGAGTGGTGGAGCCAGGGGTTGCCAGCTCCTGTAACATTGAGTCCTTGAGTCCTGTTAAAGCCAGCTGGGCCAAGCTCAGACTGAGGGGAACACTGGAAATAAAGCTGTTTGGAGAGCTTGGTGGTGTACTGTGTCCCTGTGTTCTTCCTTTCCAGGTGGCCCTGGAGGCACCCTGTGGGACCAGTGGGTGACATATTTTCTTTTATTGCCTATTTAGAGGTGGCAAGCCTTCCCAGCTGACAGCAGAAGTCCCCTTTCTGACCAGGCCACCCTCCCCAAGTATGTAGTAGAATTTCAAGAAAGGCTCAGTTTCTTTGGCCCTCACTCTTGGGTCCCCACAACTGGGGGTATTGGGGTTTCCCCAGGCAGCAGCCATTCCCCTTATGCAAGACTCACCACCTAATACTCCACAGCAAATCTAGGACCAGACTAAGTTACAACTTGACTGAAAGAATGGGGGCACATAGTGAAAACCTGTAAAAACATACTCCCAAGGCCATAGCCTGAGCCCATCCACACGTTTCCATAGTTCAAGGCCAATGGCCAGTCTCAGAGGCCTGCCTCTTCCATGGAGTGGCACAAATCCGCCCTACCCAGGCCCCAAATTCATCAGGCCCAGTGAGGAAAAAGCTAGGTACTTCTCCCCCTTCTCTCCAGACACCTGCAGAAATACCCTTCCCGCCATGGGACAAGCCTCTTTCCATTGTCAAGCAGGGCAGTTTAGCTCCCCACCAGCTCTCTCTTCCATTCCAGCTTCATCTTCAATGGCCAAAGGACCTAGATTGTATTTTTCCCAAAGCAAGGCAGCAGCCTGCGGTGAGGAGGAATCTCAAGCCTCTATCTTGTGGGGAGAGAGGTTTGTGAAATGATATTTTGCCCACTTCCAGCTTTTGAAAGTCAAACATACTAGAGGGGAGCCTCAGCAGAGCACAGGCGAGGTGTAGAGGGGGCCTGTGGTTGGCTCACTGGTTCCTTTGCCCCCTGTGCAGGGCAGATGGTACATGTCCTGTTTTGCATGTGAGGGAACTGAGTCTTGGCAAAGTTAATAGGCTCTAACTCCCAAAGGCCCAAGGCTCTTTTTACTTCATTTCTACATACACCTTTGTCCAAAGACACCTCTTGACACGCAGATGAGGGCTCCTCTGGGACCATACAGGGTGGAGGGTTCTGGGGGCTGGAGGTGGGGTGGAGAAAGGGAGAAAGAGCCCCACGTCCCCAGATGGGTACCTATGGTGACATGGCACAGGCCCAGTCTAAGGCTGTTATCACAGTTCAGCTATTTTGCTTAAGGTGTGGCAGGAACTTTGCCTCATTCTGTCCTAACCTCCGTCTTGCATCATACATTATTCCTGAAGCTGAAGAACACAAAGCTCTGCCCAAGAGCTGAGAGGGAGAGGCAATAAAGAGACTGAATGTCCTAACTTCGAATCCTAACTCCACCACTTCCAAGCCGTGTTGCCTTAGGCAATTTCTGTGCCTCTTCTCTAAAATGGGGCTAAAAATGTGTTAGTGTTGTTGTGAAGATAAAATAAGTTAGTGTATGTCTGCACCTTGGAGACTGCCAGCCACAGAAAGCACAGCTTAGAGAAACTACTGCCTTGTTTCTAGCGACTGTTCAAACCTGGGAGAGCCTGCCTCAACAGCCTGGCCCCCCATCACATTCTTTGTATCTCCTGAGAAACAGCAGCCCTGGCTCCAGACTAAGGCTGGCGCTGGAGTCTGGAAGCAGAGCAGACCGAAATGTGTAGGAGTCCAGGTTGCAGCTGCACACACGACACACTAACTTTATTAACATTCATACAAAAGTAAACTTTTCTAGAAATGTTCTCTTCTGGTAGAGGGAGAGATCTGAGTGGCATGTGGCGGGAGGGCTGGGGGAAGAGGCCTGGGGTGGGGGTGGGGAGCCAGAGTATGGGCCACAGAGGCAGGACAGCAGGCAGCAGGGGCTGGCAAAGCATGAGGAGCATACCACCCTGGTATGTCCACATTGAAGGGTGGAGGGCATCCACATAGACTTGTTGGGAGCCAGAAGGGTGGAAGATGGGGCTGGGAACTCAGGCAGGAGAGGGCCCTGGGTGGACTTGCTGCCCATGACTTGCCTCTCTTCCTGGATGTCCGTCAGCTCCCTCATGGGATGCCCCAGGGATGCCCTGGGCTCTGGCATGAGAGAGGCTGGGCAGGTTGGCCCTTCCCACTTCCCCTTCCTTACACAGTCCTCTTGGAAGGACTGGACATGCCCAAGAGGGGCCCAGGTGGCAGAAGCAAGAGGGGTTAGTGAGGAGTGGGTACACAGATAGATGATCACAGAGGCGAAGAAGGAGCAGAGGCTGGGCTGCCCGTGGAGGGGTCCCAGGGGTCTCACTGGGGCAGGGCCTTGAGGATGGCATTCACCTCCTCTGCCACAGCTGTCAGGGCAAATTCAAACTGGTCCTGGGGAAGGGCAGTGGGAGGAAAGAGGGTCACAGGGAGGCTTGGCCTCTGCTCCTGTCTCAGGGGGCTTTTGGGAGTGGGAGTTGGGGAGGTCACTTGGGAGAGGGGGAGTCCTCCTGGGGGAGGCATACAAGCAGGCTGCTGCTGGTTTCCTTGGGGAAGGGTGACAGCTAGGGTTGGGGCAGGAAGGGACAGTCACCTTAGAGCGGACAAGGCCAGGCCGCTGGTCACGGACATGCTCCAGGGTGGCAGCGATGTCAATTTCCTTTACTCCTGGAGGGGGGTGGGGCACAGGGCTGCTCAGGGGGTGTCCAGAGGAGATCCAGAAAGCCTGGGGCATCCTGGGGTGGGAGACTTGAGGATTGGGCAAAGAATGGGTGACAGCCTGGCCCTCCATGAAGTCCTGTGGCCCAGGGGCTGGGCTGTGGGCACCGTGGGGAAGGCCCTCACCTTTCGCCATGCGGTTCAGTACCATGTCGATGAGGATGTAGGTACCAGTCCTCCCTGCACCATCGCTGAAACAGGAGATGGTGAGAGGCTCAGCTCAGGACCCAGCGGGAAGGGGGTAGGGACATGGAGGTTGGGGGTAGGGAGGACACTGGTGGAGCCGTTAGGATTGGCTTGAGGAGGGTATGAGTGAACCAAGGTTGAGGGATTGATCACAGCACCTGAACCCTGGGACTTGGGCTTGAGTGGGGAGCCTGTGATCCATGGGTGTCATTTGGGCAGTGAGCCAAAAGAAAAGGAGAGCCCTGGCTCAGCCCAAAGCAGGAGGCAGCCAGAGGACATGGCGATGGCCCTTTGGACTTTCTGGCCAGCCAGGCTTTTGTTCAGCAAAGTTTGTGTGTGAATGATAATGATAAATATTTTCAACTTTGTGGGCCATATCTAATCTGTTGCACATTCTTTTTTTTTTTTTTCCTTTGGCCATTTAAAAATGTGAACACTATTCTTAGCTCATGGGTTATTAAGAAAACACAGATGGTATGCTGAACTTGGCTCAATGGCTGTGCTTTGCTGGCCCTGAGGGGCCAGGCAGACACGTGCACGGGAGGTGTCCACAGGGAGGAGAACCAGAGAGGGGGGTAATCAGGAGCACCACGCCACAGGGCCCTGTAGCCTGGGAAGCAGGCCCCCTGCCATCCCCGCTCCCTCCCACTGCCCCTTCCCACACCTGCAGTGGACGATGATGGGGCAGGAGCGGCCACGGTAGCACTTGTTCACCTTCCTGCAACCAGAAATGGGTGTGAGGGCCAGGGGCCTCCCACAGAGGGAAAAGGAACATTTGTGGGCCTCTCTTCCTTTTCTCCCCCATGCCCAAGACAGAGGAGGGAAGAGGGCGGGATGGAGAGTCAGGGCTGGAGGCAAAGAACCAGAGGTGGTTCTGGATGGCACTGGGCGTGTCTTGTCACCTATGAGCTATGAGTCCAAGCTGTGCCCCTGGAACAACTGACTTGACCTCTTTGAGCCTCAGTTTTCTTACCTTGAAAATGGGGGTGCTAATAATAGTAATCTTCTTAAGGTTCTTAACATGATTAAGTGAGATAAGCCATGTAAAGAACTAAGTGCAGCGTCTGGCACACGGTAAGTGCTCGATAAATGGTAGTACTGTTAATAATAAAACACAATAATATTAATAGCCACCTCTACCAGAGGTATAGGTTGGATAGGCTTTCTGGTGACTTCCAGGATATCATTCTTGCCACATTCCTGCTCTGCCCCTCAATCCTCCTCTACAGCTGCCCAGGCTGTTCCTTTCCCCACTCAGGCTCCTTGTGATCCTCCTCAGCAGTGAGATCAGGTAGCCTTGGAACACAGAGTTCCTCTGGCTAGGGAAGGACAACCCCTCAGCTCTGTGGTTGGGTCATATTCAGACTTGGGGTCCACTTGGACCTCAGATTTTTCTCTCCTGCTCTGACCACAGTTCAACAATGAGCAGGGGGGTTCTCCCTCCTTCACTAGACCCAGTCTAACCTGCCCTTGTCCCTTATGACTTTCTGGCTTTGAGGGTCTCCTGAAGAATCTTGATACCCCCAGTGGGCCAGAACTAGGGAGGACCTTCTTAGGGGTTGTTGGATTGTTTCAGGGGGAACTTGGAACTTGGTGATTCTCCCAGATTCCCCACACTTGCATGGGCCAGGTGACTTAGAGTGGTTTTATAGGAGTCCACATGGTTTTCTAGAACATTGTCCAGAGGGCTGGGGTTGAACAGAGGTTACAACAGTGGTTCTCAATTGTTTAACGCTAATGACAATAAATAGTATCTAGAATTAATTAAGCCCTTGCTATGTGCTAGGTACTTGAACTAAATTTTACAGACTTTATCCCATTGACTCTTGTAACAACCCTCTGAAAAATGGGTCATCATCCTCATTCCACAGGTAAGGAAACAGAGGAAGGCCAAGGAACTTGCTTGGGGTCACTTCCGGGGACTTAAAAAAATTATTTTGCCTTCCCTCTGGTGGGCTTTCACCAAGCTATATTTATTAATTAATAATAATTATTATATACTGCAATTAATTTGTTCTGGGTGTCTAATGCCAACTGAGTGTACATAATTCCAGCCTATAGCAAAGGAACAGAACCTTTCTGGCTTACCTGTGCAGCCTTAAGACAGGTCCATGCACTATATATGCACTTCTCTAAGGATTTTTAAAATGTGGGAAACAAGACATAGCTCTGATACCCGTGGCATCGCTTTTGAGAAGCCTGTGCCTTGGGCCCCAGGGACCCCAGGTAGAAACCATTGTCCAGAGGCTCAGAAACTGTCCCCAGATTCCCACCCTGGCTCTCTCCTCTGCTCCCTGCCCAGCACCTGGAGACCTCAGCCAGTCTGGCAAGGGGCAGGAAGCAGGAGGGGGCTGCAGTGTGGGTGAGGCTCCTGCCAGTGGTGGCAGGCTTCACTTGTCTGGGGAGAGGAAAGGCCAGGGGCTGCTGGAGGCTTGGGCCTGGCTGTGGTTTCAGGTAAGTCCCTCAGTCAGCTTCCTGTTCCAGCCCCCACCCACTTCCACTGAGTCCCCAGACTCCAGAGATCCCCCTATACCTCCTTTGCCCACTTCCACTGAGTCCCCAGACTCCAGAGATTCCCCCCCATACCTCCTTTGATAGCATTTGCCTTCACCCTCGGTTCCCCCAGCCCCCAGCTCTCCCAGCAGCCTTCCAGTGGTCCCTGGGCCCACATATTCTGATTGTCCTGTTCATGCAGCAGCCACACCTGCCAATGATCACTTTTGTGACTATGCAACTGGAGTGAGAATACTAGCTGCAGACCACAAAAATGACACTGGCAGCTGTGAGAGGGAAAGAGAGAGACAGAGGTGGTGGGGAGGGGAAAGACAGGGATGGGGAGACAGGCAGATGGAGGGACAGACAGAGAGAGGCAGAGATAAATAGGGAGAGGTGGGAGGGAGGTGGAGAAAAAGAAGGAAGAGAAACAAAGAGGGGAAGAGGCTCAACAGGAAAGAGGTGCTGAGAGGGAGAGAGAGAGACAGAGAGAGATGGAGAGAGATAAAGAGATGAGGGGAATGGGGGAGAGAGAAGAGAGACGGAAGGGAGAGGGAAAGAGGAGGAAAGACAGAGAGAAATAAAAACAGAGGCAAAAAGAGAGGAGTAAAGGGGAGCTGGGTGGGAGGGGGCAGGAGATGGGGGGACAAGCAGACAGAATGTGCTGGAGACCTGAGCGAGCAGGACAGGAGGCAACAGAAAGGAGAGACAGGAGGCAGGGGTCAAGCAGAGGGAGAGAAGGACAGAGGGATGGAGCCAGGAATAACGTGAGTCCTGTTTGGGGGACGGAGGAGATGGAGAAGGAGCCAGACTCCAGAGGCAGGGAGAAAAAGAGGCAAGAGAGGGAGCCAGCAGAAACGCATCTGGACTGCAGGGGTGGGGGGTGGGCACAGCAAGACAGGGCTCCTGTCCTGGTCTGGAGTCCGGACGGGGCACGGGAGGCCAGAGGCAGTGGCTCCACGTCTGGTGGAGGGTCTGCATCCCACGACCTGGGGCCCCAGAAGGACCTGGTGGGCTGGAGATGGTGGGGAGCCTTGCTCCTGCGATGCTCCCTCCCCAGCTCCTCGGAGCCTCCCTGGAGGCTGCCCCACTACCCAGACTGCCCCAGACCCGCGCCCCTGCTCCTCGCGGGGCTCGGGGAGCTCACCTGCGGAAGTCCAGCAGGGGCCGCGTGGAGGCCGGAGTGCCCTCTGCCGGCCAGCTGAGGAAGTGGAACTGTGTGAGCGTGCGAGTCTCCTGGGTCTGCACGTTCTTCAGGTAGAAGCTCCGCACCAGGAAGTCCTCGCACCAGATGTGCTCCGATACCAGGTTTACCTGCGGAGAAACTCGTCAGGGCCTCTCCACATCTACGTGCATGTTCCTCGGCCTCTCCAAATCCTCGAGCCTTCTAAGCCAGTTCAAATTCTAAATCCTTCAGGACGTTTATGAATCTCCTGCTCCACTGTCCCATCTGTCCCCAAGAACCTTAGTTGTCTGTCACTTATCTACTGTTAGGACAACTGGTAGCTTTTCCATCTAGACACAACTACTGTGAGCTTCCTGAGGACAGAATTTCTCCTTCTTCCTCACAGTTCAGCAAAGTGTCTGTGCTACAAACACACCATGAACTTTGACGAAATTCAGTATTTTAATTTGATTTTTCAAATCAAACAATCAAGAGCAAGACCAATACATAATAATAATAAAACTACTATCCAGTGCCCATCTGGTAATGAGAAGCTTTATTTCTGCACCTTTCATAATAGGTCCTTACAAATGCTTTATGGCCCTAGACTGGACACACACACATGTATGTATGTGAAAATATGTGTGTATCCATATATATGTTTACATACATATATGTTCATACATGTATGAATGGCCCACCATCCACTTTCCCTCCTCCCATTGTCCCCCAGCTGTGGGGTCCAGCTGACCTCATATACGTGGTAGAGGGAAGAGCCCTCATCTGGCCAGTAGCGGTCACACTGCTTAACACCATCCTCCACCAGTGGGGTCAGCATGACGATGACAGTGCAGCCACTCTCCCACACCATCTAGGGACAGAGATCCACGTAAGCTTCATTCTAACCTCCCTGGGACCTGGCTGGCCCTAGCTGCCCACAAGGGCCCCCGGTCCCTAGAGAAGCTCTCCCTCTAAGATCCTACCTGCCAGAAGTCTGCGATGGTGTGGGACAGCGGGCCCTGTGTGGCTATGTAGGCTGGCATCCGAGGGTCATGCTCAATCTAAGGGTAGGTAAGACACATCGTGAGCCAGAATGGGAGATGCCACTATAGAGAGGGTTGATCAAAGGGAGTAGGCCAGGGTCTAGGGGAGCCTGAGAACCCCCCAATCCCATGTTAGGAGATCAGACCCCATGATTCCAGATCCTCATGTGGGGTGGATGCCCTGCCTGTCCCATCACCCTGTCTGCTCACCTGCTCTGGGCCCAGGTGACTATATAAGGAAATACGGTTTATGGGGGCGGGATAAAAATGGGGCAGAGGTGGGGGCTGGAACCAGGGCCACTCACAATGGGGCTGGCATTGATGTAATCGCTCCGTGAAGGGCTGCTCTCCACCTTCAGCTTGATGCGAGCGTGGTCATCTGCACAGACCCCACATCCCACACAATTGCCCCTCCAGTCACTGGGGTCCTGGCACCTCAGTCAGTCAGCCTGAGCCAGGAGCCCAGCCCTTTCCCCCAAGCCCTCCAGAGCTCCCAGCACAGAGAGGGCTGGGCAGGGATGGCCAGCAGGACTCACTCACAGGGCAGGAAGTCGGGGTGGCGGTTCTTTTTGATGTTGCCCTCTTCCTGGGCCGTGGTGCAAGTGTCGGGCTCCGCCTGGTAGGCACACAGGGCCTGCCACTCCTTGGCCAAGCGGTCCCGGTTCCGTAGGTGGTCCTCCATGTATGCCTGCAGGGGCACCACAGCAGGGTCTGGGTACACTGACAGCCCTGCCTCTCCCACCATCCTGGTCCCTCATCCATTCTGGGCCCAGGCCCTGTCCTGACCAGAATCATGTGTCCTGTGGAGATGTCCATGTTGGCCTGGGCGGGCTCCTCGCACCAGGATGGGGTGCTGCTGTGGGAGCTGGGGCTGGCCTGGGCTGCATCGCTGAACTGGGAGGACACGCTGCTCACCCGAGAAGGCTCAGGCGGACCCTCTGCCCGGCTGAACAGGGACTTTGTGGCCACGTGCTGGCGGCACAGGTCCTGCAGGAGAAGAAAGGGTCCGAGGTCCAAGGTTCCCTGAAGCCTTTTCAACAGAGTCCTGGATTCAATCCTGGATCCCTGGGCTCGTCCTTGATTGATTTAGAATGCAACCCATCTCCTCTGGGGTAGGATCTCCTGCCCTGGCCCTCATCCTTCTCTGGGCTGTTCTGCTGGGATATTGCCTAGGAGAACCTCAGATATTATAGAATGGAATCCCAGAACCCCAGAATCAAAGCACTGGGGAGAACTTTAAGAACCATCTGCTCCCAATTCCCATCCATTCAAAATGCCACACAGCACCCCCACTGTGGCTTCTCTAGCCCCTGCCTGGACATTCCCAGGGAAGGGTGTGCGCTCTCCATCCAACTCCCCACCCACACCCTACGCGAGACCCAGACTCCCAAGCCCCTTCCATAACCTCCACCAACAAGCTTCTGGGGTTGCACACCTGGTACTCAAAGGTAGTGTCCCCATGGGCTCCTTCAGGTCCCAGGGCTGCCAGGCGCTCCTTGTCCCGCTGCCGCACATGCTGCCGCACACACAGAGCCACTGCAAGAGCCACTAGCAGCCCAGCCACACCTGCCACAGCCACCAGAGTGAGTAGCACCGAGCGCATGGGAGACGTGCCTCGGGCTGGTCGGGGAAGGACTGCAGCTGCCTCCTCCCTCTGTGGGAACAAAGTTGGAATCAAGAGATACAGTGGCAGGAGTGGATTTAGGAGCTCTCCTCACCCTGTCCCATGGCACAGTCCCTGAGGATACCTACTGGGGCAAAGCTGGGGGTGGGGGTGGGGGGCAAGAGCATGGAGTACAGGCAGAAGGGCTCAGATAGACCCAAGATCCTCTTTCTCACTCCCCATCAGACCAACTCAACCACACTGTACTGTACGAGACTTAGTGACTGACCCATTTAGGAGGTTGTGCATTTAACAATGTATGTAGAAAACTGTAGAAAGACCCAAGGAATTAAATAGTAGAATGTGAGGCATCAGTGTTGGGTGAAGAATAGAAACATATTTTGAGTTTAATGTCCATTCTGCTTAGGATTTTCCCTTGGAATTTAGAGACTGCTCCAGAAGGCTGTGGACATCTCAGATACTCTTCCAAGATTGCTGCCTCCTTATAAAAGGCGGGTCCCGCAGGGAGGCCATCTGCTGGGGCCGCTGGAGCCATCTACTGGTCAGAAGGGAAATTGCATGGGGGGGCTTTGGTCCAGGCAATGGCCCACCAGGTATATGAGGGTAAGCTCTGGTTCTCCTGTCGTTTGCCTCTATGTGGGTAATATTAGCCCTTTGGGGTTTTGACTGATTCTCCAGTTAGCTCATACCTGCCCCACTCCTGTCTGCAAGATCTGGAGCCCTGTCTGTGCTTCCAGTTCGGACTTCACCAGCCCTGCAGGGAGGACATAGGTCAGACTCTCTGCAGCCCCATGTAGTCTCCACACTGTATCTTGCTATGCCAGGTGGCAGGCAAGAACCATGTGGGCTGGGAATATTTTAAGGGGAGCATCAGCCACCGGCCTTGATATATTCTACCAGGGCTGGGGTTGGGGCCAGGCAGTATTTACCAGCTTGCTGGGTCACATCAGCCAAAGACACGTTCTGTTCATTGTGCCGGATGCGGAAAGTGAGGGCTGGTCCCACCACACTGCCAAATAGGAACTACGTCACTGCCTCACCCACCATAGACAGCAGACTCTAAAAGGCCAGCTTTGGCCCTCTCCCCATTAGAAATGGGGCTGGAGATGATCAGAGATGCCCTACATGGGCATACTGGGTAGGGCTAGGCATGTCAGAACCTTCAATGCAGCTGGGAGCATCTCTCACCCCATCTTGGCCCCTTATCCAGTGGTTGTCTTGCCTTCCTCCCCTGAGCCCCTCCAGCCACTTCCCGCATCAGGCCACCTTCCAGATCCCTGCTGCCCCAGCCAGATGCCAGCCCCACCTGATGTTGATAAAGCTGCCTGAGGACACGTGCACATGCTCAGCCAGGATCTCCAGCAGCTTCACTCCCACAGCCAGACTCAGGGGCCTGGAGGTGGGGAGCAGACAGAAGAAGGAAAGTGGAGAACCCCTTGGCCACTTTCTTGAAACAAGCCACCTTCAGGGGTACAGAGCAGCCCACTGCCCTGTCTACTTCACATCTGGATTTCTGCTCTCAGCGCTCTATCAGGCAGGCCAGCCCAACCCTCAGGGGATTGGAAGGCTTCCCCAGGCTGCAGCCCTTACTTCTGGTCAGTGACAATGTAGCCATACTCCTCTGCAGAGGGCCAAGTTGAGGGCTGCCTCACCACCGTGGGCTGGCTCTGGCCCACTGGACTTTTCTTCTCCAACAGCACAGGTGTGGCAGAGGGGTCAGCAGCTCCGGGGGGCTCAGAGGGTCCAGAGATCAACACCTGCTGGGCTTTACTGGAGGTGCGGCTGGCTGTGGAGTATCCAGGCAGGGTGAGTGTGGGGGACGGAGGCTCTGCTGTGTCTCCACCCTGTACCTGCTCCTCCATGGTCTGTTTAGAAGAGAGGATAGAGGTGTGGTCTCTGGACAGTGGAGGAGCATGGGGGAGGGGGACCCACTCCTGGACTTGAGCTCCCTGCAGAGGAGCTCAGGACTTAATTCTTTCTAGCCCCAGGGCCCAGGGCAGCACTGGACACAAACAGGGCACCCAGAAAGGTAAGCCAAGTGAGTGAATGAGTGAATAAAGGATTGAATGAGTAGAACATGGTCAGTAACAATCCACAAGATGGGCTGGAGTGGGATAACCTCCAAAGTGAGGGACATTAGGGTTAGGGGAGATGAACAGGCAGGCATGGTTTTTAGACTTTTGTTAAGCCCACAAAATCTTTGAGGTCCAACATGAATCAGATATAGCTGCTCAAGCTACGAGGTAGGGGGCGGGGGCGGGAGGGGCAGGGGCAGGGGAAGGAGTCTGCAGCTCCACTGAGGATCATCAGATCTGAAGTGATTGTAGTGGAAGCAGTGCAAAGCTGGTTTCTAGTCCCAGCTCTGCTCTCACCTTGAAGCAAGACCTCAGGCAATGACTTGCCATTTGGGCCTTGGTTCCCCTAGAATGAGGAGTTGGAGGATGCAGATGCTGGGTCCTAATCCTGAGGTTTAGATTTTGGCAAGGGGATGTGTTGCCATGGGGCACTTAGAGGTCAGGGAGGTGCCACAAACTTACTTTCTTGATGTCAGCTCCAATATTTACAACCCCTCCTGTAAAGATAGGAAAAACAAGACTCTGGGCAAAGGGCCAAGGCTAAGGTCCGCACAACACAGGTGGGAGAAAGGGTCCGAGGCCCTGGATCTGTTACATTTGCTGTAGCCTCTCTCCCCTGTCAGTGACCAGCACCTGTCATTGGTCTCATCCTAAGCATGGCCTTGTACCTTTTCGCTTTTGCCTTATAATTCCTTGTTCTCTCAACGCCTCCTTCTGTTATTGACCACACCTCTCAAAAAGCTGTTCTTTGTTCAGACCTCCTCTACCCATCAATTACTGGCTTCTATGC
The DNA here is from genome assembly GCF_040802235.1 of Manis javanica. Classification (NCBI taxonomy): domain Eukaryota; kingdom Metazoa; phylum Chordata; class Mammalia; order Pholidota; family Manidae; genus Manis; species Manis javanica. The sequence goes on along the minus strand of NC_133167.1, from coordinate 16,704,813 downwards.
ATTGCCTCCACCCTTCCTGAGGTCCTCATTATCATCAGCCGCCTTCCCTGGTGCCTTGTGATCCCTGCTCACAGCCTGTGGGCCTTTTTCCATTGCTTCCACCCTCCAGTTCTCTGCTGACCCTACTCCTCAGCTCACCACTCCAATCTATTGCTCCCTGCTCTTTGCTGGCAACGACTGTGTCTCTTGTCTCAAAAGAACTCCCTTCCTGGATCCTGACCCTTCCCCTCTAGGCTGCTTCCTGGGTCTTAGAGGTGCGGCAAGAGGCCTCCACGGAGTTAGTAGCTGCTACTCTCTTTGCCTGGACACTCACCCAGATTCCGTCCTGCTCCCTTGGGCAGCAGCTGTAGCAGGGTTGAGAGGGTGGAGAGCTGCTCAGGGGTCAGCTGGCGCAACTCCACCCCATAGCCTGCCAGCACAGCTGCCAGTCTCTGCAGGGTTACATCTGCCAGGGGGAGCCAGACGCAGAGCTTAGGGCTGGGGGCTGGATGAACTTATGGGATGTATTGAGGGGTGGGAGGAGTCTAGTGCTTTCAGAGCTTCTTCTCAATTACCAGGATCCTGATGCCCTCCTCTTCTAGCCCTCGTCCACACTCTGGGGGGAAGACCTTTGGGGGTCAAGACTAACTCATAACTCAGGCCACCAGGGACATTTTGACTGTCCAGCAAAAGAAGAGTCACATCATCCCTATGTTCACTGTATCCCCACTGCCTACCTACTGGCTGGCATAGATCAGGTTGTCAGTAAGGCATTAGTTAAAATGTAGGAATGAACTTGAAGGGCAAAGTAACAAATGCGTGGTCAGTCAGGAAGAAGCTCCAAAAGGAGCCCCCACAGGCATGGAGCAGATGCTGAAGTCTGTTACCTGGCTGCTCTGCCGGGGAAGGAGGCTTCTCCCTGGGATCCTCTAGTCCTTCCTCCTCATAGCCCTCTGTGGGGTCCTCTGCATGGCTGCTACCCCCTTGCTCTGGCAGCCTTGGAGCCTTGGCCCTGCTGGGCACTGGTGGCTCCTGGGCAAGGTAGAGCAGCCCTGACTCCTGGAAAAGCTGAGCAGGTGAAGGCCCTGGAGGGTCCCCGTAGGAGTGGCCAGGGTGAGCCCCAAACGTGCTCTTGGAGGCAGTTCTGCTGAAGAGGGCAGGGGGTCCAGCCTTGGGGAGGGGGCTGACACTGACCATCCCTGGAGAGCTCTCTGGGCCCCGGGAGCCATCACGGGAGGCAAACTGTGGGAAACCAGAGATCCAGGTAAGGGCAGAAGTCAGGGCAGAGGTGGAGGGTAAGGGCAGGGCCAGTGTCTAGGGCTCACCTGATGGAACAGATAGGGTTGCAACACGGCAGGCTCATAACTCAGGGCAGAGTGGGGGGGCTGTGGGGGCAGCAGTAGATGCTCCAAAAGAGGGGGCAGCAGCTCAGCCTGCAGGGGGGACAGTGGGGAGCCTACCCCAGCTCTGCCCCCACCCACTGGAGGGCGAGGAAGCCGGTGCTGGGCTGCAGCAGGGGAGCCAGTGGGGATGCCCTGTAAAAGCAGCTCCCCAGCGGGACCTGGTCTTCTGGGCACCAAGCCAGATCTGGGGAGGAAAGCAAAGTGTGTGTGTGTTGGTTGTGTAGGGGGCAAAGGCATACAAACCCTATGAGGCAGAGATGTAGGGACCAGACAGGCTCAGCAGTTTAGAGTAAGCCTGACCTCTCAAAAAATGAGGTAGCCCCAGGAGAGGAGAGAGTAGCACGGGGGAGGAACAGAGGGCCAAGCCTGGGGCAGAGTCATCACCAGCCTGGTGAGCGTGTCTGGGTCCCTGAAACACAGCGGCAGAAGCTAGGGAAGCATGAGCCTAGGGACGGAGAAGGGGAGAGCAGGAGCAGGGGAAGGCAGCCAGGAGTGTCTAGAGATGAACTGTGGCTTCAGCTTGCCCCCCACCCTGTGTGCATGGCCCTACACCTGGCTCTCCAAGTACCTTTTCAAACATTCAATACTGTGGCCCCCTTACTGTGCCTAACACCTGCCCCACTCTGCCTTCTTCATCCTGGTATCATCTGAGCCCCATGGCCCTCATTTACTTTCCTCTGCTTTACAGAGTTTGAACAATGCCATCAAAAACCTTAATCATAAAAAGATGATGGTATATTCACAATCCCATATAGAAATGAACTGAACATTAAAAAACTTCAGTCCAACAAAATTCTAATCTGCCCCATGATGATTACTTTGATGCTTCTTTTAAAGTATAAAATGCCCAGTTTTTTCAAAACATTAAAAACGTGTCCCTGTTTTGCTGGATCCCCAGGAATGAACTCAGCTGCTACGGCGTGTGAATGTGTCAGATGACCACTCCTGAACCTCTTTTATCTGTGCCTCAGCCTGCTGGCCTTGGTGCCCATTTTCCTCCCCTTCCCTCTGACCAGCAGGCAGACCACAGACCCACCACCCTTACCATGTTAGAGTTGTTGAGAAAGGATGCCTACCTGTCCCTTGGGCGGGGCTCTAGGGGGCGAAGCCTGGGGATGCGCTCCATCTCCTGGGAGATCACATACTGAGTGAGGTCATCATGCCAGGACAATCCTGCCAGGGAACAGGACATGGTGAGGTTGGCTCATAGTCTGAGGGCACAGTAACAGGGACCAGTGGAGACCAAAACTTCACTGCCCCCCACTGCAGTGTATTGAGTTTGGTAGAGCAGAGGGCAGTGGAAGGCGTCCTGAGACATGGTGAGTGATCTGAGCTGTCCAGTTCCCAACTTGCAGGTACAGATTTTGGAGTCAGACTGCTTCCATTCACACTAGTTTTGAATCTTCTGCCATTTACTAATTTGACTTTCAGCAAATTGCTGACCCTGCATGGGACTCAACTCTCTCATCTGTAAAATGGGGGTTTATACCCCCTAAGATTGCTGTGATAATTAAAATAACACAGTATAAAGTGGTTCAAATAGTACCTGTTGTATAGTGAACTTTAAATAGCTATTATTATTATCATATTATTATTATTATAATTATTATTATCATCAGTATTATTCCTATTCTTATAGTTGGTGCTGAACCTTAGTTTTCTTTATCAAATGGGAATAATACATATTTCATGGGGCTGTAGTGGAGATCAAGTTCAGCTGGGGAAATGAAAGTACTTAGAAAATTCTAGAGCACTATACACATTTTAAACATTCATCACCATCATCATCACCTTATCCTGAGGCAGACCTCCTGTTTGACACATTTCCCTGTGAAACTGCTCTTCAGGAAAGGTCAGTCACCTATTCTAAAGAATAATCTCCTATTCACCACCCCAATTCCTTCTTCCTCACTTCTAGATTAATAGTCTGTGCTTCTCTTAACTCATATTCTGGCATCTACTAGCATCCATACTTGCCTTATTGCCTATCAACACCGATGAACTATCTGTGTTCCTATTTAAGTTCCATCCCCCAACTTGAGCATTAGATTTCATCCCCTGCTACCTACTTTAGAACATCTTCTCTATTTTCTTCCCTGTTTTCCTCCTCTATTTTCCCCTGTTCAGTGAATTATTCCCATTAGCATACAAACATGATGCAATTACTTTCATCTTAAAAAAACACTTCTTGACCTCACATTCTCCTCCAGCTATCACCCCACTTCTTTGCTTTTCTTTGCAGAAAGACTCCTTATCTATACTGGCTGTATCCAATTCCTTTCCTCCCATTCCCTCTTTTCAATCCTAATCCATCTATTCAGGATTTTATTCCCAGCTATTCTATCAAAACAGCTTTCATCAAGATCACCAGCGACTTAATCAAATCTAAATCCAATAGTCCATTCTCAGACTTATCTTACTTAACCTACCGTCATCATTTGGCACTGTTAACCCCTCTTTCCTCTGTGACACATTTTCACTTGGCTTCTAGGACACTAAATACTCTTGTTTTTCCTCCTACCTCACTGGCTGCCCCTTCTCAGTCTCCCATGTTGATTCTGCTCCTTCCTCTGGTCCTCTAAAATATCAGAATTCTGTAGGGCTCTTCCTAAAATATGCTCAATCCTTTGGTTATCTCATCTACCACATGAGTTTAATTAGCATCTGTATACCATAGAATTCCAAATTGATATCTCCACTCCAGTCCTCATTCTCTCTCTCTCTAAAAAGTCTGATCTCATATACTCAATTTCCCACTCTACCTGAACAGACATCTTAAACTCAATATATTCAAAACTAACATCCCTCTCCCAAGTTGATACTTCTGCATATTTAATGACATCTCCATCAACCCAGTTGTTCAGACAATAAAGACAATAAAACCTGGGTATCATCCTGACTCTTCTCTTTCTTTCATAGCCATATCCAATATTGCATGAAATAATGCTTACTACCTTAAAAATATATGCAGAATCCTGTCATTCCTCTCTACCTCCCTGCAACCACCCTGGTCCATGCTATCTCGTACATGAATTATTGTGGTAGCTTTTAATGTTCTCCCTGCTTCTACCCTTTACACGCTACAGTATACATTCCCAACATAGGAGCAAGCAAAATGCTGCATCCTTTCCCCCAGTACACACCTGACTGCATCTTCTATTCTACCTTTCCATCACCCCTCTACAGCTACACTGTAAAGGTGTTCTCCACGGTGTCTCATGGTAGAAATATGAGAAAACTCATATTCCTACTACAGGGCTTCTGTTCTCTTTGGTCTGGAAAACACTCCTACCTCCTTGATGTCTTTGTTCAAATTTCATGGTCTCAATGAAGTCTATCTTGACCACTCAGTTTAATACTGCAGCTTCCTACCTCATCATCTCTGCTCCCTTTATCCTGTTGTAATAAATTTTCTTCCATGGCATTTATCACCTTCTAACATACTATATATTTTCTAATTTATATAGTATCTTCTCTCCCTTCATCTCCCAAATATAAGCCCCAATAGGCAGAGATCTTTATCTGTTTTAGTCCTGATACATCCTAAGCACCTAAATTTATGCTTGCCACATAGTAAGTACTCAATAACCATTTGTTGAATGAGTGAATTGGATGAATAGGGTGTCCTCCTAGCTGAGGACTCCAGGATCATGGTTTTGGAGCACTCAGACAGTTCCAAGGAGTGGGATGCTCCTACAGAGATGGATGGTGGCTCTTTCAGTGGCTTCTTTTAGAAGCCTCCTCTAGATTCCTTCAGAGAGTCCAAGTATGAACAGCCTATCTCTAGGGTTCCACCCCTACTCCTGTCTTGCCCCCTTCTCCAGCAAGGTCTGGGAAGGTGGAGCTCCAGATGTGGCTGTGATAAGAATGTTTTATGAGGAGAAATCCTTGAGTCAGGTGACTCTCATTTCCCCATCCTTATCTAACCAAGTTTCAAATTCTCTTCTCCAGTGCACTTAGATCTCACCTTGGGACATGAGCTGTTGGAGCACACTTTGTAAGCGTTGAAGAACTGGGGAAGTGACTTGCAAAAGGGGCCGGGCCTGCCCCACTCCCACTTGGCACTGTCCAAACAAGCCATCTAAGAGCACAAAAGTGATGTCAGCAGGGCTTGGACAAGACGCTTTCCAAAGTCTAGGCTGCAAATGGGCAACACTCTCTCCATTTTTTTCTCTTGGCCTTAGAGAGCTCTGTTCCTCCAGGCCAGTACCTTTCTCTCCAAGCCCACTATCTCTTCTTCTTCCCAGGCCTCCCCCATACTTCTTTCTTATTGTGTCCCCTGTATTGTAAATCCTAGCCTGGGCCTTACTCACCCTGAATACAGACTTCAAGGTGAGAGCACAGTCTGCGGTCAAACAGGCAGCCTGTAGAGGGACAGGTGAGCAGAGGCTCAGACACCCACACATACAGAATGGTCAGATGGATGGACGGGTGGGGAGAGGGGGAAGCAGCTGGGTCCATTGTTCATTCTAAGGAAGGCTTTAAGCTGGGAGGAAAGTAGAGGAGAGGCCTAGAATTCTTAAGAGAAGGAAGCATAGGATCTGGCTTTGGATTTTAAGGATCTGCGTGCATGTCTGGATACTTTCCCTAAAAGGCTCAGTTTGTTTGAGTCTGGGGAGAAGAAGCCCTCGAGGTACACAATGGCGGTGACAGTGGACAATTATATACTTCTGCCCCCATACAATTACTTTGGGGGAGTTTCTGGCCAAATTCTGAGATAAAAGGGACTTTCCTTCCCAAACCTCCAAAAGCCTCCCAACTTTGATGGCCTGGGGCTACAGAGAGATGGAAACCCTAGCACATCTCTCCTCCGTGTGGGAAAGGGATAATGGTAGGGTGTCTCTAAGGCACTGCTCCCCTCTCTGTCCCTACAGTCGTTGGCCCCGTGCCACTGGCGCTGTCCGCGGTGCTGAAGCCCTGAGCCTGGCACCGCTGAGGCGTCTCCTGGAAGCAGTTAATAGGGGAGGGAGGGGTGCCAGGGCCAGGAGCAGCCACAAGACGTAACCCCTCCGCCCTTCCAGACTTTGGCTACCACCCTACCAACCTATAGCGCCACAGGAAGTACCCTGCATCAGTCTCCAAGCCCGGTGGGGAAGGAGGGCGCCAGACAGCTCGGCTGAGCCCCTTCCCCCACGCGCTCCCCCACCCTCCCCCGGCCCATGAGTCAGCGTTGACAGTCTCTGTCCGCTCGGAAGTGAGTCAGCACCGGGCCTGGCTGTGAGGAGGGGGACTAGAGAAGACCCCTCCCTCTTGTCTCTCTTCTTCCCCTCCCTCAGCTCCCCCTCTTATTGGAGATCAGACCCCAGCAGTCAGTGTCTCTAGATGTAAAGAGAAACCCTGGCCCCTTCCTCGGCCTGATCCTCTACGAGGAGCCGGGATCCCGATGCACGCGTCCCCAACTCTTACTGCTCAAAGATCGGGGTTCCCTCGTCATCCTCCTACCGCCACCCCCACCCCCCGGCCATCTCTCAGACCAGTCATCACTTCTTCAGAGCCTCGGGGCGACTTACTTCTCTCACGGGCTTGTAGCTAGTCTCAAAGTCCCTCTGTCCATAAGCTCCCCCATCCCTCCTCCCAAACCCGCAATCTTCCCCTGAGCCTGCTTCTCCTAGGTCCCGCCCCCGTATTCCCAGCCCCACCTCCAGGCCTACGCCCCTTTCCTCTCAGACGCCTTCTCATCTTCATCTCACAGTGCAGCCCCCTACCCTACTCCACACGCATATTCTACCTGAGCTTCCTACCTTCCTGAGACTCCCCCCGCCCCGAGTTTCGCTCTTCGCCCCCGCCCCAACCCCTATTTCCTCCTGACCGTGGGCACTAATGGCGCTGCAGCCTCCCGGCCGGCTGCTCAGCAGCAGGAGGCAGAGGAGCACCCGGAGACCCCCGGATCCCCCGGGACCCCCAGGCCGCCGCGGGCGCCGCATCCTTCCCGGCTCCGCGCGCTCGCTGCCCTGCCAGAGCCGCAGCGGTGCTGGCCGGGGCTAGCCGAGAGGGGCCAAGGCGGGGCCTGCTACTCCCCACCCACCTACGAGGCGGGGTCTATACGCCCCTCTAGCTGCAACTCGGCCAACTCGCGGCGGGTGGTGACGACATCTCCACCCCGGCCCTTAGGCTTATTTGCGTCATACCTGTCGTAAGAGCACTATCTTAGCGGGAGACCTACCCACCCTAGCCCTCCTCCACCAAATAGTAGACGCGTCACTAGAATTCCCACCTGGCCCCACCCCTTGTGACATATGCTTCTCCCCAAGGACTACCACATCCATCACCCAGTCCCAGGGTTGGCGAAAAGGGTTACAGTTGGGTTCAGGCGAGGAAAGAAGCGTGAGTAGATAGTATAAACCCTAAAATGGGGAGCATAAAAGTGAGTAGAATAGGTACCCACGCATCCCAGTTAATGGTCCTGGAGTCGTCCTTAAGAGCAGGAATGGTTATGCGTGTGCGCACCTGGAGTCCAATTCTAGCAATGCCACCTACCAGGGGTGTAACTTTGCAAAAGCTGGGAATTCGGGGGAGGGACCTAAGAGAAGCGGGCTTACGGGAAGATTGGGGGTTTGGGAGGAGGAATGGGGGTGCATGTTAGGGGCATGACATCTAATTCTCTAACATCATTTAATGATCAGCTCATATTCAAGTTTCTCATATTGTTTCCAAACATACCCTTTTTCAGCTTGTGTGTGTGTGAATTCAAAATAGGGGTCAATCAAAGAGCACATTGCCTTCGGTTATGCTTCTTCATTCTCTTTAAATTAGTATAGACACTACTTCCCCCACCCTACCCCATTTTTGTCGTTGAAGAGACCAAGTCAGGTTTCCTTTACAACTTACAAAGTTGCTTAACCTTTCTGCGCTCAGTTTCCTAATCTGTGAAATAGAGATGCTAATAATACCTGCCTCACAAGGTGGTTGTGAGGATTACATGAGTTAAACTTGTGGATCACTTGGAACAACGCAGCCTTGGCATATATTAACCATTGGATACATATTTGCTTTTGTTATTAGCCTTGACTCTCCTGTCTTTCACCCTCTCCCACCACAAACCTAGTAAGAGTCTTAGGTTTCCACCTGCAAGGCATATCTCCCATCAGTCTACTTCTCTCCATACTCACTGCTCTATCTAAAACACTGCATTCTTCATGACGAATATTATTGCAGTAATCATCTAACTAGTCTTTTGCTTCCCTTCCTGTCACTCATAAGCTAGGGAGTGAGCTTTCTAAAGTTCAAATTTGATCACTTTACTGTCTTGCTTTTCAATATAAATTTTCTAAAATACAAAAAGGATAGCAGTGCATAGTAAATACACTCATTATCTAACCTTAAGATATTGATTTTTTGAGATATTTGCTTCTTTTTTAATATTTAAAAGTAAATGATAGACATATTTCCCCTTATAAATATTTCAGTATACATCTCCAAGAAATAAGGATATTTTCCCACAGAACCCAAATGCCAGTATGACATCTAACAAAATGTATATATAATAAAATGTATATATCATATATATTAAAATTACATATTATAATATATAATAAATAAATATTATTATATAATAAATAGATATTCAAAAATTTATATATTCAATGTGTATCCCTAATATCACTTAGTGCTCAGCTCATATTCAAATTTCTCATACTGTTTCAGATATGCCCCTCTTCAGCGTTTTTTTTTTCCAAAATAGGACCACATTATGCTTGGTTATTTGTCTTTATTCACTTTAAATTAGCATAGACACAAAATTTATGTCCATCCATTCCTGCCCTGCTTTTTTTTAAACTTAAAAAAATGTGAATACTAGAAAATTTTAAGTTACATATATAAATTGTATGTTTACTGGACAACACTGACTTAGAAACTTCCTTTTTTTCTCATTCTTATAAGGAAAGACAGCTGGAAGAAGTTTGCATTCACATGGCAGAGACAACTGTACGTCCCCAAACTGTCATCAGCTGTTAGAGTTGATAGATATTTTCAATTTAATGTATCAAATATACTATCATTTCCTTTATTTTTAGGATTTTTGTTACCTTTGTAAGAAATCTTTTCCAACCTTTAGGATATGAAGTTATTTTTATACTATCTTGTAAATCCTTCATCTGCAAAATATTGTAGAATAGCATTTCAGCATCACCAAATGGCTTTAAGCTAAGGAATAAGTTTCATCATCATCTAATTCTTCTTATTGGCCTATGATCCACCTGGATTCTATTTGTGTGTTTAAGTTATGGATAAAGGTATATTTTTCTTCTACAAGGATACCCAGTTTTTCCTGAACTGTTTTGAAAGATTACCCTCTCCTCTCTGAGGAGCTGTGCTCTTCTAACGTCCTTTATTATAAATGAAGTGTCCACATTGTTGTGGGCCTATTTCTGAGCTCTGTGTTCCATAGATCTACCTGACTGTCTTTGCATCAATACCACACTTTCTGAATTACTATACTTCATACTAATAAGTCTTAATACCAGGCAGAGCAAATCATCTCAACTTCTTTTCAAGAACATCTTTTCTCTTATTCACCTTTTACATTTTCATTTTGAGAGTTTCATAGTTTTAATTAATGAAATATAACTTATATCCAGTAAAGTATACAAACCAGATCCTGATACCTGCCCATTTGCTTGCACCTGTGATTTCCCAGTGAGTGTGAGAGTACTTTGAGAGGAATAAAACTCTGCAGATAGGATATTCCAGTGTCTAGTCAGGCTGTGCATTGGTGGTCAAATTACCCATTCACTTTTAATATTTTAAGCTATCAGGAGCAAACTGGCAAGAACCTTCAAAATATTTAATGTGTGTATACTTTGATCATGACACTTCTCTGTTGATTCTGGGGATGAGCAGGATGAGTGGGAGAGTCCTAGCAGGGGCTGTAATGCTGGAGGTAGAGACCCTCATAAAACAGGAGGGGTCAGGTCTGTTGCTATGGAAGGGTGGGCAACTGGGCCACATGACACAGCTGGGTGCAGGTGGGGAAGGCTGTCATTCCAGCTGTGGTCCCACCACATTTTCCACACTTCAGGAATGGTCACTGGAAGGAAAACAAGGCAGAAACCAACCTTCCGACTGTATTGAGGACTCTAACTCTACTCTCCTCACCCCCACTGACTGTTCTGGTCCCACCTCTCTCACTTTGGAGGCTCTGGCAAGGTCCAGATCCAAACCCCACCCATCCTGCCTCAAGACAAGTCACAGAAAGCGTCTGCATGACAGTCCACTTTAATCAGGGCATCCTAGAACTGCCCCTCTGGGGACAATGAGGAGAGCATCAGGGTAGAGAGGCTTCACATGTGGGTTCAATCAGCAACAAGGTTGTGGCCCACAGTGGGGCACGATTCAGAGAAGCCCTAAAACAAGAAGAAAAAAAGATTGGAGTCAGTATGTGGGGAGGTCGCCCCTCCCTCACCTACTGTCCTTCCCCAGCTGCTTCAATAACAGCCTGATTTGAGTAAGCCCACAATGACTCAGCCCATCCATTGACTGCCTGTCCCCTTAGCTCCCACATATATTTCACCCTCTTTCTGGTAATTTTCCCTTGGGTTCAGGGCTGGAAAGAATGGCTGCACCTTGTTTGCATTCCCCAGAGCACCATGGCAACCAGTCTCTCACAGGTGGGTCTGTCACTTAGCTCTGAGTGCGTTGACCCAGCAACCAATCCAGGCTCAGGAAGCCCAGCTGGCTCCTTGCGGGAGTGAAAACTGGTTTCCGGGAAGCTCATGAGGCGCTGGAAGCTCCTTGAAGTGTAGGCTGCCTCTGGATGGGGTGCACAGCAGCTGGGGATGCTAGCTCCACAGCTATCATCCCAGTCCAAGCCACCTCAGCCTCTCCTGGATGAGGGTGATTGGCTCCTAAGAGGCCATTCCCCAACATCACTAGAGTGACCTTTTAAAATTGTGTATCACATTATGACATCCTATTCCTTAAATTTCCCAGTTAACTTGGCACTACACTTAGAATAAAATCCAAACTTTTTACTGTGATCTGTGAGCCCCTGTATGGTCAGTCCTGGGCTTACATCTCCAACCTTACCTTCTACCACTAACTTTATCATCTGTTCCTCTAATGTGCCACGGCATCCTTGTTTCAGAGCATTGTTTCAGTGCTCTCTGGCTGGGAAGCCCTTCCTTTATACCTTCCTCTGGCTGCCATCTTCTCATAATTTAGGTCTTAGTCCAAAAAAAGACTTCTGTCAATGTGGAGGAGTCTGATGTTTGGGGCAGCCCAACTTCCTGAGAAGCAGAGCAGGGGCTGTGCAGGGGGAAGGGCTAGGAATCAGGAGACCTGGGTTCCAGCCTTTGCCCTGCCATGAACCTGCTGTGCAGCCTTGAGTAAGTCCCTTGACCAGCCTGGGCCTCAATATCTCATCTATAAAGATAGATAGTACCGCTAGATGGGTGTTTTCAATCTGGATTCTGAAGAGTTCAAGCATCCTAAGGAGACAACTCAGAGCCTTGCCCAGGTGACTTTCCCAGGCCACAGAGTTGAACAAGGCACCGGTGGGGGGTAGGGGGATGCTGAATGTGAAGGCCTCTGGGCTGCGCCCCCCCCCATTAATCCACAGGAGTGCTGCTATCACCTGCTATGATGAGAGTATATGGAGAAACTTTTTATTTAATTTTGAAAACTGCAGTTTTCGATGCCTATTTCACACTCAATGTCTATGCATGATCCTACAGATCATTTTGTCCTTAAAGGCCAACACCTGCTCTCCCAGCCTTTCATATGGATAGTCTGTGAGAGAGAAAGGAAAGTACCCTTCAACTGGGAAACAAAAGAACTTTCTTCAGCTTATCAGTTTGCACCTCAATACTCATTCCCTTCTTCACACCTGCCTCCTTCATTGAAACAGGTCCTTGGTGGCTCCACCCTCCTGAGAGAAAGCGAGCCCCTCACCTTGACAGGGTTGACCACCACTTGCTTCAGGGCCTTCAAATCCACTCTGGAGGTAGAGCACTGATCCCTGTTCACCCTGACCACTGGGCTCTGTGGGGAGGGAAACCAGGAGTCAAGAAGGAGGCAGAAAAGGGTGACAGGTCCCCAGAGGGAAAAAGATGGGGCCCAAAGTCGGAGATTTAAGATTCTTGAGTAGACACATGAGTCTCACCTTGGGAAATAGGAGCTGAAGTTTCCCCTCTTGCTTGCCGCTGTAAGAAACAGGGATGACAAATGAAACCTGGCTTGCTAAAACCCCCCTCCTCTCCCTTCGTAGATATCACTAATGGTTCATTGAGTTACTTCCTGTGGATCCCAGACAGACCTCCAAGTCATCTTCAGCACTCTTGGCAGCTCTTAACTGTAGTTTTAATACCTCCCTGCTCTGTCTGTCCACCCGGGCATGAACTGACCATAGGCCTCACACACCTCACCCTGGTGGGTTTGGTGGGAAAGGCACCCTGCCCATCCCTCAGACATGGATCTTGGGGATGGAGTCTGCTGATGTGCTCCATCTTCAGGGCCATCACATCTTGGGGCATGTCATCCTTCCAGAACAAACCTGCAGGGTGAAAGGATGCAGCAAACAGATACCTGGGAAACTCTGGCCCACTCCAGGGACCAGAGTGAGATCAATATTTCCCCTCTTCCTCAGTTAAATAAAGGATCACCATTTGTGGAGAGAATTAAATGAGATGGCATATAAAAGTTTCTTATCATAAAATATTCAATTAGGATTAGGATTAGATTTTCTTTGCTGATTCATTTGATGATATTGTTAGGATTAAATGAGATTAGGCATAGAAAGAGTGCTTAGAAAACTCTGCTAATGATTCCCAAACTTTAGTATGCATACTAAATCTCCTGCAAGGCTTGTTAAAACACAGATCAGTACACCTATGTTCATTGTAGCATTATTTACAAGAGCAAAGATATGAAAACAACCCAAGTGCCCACTAATAGATGAATGAATAAAGAAGATGAGGTACATATACGCAATGGAATATTACTCAGCCATAAAAAAGAAGGAAGTCTTGCTATTTGTGACAACATGGATGGATCCAGAGGGTATCATGCTAAGGGAAATAAACCAGGTAAAGACAAATACCATATGATTTCACTTACATGTGGAACCTAAAAAACAAACAAAAAACAAACAGACCCATAAATACAGACAACAAGCTGTCAGTTACCATAGGGAAGGGGGTGGTGAAATAGGTGAAGAGGATAAAGAGGTACAGACTACAAATTGTAAAATAAGTTAGACATAGGAATGGAAGTACAACATAGAGAACTTAACCAGTACTATTGTAACATCTTGGTATGATAATTGGTAGCTACACTGATGGTGGCAAACATCTAGTAATGTGTACAATTATCCAGTCACTATATTGCACATCTGAAATCAACATAATATTGAATATTGCATATCAACTTTATTGCAATAATAAAATTAAAAATTAAAAAACAACAACAAAAGACTACTGTTCCCCACCCTAGAGTTTCTAACTCAATAGGTCTGGGGTGAAGGTCAAGAATTAGCATTTCTAATGAGTTCCCTGGGGATGCCAATGTTGCTGGTCTTGGGATACACTTTGAGAACCACTGCTCTAAGACATTATGCCCATATTAGACATCAGTAGTAGTAGTAGTAGCAATATGGACACAAGGCATATTTCCTGTATGACCCTTCCCCTATTCACGACACTCTGCTCTAAGGAAGGGTGAGCCATCTCTCTCTAGAGGACTCTATACTTCCTTTCATTCCTCTCCTTTGTCATACAGTTTGCTCTGCTTCCTACTCAGAAGCTGAGGGATGTGTGTGTTCATTTTCCTGGCTGAGAATTGAAGGATTCCTGGCTCTGGAGAAACTCAGATAGTGCCAGGGGTCAGGACTAGCATGAAGGAATTGGATGCCAAGCTCTTATTCAGGGGCTTTTTCTCGAAGACTCTGCTAGGTTCTTCTAGGGTGTTCAAGGGCAAACAGCCCACCCATCCAACTCCACTCCAACTCTGGTCTCATCCCTGCTCCATGAAATGAGCATGACTGGGAAGTTTCAAGTAGAGTCACTTGGGAAAGAAAGCCTCCTCAGGTCAAAGAGCCCTTCACTATCCCCCCATATCTGACCAGGCCCCAGCCTCTCTTCTCCAGCTCTTACTCACCTTGTGGCACAATCTGCTGGAGTATAACTTGCAAGTGCTGGAACACTGGCATGGTAAATCCTTGCAGAGGCCAGATCTGCCCCATTCCCACTTGGCCCTGACCATCTAAGGGCAAAATAGTGGCAGCAGGAAGGAGCTTGGCCAGAAGCCTTCCAAATCCCAGTTGAAGAAAAGCAGTTTCCTTCCACTCTCACCTCTAGGTCCCCTGGTCTCTGTCCCTCTCACCAGACCCCCACCCCACTTCCTTTCAAGTCCTCCTTCTTTCCATATTTCCCTTCCTCCATCCCCACCTTTCCTGTTCTTCAGTACCTGCACCCCATTCACCTTTGGTACCAACTTCTAGGTAAGAACCAAGCTAGGCAAAGAGCAGCCTGTAGAGATGGAGGTAAGCAGAGACTCAAAAAGCTACACACATGGAATGGATAATCAGGTAAACAGGTGGGGCTTGGGAAGCAGATGAACTGCATCCCAGGGAAGGTTCTGAAGCCTGGAATCTTTAGACAAAGAAGGTTGGTATGTATAGGGTTTGAGTGTCTGGATCCTTGTATTGAAAGCCACAGTTTTCCCACAGTGCATAGGGGAAGGAGAGGGGATGGCAGAGGATAATCCCAGGGCTATACACACCTACCTCATTCTAGGTAGATAAAGTAGCAAGGTTGGAGGAAAGTTGTTTTGGTTTTTTTTTCTGTAGTGGAATTACCATGAGGCATTATGGATAAGCATTAAAAAAAGGGAATTCTCCTTCCAAATTAAATGGATCCTAATATCGATTTCCTGGCTTTGGAAGGAACAGAACCTCCAGCAACCTGTTGAGAAGGAAATGAGCTTCTAGAAGGAGAGATGGTTCTTTCAGATAGCTCTCCAAAGACTGATTGGAAACGTGGTGACCTGGACACCTTCGGCCCGACCCACAGGGCGCCTGTGGTGCTCTGCCCGTGGTGCTGAGAAGTGGATGAAGCCTGGCACTGGGGCGGCTCCGGGTGATAAAGAGGGCTAGGTCTCCCCGCAAGGTTTGACAGTCCTCCTCCTTCCCCCTCTTGTTTTCTGCCACCCAGCCTCCTCCCACAGTTCTTCGGGAGTCACTGGCCTCTAAACCCAAGAGCCTGGCGGGGAGAGTTGGCATCAGACTAGGAGTTTGCGCTTCTTCCGCACCCCCGTGGAATCCTCGAGTCTGCGCAGTAGGCCTTTAGCTGCTCAGATGTGAGTCAGCGCGGGTCCACCTGCACCCCTCAGAGCGGAGCGGGAGGAAGAAGGGTGGCCTCCTTTGCCCCTCCATCTTCTGTTACCGCAGCCTGGACTTCCCCGTCTTATCGGAAATGAGACCGCGGACACTAGGTTCTGAAGGCTTCTGCGGAAGCCCTGGCTCTTATCTCCGCCCAGCCTTTCCTCAGGAGCCAAGACCTCGATTCCCTCAGTGCCTGATCCTACTGTCCCGAGACCCTGGTTCCTGCCTATCCTTCAGCCCTGGGCTCCTCTTCCTCGGCCTCTCGGCTTGCCTCGCTTCTCCCGCGGCCACACAGGCCGGTTTCCCTTCCCTCTGCCCATTTGTTTCCCCATCCTCCCCCCAAATCCACATCTTCCCCTGAGTCAGCTTCTCTTAGGTCCAGATCCCATATGCGGAGCCCCAGGCCACGCCTGTGCCTCTTTCTACGAGGTGCTCTCTACATATATCTCCTTAAGAGCTCCCAAATACATTCTTTCCCTCCTCAAGTCCGAATCTTGAAGCCCCGTAACCCGTTTCTCTCAGGATTGCTCTGTGGCCCTGCGCGCACCCCCCAGGTTTCCTCCTGACCGTGGCCACTAATGTCGCTGCAGCCCCCTGGGCGGCTGTTCAGCAGCAGGAAGCAGAGGAGCAGCCGGAACGCCCCGGGGACCCCAGACCACAGCGGGCGCTGCATCCTCCCGGGCTGGACGGGCTCGCTCCGCACCTGAATCGCAGAGAAGGTAACAGACAGCCGCCGGAGAGGCTGAGCGGCGCTGTCGCACCAGCTGGCAAGGCTGGATCTGCACAACCCTCCCTTGGCAGCACGGCCAATCGCCAGCGGGCCCTGCCCCTCTGGACTCTTACCCAACTCCTCCTTCCTCCTATGGCCCCGACAGCCACCCCACTCCACAGCAAGGCGCCAGCTCCTTTTCTAAGTAAACCTGGTCCCCGGGACTACCGTTTCTACTCCCAGTTTCGAAGTTAGAAAAATGGTTGCGTGTAACATGTGGGTGCGAACTATACCCACCTCATAAATTTGTTGTAAGGAAATATGAACAGCGACTGAACAATAAACACTCAGTGTATTTAGCCTATTTCTATAATCCTTGATGCTCTTTTTACCCTCTCTCTTAAAAACCTTCAACATGCATGGGTGGGTTCGACCTGCAAAATACATTGCACATCTACCCATTTCTCTCCACATTCACTGCTATTGCCCTGGTTCAGACCACTCTACTCTTCAATAGAGTGACTGCAGTAAGTAACTAGCTAACTTACTCATCTCTTGCGTCCATTCTTGTTTAGTTATAGGCTAGGTGTGAGCTTTCTAAATCCTACACTGGCATTTCAGTAGTTTTTCATTAAGCTTAAAAAAATGAAAATTTTCAAATGTCGAAGAAAAAGAAAAAAGAAAAATCTAGTGGACATTCATAAGCCTACCACCCTTAAGAGATTTAATAATCATTAAGATTTTGCCATAATTGCTTCTTTCTCTTGATGAAATATTTTAAAGTAATTTAGAGACATGACATCTCACTCTTAAATAATTCAATATGCATCTCTTAGAATTAATGATAATTTCTTTAAAAACCACATACCATTAGGACATCTGTGGTAGGCTAATGGCACCTAAGGATGTCCACATCTGAATCTGTGAATATGTTACCTTACAGTTAAAGGGTCTTTGCAGGTGTGATCAAACTCAGAAGGTGATTAGCCTCAGATGAGGAAAGTAGCTTGGATTTTACAGGTGTGCCCAAGGTTATAATCATAAGGTTCTTTATAAGAGAGAAGCAGGCAGGGCAGAGTCAGCTGTGAGATGGTACATCAGAAGCAAGATGTTGGACTGATACAAGGAAGGGTCCACAAGCTAAGGAATGCAAACAACTTCTAGAAGCTGAGAAAGGCAAGGAAATGTATTCTCCAGAAGGAATACAGCTCTGTTGACATCTTGATTTTAGACTTCTGACTTCCATTGAGGTGATTGGTTACAGCAGCAATTGGAAACAAATATCTAAAATATTTATAATTCCCTGATTTATGTAATTCTCTACTTATTCTGGATATAACTCCTTTATCAGATAAATGATTTATGAATATTTTCTCCAACTGTGAGCATTTCATTTTCATTTTAATCTTAACAGTGTCGTTTGAAGAACAAAATATTTTAAATTTGAGCAAGTCCAATGTATTAATTTTATCTTTTTATGGCTAATTCTTTCTGAGTTCTTAGAAATGTTTTCTTATCCCAAACTTATAAAGAGTTTTTTCCTGTGTTTTCTTTAGGTGTGGTTATGCTGGCTTCATAAAATCAGTCAGAAAGCATTCCCTCTTTTGCTATGTTTTACAAGGATTTGTATATAACTAATATTATTCCCTAAATATTTGGGCCTGGAGTTTTTTTTGTGAGAAAGTTTTATTACAATTTCAATTTCTTTAGCTCTTCAGACATTCTATTTCTTTCCACGTCTGTTTTGGAAATTTCAATTTTCCAAGGAATTTGTAACATAGGAGCTATCACATTTTTTAGCATAAAGATGGTCATAATATTGCTCTATTATTCTTTTAATAACTGTAGGATTTGAAGGAATTTCACCTTTTAAATTCCTAATTGTGATAATTTGTATTTTTCTTCTTTTTCCCTCTATCAGTGTAGCTGGAGATTTATAAATTTTATTGATCTTTTTAAAGGACTGACTTTTGGTTTTATTGCGTTTCTTTTTGTTTGCCCATTTTATTGATTTCCATTTTTTATTATTATTTCCTTCTATTTTCTTTGGGTTTCTTTTATTTTTCTAGCTTCTTGAATTGGTAGCTTAGAAGTTGATTTAAATGTGTTCTTTTTGCAATAAATGCATGTAAAGCTATACATTTCTGAGTATACTTTTTTGTATTTTCATTAATTCTCAAATGGTTAATATTTTAAAAATTTTCTTGTGACTTCTTAGACCGATGAATTTAGAAGGATGTTGCAATTGGGGACTTTTTAGGTTTTTTGTTATTTGTATTTTAATTTCAGTATAGTCTGAACACATGCTTTGTATGACTTCAGCTGTTTTGACCTTACTGATTTTGTTTCATGGCTCAGTATATACTCTGTTTTGGTGAATGTTCTGTGTACATGTAAAAAAAATACATGTTCTGCAGTTGTTGGCTTTAATGTATAAACGTCAAGTAAGTCATGTTGATTGATGTTTAACTTTTTCATTTATGTACTGATTTTTTTATCTGTTTTACCTATCCATCTTAACCAAATGTTTTTATGCAATTGTCTTTCTTTCCTTTAGCTTCTATCAGTTTTACCTTATGGTTTTTGAAATTGTTATCTGATACATCAGCATTTAGAATTGTTATGCCCTCTTGAAGAATTGTCCCTTTTTTGTTATGAAATATCCTTTATCTCTAGTAATACTGCTTATCTTAGGCCTACTTTTTCTTGTATTGAAGTGACCACAACAGTTTTCTATTAGTTAGCATTTTCATAGCATAATTTTTTCTGTTATTTTACTTTCAAGTTATCTGTCATTATATTTATTGTATATCTCTTGTAAACAAGATATAGTTTGAATCTGTTTTTTAAAATCCAGACCAACAATCTCTGCCTTTTAACTGGACTGTTTAGTTATTTGTATTTAATGTAATTATTGATGTGTGGTGTTAATATTCTTCCTTCTTGTTATTTGTTTTTTATTTGTCATATCTGTTTACTTTGTTTCTCCTTTCTTTTGGAATAATCAAGTAATTTTTAGTATTCATTTTTTTTAATCTGCTGACTTTTTAGCTATACCCTTTTATATTATTTTAAGAGGCTGCTCTAGAAATTACATTAAGCATCCTTAAGTTAATATTATGCCATATCACTTTAAATGTATGAGCCTTACAACAATATAACTCATTTGCCTCTCCTATTGTGTATTATTATTACATATTTTGTAAACCATACAATACTTTTTAAACTTGTTTTGCTTTAATAAGTCAGTAGACTTTTAAAAACATTAAGAAAAAGTAGTCTTTTGTATTTATTCACACATTTGCCATTTCTGGTGTATGCTCTTTATTCCTTCAGATTCCAGTTTCTATCTCAGGTGATTTTCTTTCAGTTTGAAGAGCTTCCTTTGGCATTTCTTGTGTAGGTCTGCTGACAATGACCTCTCAAACATTTTGTTTGTTTAAAAATAACTCCATTTCTCTTTCACTTAAAAAAGATGTTTCACTCTGTTTTGTATAGAATTTTGGGCTTACCTTTTTTCTTTTAGCATTTAAAGATTTTCTATTGCTTTCTGGCCTCTATGGTCTAAAAGATAGCCTTCATCCTTAGTACTGTCCCTCTGAAAGAAATATCTTTTTTTTTTGTCTACCTTAAATATTTTTCTCTTTATTTTGTTTTTCAGCAACTTGCTTATGATGTGCCTATACGTGACCTTTTTGTATTTATCTTGCATAGGGTTTGCTCAGCTTCTTTATCTGTGGGTTGATGTAGTTCATTAATACAGGAAAAATTTTAGTCATTATCTCTTCAACCACTTTTTGTACCCAGCATGTCTCTCCTTCTAAGACTCCAATTACATATGTTAGACTACTGCTATTATCCTACAAATCTTAGATTCTGTGTTGTGTTATTGTTTAATCTTTTTCTCTCAGTGCTTCTGTTTGGACAGTTTCTGTAAATTTGATCTTTTCTTCTGCTGTATCCGGTTTTGTACTAAACTCATTCAATGAATTTTTCATTTGATTTTTTTAATTCATAGAATTTTAATTTTCTTTTGTATAGTTTCTATTTCTCTGCTGAGTTTTCCCAATTGTTTATATTTTCTTATAAATTTAACATACTTATAACAGCTGATTTTCATTCCTTGTCTATTAACATCTGGCTCACATATCGGTCTGCTTTTTTGATAATTTTCTCTTGATTATGGTTTACATTTCCCTGCTTCCTTGCCAACTATTTTTTTGTTGTATACTGGACATTTTGGGTTGATGTATGGTTGACACTGTGAGTTATATTATCTTCCTTTAAAGTGTTAAGTTTGTTTTGGCAGACGATTACATTTTTGGCAGAAAAACTCAAAGCCTAGTTAGGACAGAAGTATTTCAGTTCTGCTTGTAACCCTAGGCTGTATCCCTTAGGTTTGGGACATTGTAATTACACCTAGGATGTGATCCTTTGTGATTTCAATGAAAAGCCCAAGATGTTTACCAAGGCCTTCTAATTATATCTGTCTTGAATCCCAAACTTGGTCTCCCTAAGACTGTAGCAGCTTCCAAAATCCCTGCTCAGATATTTGACTTTTCCACTAGGTTCCCTGAAATGTCATCCTGTATATGTGCCATTGAGAAGGTAGCAAGGACTAGAGAGGTGTCTGCATGTACATTCTGGGTTCCCCTCTTTGAGCTCACACATTTCTCAGATTTACCCCTCAGTTTCCAGCTGCTCAGCTATTTCTGTGCTCCATCCTCTCCTTTCTCAGCTAGTCAAACTGCCCCTTTCTGCCTGAGCTCTATTTCCTCATGTGCTGCAGGGACGGGTGAAGGTGCCTCAGGAGAAATGCCTGTTAAATGTGGAACTCACTTGGTAGACTTCCCTTTTTTTCAAGGATTAAATTCCCTCTAGTTTCTTGCTTGGTTGGTCTCCATATTTTTATAGTTATTTTTATATTTTGTTCATCATACATATATTCAGTGTTTAAGGAGTCTTAGGGGGTTGGGTTTGTTCTCCTCAGTCCATGTCCCCACTCCAACAAAGAATTGAAGGACAGAGACACAGTAGTGAAGTGGAGCAAAAGTTTTATTTGAACACACTTTAAGGGAGGAATGGGCCAGAGTCAAGGTAAACAAAGGTAGGTTTACTTGAATAAAGCAGAGAGGAAGGGGAAGCTCAAGGATGGGAACTTGCAAGCTCAAATCAGAGCTCTCAGTAACCCTTCCTTATTTGTCTGAAGTAGGACAGAGAGTAAAGACTTGTGCTCAAAGTCTGGAAAATAGAATGAAATAGCAAAGTGACTGTGGGTAAAATTGCAGTATTTCCAGAATCTCTCACCTGGCCTTAGTGTATCTCCATATCAATAGGTGTTTCCAAGGGGTGGAGAAAAGTATTCCACCTCCATATCAATAGGTGATTACAAGGGTGGGGAGAGTGAGGGCATATCTGGACCAGAGAGGTTTGGTGGGGTGCCTTTTTGCAGCTGGGTAGAGAGACACAAGGGCAAGCAGAAGTGGATGACTGCTTGTAAGCAATAAGCGGTTTCTTCCACTTTATTTCTCCCTTTACCTGATTTCGGCTTCAAAGGTTATTTGCCCCAGACTGGAAACATATCTCCCCCTCCCCCCACCCTTCCCCAGCCCTGGAAGTTACACCTGGCAGTAGTCGGCAGAACCTCTGAACCCAAAATCTGCCTTCATGGGTGTGACATTTGGGCAGGATGCCCCACATATGGTGGGGAGATACCCAGAAATCCCCCATGGGGAGGTCCCAGTGGCTGCTGCTGTGTAGGGTGACAACTTACCTTGGGCAGTGGTGGATGGTGCGACTTCACCCAGGAGCCCCCTATGCATGGGGCTTCCACTCTGGGAACCCCTATTGGGGAATTGGTCTAGGGAAAAGGACCTCCTAAATGGCTGGACTGGAAGCTGTGGAATTAGCCCTCTGTAAGATAGAAGACTGCTTAGAGGCCCTGAGTGGCTGTGTAGCAGCTGGGATTGTGGGATGTTTGTTTCTTGAGATAGTGGAAAGGGTTATTGAGGAGAGAGACACACTTCAGCATCACTTGGATGAGCTAGGCAATGACCTATGGGATGCCCTTAAGGAAGAGAAACAGTTATTGAGAAGATGGGTCATGCTCCTAGAAGGTACGTTAGCAACAAGGGAGGAGGCAGCAGGAGAATCCACATTGCAAAAGGCCATGGGGGAGAAGGAGGAAAGAGTGGTGCCTTTAGTCCTGGATATGGTAGAGGAGATGTCAGGGGAGAATGAGGGGGTAGGGCCGAGAGTCAAACTGTTACAAAGGCCACCGCCGGAGGTACCAGGTCCTCTGGTTATAATTAAGAAAATAAAAACCCAACAACCACAGTCTCCTCATGGGGTGGAGCAGGTTGTGGAGCCCTTCAAGCTCTGCCCCTATACCCAGGAGGAGCTGGTGGACATGAGCATCTGGTTTTGGCAGAAGCCAACATAACCTGTGCCTACATGGCTTTTGGGTCTCTGGGTTATGTTGGGTTCTGAAATGGGTAGACTAGTTACCCTGATGACTCACCCTTTCTTCCAGCAGCACTGCAAAGTACCCACACACTTGAGGGAATTAGGCGCTTCTGGATTGGCTGACAGAAGCCATCAGGGCAGTTTGGCCTAATCAGGGTGATTTACCATACTTACCTACTAGCTGAAAAACGTATGCACAGCTCCAGCAGGTGTTATGGGAGTTGGGCATGAAAAATTTCATCTATAACATGGACCTCCAGGGCCCCAATGAGGAGTTTTTCACCAAAGGAATGAGAAATCTGGTGCTCCATATAGCTTCCCCATCTTTCCTTGGGTTCCTAGTGACTATTCTTGCCCCCCACATAGGGCAACCCGTAAGTGAGGCTACTCGTACTTTAGCAGATCTGGGGGAGGTTGAAACAATAAGAGCCTGGAAAGAAGTACGAGCTACAACTGAAAGGAGAAGTACAAAGGGCCCCATGAAGGTCTCGAGAACCCAGATGTGGGTTGATTTGATAAAGGCAGGGGTAGTGAAAGAAAACTTGATGGGCAGCTCAATGGGATCTTGTTAGAACTGTGGTACTGATTAAAGCCAGAGCAGCAATTCCAGTCACTGAGGTCCAGGACACAGAAGTTGGAGACAAAGCCCCATGTCTGGCCTGTGTCCCTGCAAGACTTCCTGGAGGACAGTGCTCAGGCTTTGCCTGGGCTGTCACCCAGGCAGGAGGACAATTGGGCATTGAGGTTTGACTGATGGGGTGGTCAAGGGCCCCACCTTGGGGGACATAAGGGAGACTGGAGGCCACACGTAGAATTAGCAATTCATTGGTCCCCTGTGAATGTACAATGTGTCCTGGTGCGAGTGGACACAGGAGCTGAATGTTCTCTGATTTATGGCAACCAGGAGCATTTTCTGGGGCCCTGATGTGATAGATGGCTATGGGGTAAGGTAATTAGAGTGAAGAAAGCCCAAAAGCCCATAGCCCACTGGGGATAGGGCATTTACCCCTGAAGGAGTATACTGTGTATATTTCTCCATCCCTGAATATATTTTGGGGGTCGATATCCTGCAGAGCCTGTGGTTACAGACCACTGCAGGCAAGTGCAGACTGAGGGTACATGTGGTAAAGGCAGTTCTGGGAGGACATGCTAAGCACCCACCTATAGCTCTGCCTGTACCTCTGGGTGCAATACTAAGCAATATAAATTGCCTGAGGGACCCAAGGTAACTGGACACAACTCTACAGGAGTTGGACAAGGTGGCATCATAAAGCCCACTCATAGTCCTTTTAATTTCCCCAGTGTGGCCAGTGAAAAAGCCAGATGGCTTCTGACATATGACCATGGATTACAGGGAATTGAATAATGTCACACCCCCTTTGCATGCTGCTGTCCCTCTATAAAAGCCCTTATGGACACACTAAGTCATGAACTAGGGATGTATCAATATGTTGTGTACCTTGCTAATGCTTTCTTCTCCATTGACATAGCACAAGAAAGTCGGAAAGTTTGCCTTCACGGGGGAGGGCCAGCAGTGGACATTCCACAGGAACACTGCCACAATCCCACCATTTGTCACAGACCTGTAGCCCAAGACTTGGCCACATGGAAGAAACCACAAATAATGCAGCTGTTTCACTCCATTGATAGTATTATGCTCACATTTGATTCTCTTGCAGATTTAGAAGGGGCAGTTCTTATACTGCTGCAATATCTACAGGAGAAAGGATGAGCTGTGAATAGCATCAAGGTTCAGGGACCTGGTTTGTTAGTAGTTCTTGGGGGTTGTCTGGTCGGGTAAAACCAAAATTATTCCTGAAGCAGTCATAGACAAGGTCCAGCCTTTCCCTACCTCTACCACTGTGGCAGTATTACAAGAGTTTTGGGGTCTTTTGGGCTACTGGAAAGTATTTATTCCACACTTCGCACAAATTTTGGAGCCCTTATACCAGCTGGTATGAAAGGACATCAGGTGGGACTGATGTCCAAGAAACGTGCAGCTGCTTTTACTGCTACTAAGCAAGCAGTCAAAGCTGTACAGGCCTTGCATGTAATGGACTCATCAAAGCCCTGTGATCTAGATGTTCATGTAACTGAAGATGCTTATGGATGGGGCCTTTGGCAGTGGCTTGAACGGATGCACCAACCTATTGGATTCTGGTCCTAACTATGGAAAGTAGCAGAGATCTGGTATACCTTGATACAGAATCAACTGGCTGCTGTGTATCATGCCTTGTTGGCTGTAGAGCCCATCACCAGAACAGCTCCAACCAAGGTAATAAACACCTATCCCATTGCAGGGTGGGTGCAAGACTGGACCCAAAGGCCACAGAGTGGCTTACACTGGCCAAATGGGGTACATATTTACAGCAGTGTAGTGCCCTCTCCAAAAGCCCCTTAAGTGGAGAACTCCAATGCTTATTTGGGCCAGTGATGTATACCAGTGGAAAGCTGGAAGAACTTGCTTTTGAGCCATTGGTAGTTGAGAATCCTTATCAGGAGGGAAAAGCCTCTATACCTGAAGATGCTTGGTATACAGATGGCTCCAGTCGTAGGCAGCCCCTGAAGTGGAGGGCTGTGGCTTTCCATTCTAAGACTGAGACAGTATGGATGGAGGACAGAGAGGGGAAGGGCAGCCAGTGGGCTGAGTTGTGGGCAGTATGGCTTGTGATTACCCAGGAGCCCTCCCCTATAGCTGTCTGCACTGAAAGCTGGGCAGTCTACTGGGGCTTGAACCTGTAGCTACTGACATGGTACCATGCCAACTGGATGGTTGGTGACCAGCCCCAGTGGGGGCAAGAGTTGTGGCAAGACCTATGGGCCTCTGGTCAGACTAAGGCAGTTACCATATATCATGTGACTGGCCATTTGCCTTTGGCATCCCCTGGGAATGATGAAGCAGACACATTGGCCCAGGTGCACTGGCTAGAAGAAAAGCCTGCCTCTGATGTGGCCCAATGGCTACACTGGCATTTGATGCAAGCGGGGCAAAAGACAATGTGGGCTGTAGCCTGTTGGTGCAGCTTGCCGTTGCCCTTTGAAGAAGTCAGCAGAGCCTGGAAAGAGTGCCCTATGTGCTCTAAGAGGGACTTACACCAAGTCCTGCAGCAACATGGGACAATAGTAAAGGGGCCAATATCCCTAGTCAGGAGCCAGATAGACTATATTGGACCTCTGACCATATATCAGAAGGGTATCGCTATGCCATGACTTGTGTAGACACCACTCCTGGACTGTTGGTTTTTTTTCCTGCATGTCATGCAGATCAGCAAATGACCAAAAGGGGCCTCGAATGTCTCTTTGCAGCCTATAGCCGGCCTTGATTGAGAGCGATCAAGGTACCCACTTTACTGGACATGTTACAAGAATGGGTACAGCAATTAGAAATAAAGTGGAAGTTTCATGTACCATATAACCCTACTAGGGCATGCATGATAGAGAAGTACAATGGTTTGTTGAAATCTGGCCTGAAGTCGGATACCAAAAAACTATGGGGCCGGTCAGTTTGTTTTCTGGACAGTGCTATGGCATTTGAATGAAAAGCCCCAAAAAGGAGCCTTGAGCCCTGTGGACATGCTAGCACACATTGCTGCCTCCTCTATACAACTGTATGTGCAAACCAGAAAAGAGTTATTGAAGCCAGGATATGGCCAACAGAGCAACATCCTGCTGCCAGCCCCAGCTGTGTTAAACCCTGGAGACTCTGTTGAGTGGACATGGCCCTAGACATTTCAACACATGGACCAGTGATGGCTGGCTCTTCTGGCACTTTGGGGAAAAGGCCTGGAACTGGCCTTCTGTGTGTTCCTGGAGTAACAGCAGAATGGCCCCCGAAGATCATGATAGTGTACCCAAAACATCTGGAGGTAAGAGCATTTTACAGGGAAGTGTTGTTTTATCTTTATGGCCAGTATATGTACCTCCTGTAGCCCTATATATTGACCCATCTGTAACTCCCACAGGGAGAGGGGGTGAAGGTCTGGTATACTAGACCAGGATGAGAACCCATTCCTGCCACTATCCTATCACAGGACCACTCTTTTGCATGCATCCTACCTGACGGACAAGATTTGCCTATGCTAGCATCATTAAAACACGTATCTTACCACCCTTAAGGTTATTTTCTTCTACAGTCCCTGTGGCCTGGACCCATCACCTGGCTGCAGCTGCTGCGTGATGACTGCTCTGAATGCCCTACCCATTTAGTTACTGGCTCCTGTGGAATGGGTGAGCTATGGACTTTATCTGCATAGAACTTTGAACCTAGCTGAATCCTCTGGCTTGAGGATTATTGTGATTTTATTGCTGTTGTTATTGGATGTTATTCGTCTGGTTATAGTACTCTAGTTTTCTCGCACAGGGGCCATTGAGGAAGATGGGGAGAAAGTAGATTGTGAGGCAAGAGTTCTGGAGGGATGGGCTATGGGTAAAATTGCAATATTTCCAGAATCTCTGTCCTGGCCTCAGTGCATCTCCATATCAATAGGGGTCTCCACCTACAGGGTAGAGAGAAGTAGTCCATGTCCAAATCAATAGGTGATTACAAGGGTGGGGGAGCAAGGGCATATCTGAACCAGAGAGGTTTGGAGGGGTCCCTTTTTGCAGCCAGGTCATGAGAGAGACACACTGGTAAGCAGAAGCAGATAACTGCTTGTAAGCAATAAATAGGTTTCTCCCACTTTATTTCTTCTTTATCTGATTTCAGCTTCAAGATTCTTTGCCCCAGGCTGGGAACATGTTTTCCATCTGGAGTTACAGTGATAGGATAGAACTGGAAGAGCACAGAGAGAAAACATAATAAGTTAAGAAGAAAGAAGTCTTTTAAAAATACACACTCTAAGAAATGTGGGATTCACATATAAATCAAGTATAAAATCAAATGAATATTCACATTTGACCTGATTGTTTATAGTTCATAATGCGTGATCAAAACCAAAAGTTTCTGTGATGACTGCCCTTGTACTGTTCACCATGTAAGAACTTATTCACTATGTAAGAATTTGTTCACCATGTAAGAACTTGTTCGTTATGCTTCAGAAGATTGGAGACTGATGAGAATTAGGCTTGGGGTGGATTAATGATTGTGCATTGAGCATTGACTCCCCTATACAGAATTTTATTGTTGTTAACAACCATTTGATCAATAAATATGAGAGATGCCCTCTCAAAAAAAAAAATACACACTCCAAGAAAGGGGACTGTGGGCAGCCTCAGAGAAGATGCACTTAAGGGCTTAGGATTCTATCTTTTATGGATTTCAAGAATGGGATAAAGGTAAAGGGTTAGGGGTGTAAGCTTTCATGAGGTCTCATGATGTCTGTCTCCAGTGAGAAACAGTATGTCATTATCCACAATCAGTACCCTAAATAATTCTGTGGGATAAGCTTCCTGTTCCTCTCCAGGATGGTGGGTACCCCCCAGCACTGGGAACGTATCAGTTAGGACTGCTTGCCTTGCCTTGAGATAGGTTGTTGGCTTATTACCAAAGAATAAGTTAGGAATCTAACTCCCCAACTCTCTGCTTTTAAAATGGAGTCTTAGCCTTAAGATAAGTCCCTCCTATTTTTATTATGCTATTCGTATCTTCCCATTTTTAGGAGAATTAACCATGATGCTTGTCCCTTGTCTCTGTCCTATCTCATTTGCATTCGCTAGAGAAGATCTCAAGGTCAGCTCAGATTCAGAGCATGTGGAATGAACTCACATTGCAAAGGGTATTAACTCTGAGTCCTTTCTGGCTTTACCTGATTAACCCTATGAGTTCTTGGCCAGCCCCACCCTATTTTCACCCTTCTCATATCCATCTTACTGCCTAATCTGGCACAAGCAATTTTGTCACGCCAGGAACTAGAACTTTATCTGGTAATCACTGATTTGTGTTATACATAATATTTAAAAATTATTTACAGAAATAGTTTGAGACCTAGGAGCAAATGAGTGTGACCCTGCTCTGAGAAATATAATGCTACAGGAAAAGGGACATACTGACCTTTGGGTGGGTTGAACAGAGATGGGTGTGATTTTCTCTTCCTTTTAAGATTTCAAACTACTAGGGAAAAAGCAATAAAAATGACAGATTATGTATGCATTGATACTGTGCTGCTTTTTGCTAATCATGGGAGGGGGCCCTGATGCTGAAAGTCATACCTTCAGAAGACCAAGCTTCTGAAGACAAGGCTGTGGATGGAGCCCACCTGTTCTACTAACAGAGAAGCCCACAGAAAGAATTTTGACAAAAACCTACTTTAAAATTCCAGAAATAGGTTGTTCTAGAACTGCCTTTATAGATGGCAGTGTGGGGGAGAGGAAAGGAGAGGGCTGCCTCAATTAACTATAAAGTTTTGTGCAAAGAAACTCTAAAATGAAGGAAACACAGATGGGAACTTGTGTGTATTTGTGCTGAAGGACCCTTCCTTTACAGTGTAAACTTCCCCTCTGCCCAGAAATCATAGGCTCTAACAGCCGTCCTGATTTGGGCAAGTCCTGAGACATGGTGACTCAGCAGCTGTCTGACAGCAGGCCTCCCCTTGGCTGGATGTCTGTTCTTTTTTCACTCCCCTGATTTTCCCTTACACTTACAGCTAGTCAGGGGCCCTGACCTGGAAAAGAACGGCAGATTCCTGTTTACATAGTTCAGCACCATGGCAACTAGTTACCGTTGCAGGGGATCAGTAACTTATTGCTGATGATGTCACCCAAGCAACCTGGCAGATGAAGTACAGTTGCCATAGTGACAGGAATCAGAGGCTGTTTCCTTGGAGAGCATGAGGGTGTGGAGCCCCCCTGAGGTTCATGCTGTCTCTGGACAGAGTGCATGGCCAGCTGGAGGTGCTTGGCCTTACTGTGACTGCTAAGTCCAAGCCACCAGTGTCCCCTGTGAAGGGCCCCCACCAGTAAGATGGCAAACTTCCGGCTTCTCTTCTGGGTCCTCGGTTCCTAACGGCACCACCTGAAGACCAATCACCTCTCTCCCAGCTCCCAATCCCAGGACCTAGCCAATAGCCACCAGCCCCAGAGAAGTGACACCTCAATCAGCTCATGCCCCTTCCTATATAACCCAGCACCTTTCCCTAATAAAGCGGAATTCTCCAGTGAATTGCTGCTGTGTGTCGCTCCTTTCCTTTCATTGGTGCCGAAACCCGGGAGACGGGACACCCCAACTGGGCCCCGTCTTCCCCCTGACACCAGCAGCAGCTTGCCCTCGTCCCCTTTTTCCGGCGCTGGCTCATCACACTCACCACTCCTCTCTGGCCTTTAGGTAAGTTTTCCCCCCGGAGTGGGCCACTCTTCCCCGAGCTATCGCAGTGCCATTGACCGTGATCATCCGGCAAGGCCCTGATGCTCGGGAATGAGGAGGGAACTCTCCCCGCCTCAGGCCTTCACAGCTGCAGCGGACCCTCAGGCCCCTCCTCCGACAGTCATAAATGCACTCACTGTCCCTTCCATCAGTGCCGAAACTTTTCAAGCAAAATTTCCCCGGGGTGGGCCACTCTCCCCCGAGCTATCACAGGGCCGTTGATCGTGATTGTCTGGCAAGGCCCTGACGCTCGGGGACGAGGAGGGAATTCTCTGCGCCTCAGGCCTTCATGGCTGCGGCGGACCCTCAGGCCCTCCTCCAACAGCCATAAATGAGATGACTCCTTTGTGGATGAGAACGCTCCCTTTTTTCCCCCTCCTCCTTCCATTCTGTCTGCTGAAATCCGTTCCGTCCGCCGAAAATTCCTAGTACTAGGTACCTCGTGACTCTGGCACTCTGCCTTCTTAGGGAAGTCTGGGTGACGACCCACACTTCCTAAGAAATTCCGACTCGTATCCGAGTTTCCGCAGACCACCAAGGATCATCAGGGATGCCCTTTGTCTCCTTGTGGTCTGCTTCCAGTCCGAGGATTTCTGTTCGTCTTCCCCTGTTTGTCTCCTTCTCTGTTCTTTAGCCATAGGAGCCTCCTCATCCCTCCCTAAGGATTCACCTCTTGAATGCCTGCTCAAGTATCTAGCCACCCTCTCCCTGACACCTGATATAAAACCAAAACTTCTCTGTAAATACTGCTCCCAAGATTGGCCGACATACCACCTAGACAATAACAACCAATGGCCTGTAGGGGGAACTCTTGATCCTAACATCACTCGCGATCTCTTTAACTACTGCCAGCGCCTGAAAAAATGGAAGGAGATTCCCTATATCGAAGCTTTCCACCTCCTCCTCCCCCTGCCCCCACCAAGTTCTCTTAGCCTGCAAGCCGTCTCCCCCACAGAAGCCTCCCGTTCACTCCCTTCCCCTTCTTCTCCTACAACAGCCTTTCTCCCTTCCTCCCCCACCATCTCCTCCACCTTCATCCCCCGTGGATTAAGCCTGAGCCTTTCAGCCCCCCTTTAACTAGGTCCCAGGGGCCTCCTCTGTCTTTGCCCTCATCACCTGTTTCTCCCCTGTTGGGGACCGCCTTTGTCTTCTCACATGTTTGTAGGCAGAATGGGAAAGCACCTTCCCCCATGTCTGAACGCAGAATGGGAAAGCACAAGCTTGAGAACAACCAGTGCAGTCCTTGGAAGTTATCTGTCCACAAAAACGTATCTTGTCCTCGAAGAGGAGCCAAGACTCCTCACTCTGAAAATAGGGAGACCTTGAGGATGTGTAGAGACACCGCCCCTGCTTCTAGCTACGCCCTTCCCCCACTTGCTGATGTGGCAGGAATGGAGAACAAAGAACATTCTGTTTACACATTCCATAAGCAATCAACTGGAGCTCTGCTGTAGCTCAGTTAGTAGAGCATGGGACTCTTAATCTCAGAGCCATGAGTTCAAGCCCAACTACAGTGGCGGAGGCAAGCAGCTGGGCTGCTGGCTGGCAAAACGTGGGTCCGATTCTATCTTTATTTTCTTTGCCCCCCTTCCGCACTTCAGGACCTGCTCAACTAGGCGCGGCTAGACCGCGTCACTCCCCCACAGACTGAGCCAGAACCCTTCAGTCCCCCTCAGACTCAGTCCCGAGGGCCTCCCAAAATTATCGCCCCCCTCCAGGACGTAGCTTAGACAGACTCACTCAAGCCCTACTACAGTATACCAGACTTGACCCAGAAATGCCTGACAGAAGACATGTCCTTATGACATACTTCCTAGCTCAGAGCTACCCCAACATTAAAGCTAAACTCAAAAAGTTAGAACAGGGCCCCACTACCCCACAGACTGAGATCCTAACAGTGGCCTTTAAAGTCTTCCATAACTGGGAGGAGGAGAAAGAACGCCATAAACAAAAGGCTGATCAGGCCAATTTCCAAATGTTGGCCCAGCTGATAAAACCACAACCTGGGCGCCCTTCTACAAACAAGCCCCCCCCAGGAGCTTATTTCAAGTGTGGACAAGACCGACATTGGTCAAGGGCGTGCCCCTCCCCCAGATCTCCTACCACCCCATGCCCCAGATGCCACAAAAAGGGCCACTGGTGGTCTGATTGCCCAACCACCCGAAGGGGAGGCTGGATGAACAACCCCCATCCTAAACCCGCCGTAGTGGGGCTGGCAGAAGAAGATTGACGGGACCCGGGGGCTTCTTGCCCGACCATTTCCATCACCAAACAGGAGCCCAGGGTTACTTTAACAGTAGACAGTCGCCCCATCTCCTTCCTCCTAGATACAGGAGCCACCTTCTCAGTCTTGCGAGAATACTGGGGCCCTACCATGCCAGCCATTACTTCTATAGTCGGGGTAGGAGGTAAACAGATTTTCCCATTAAACCTCCCCCCTCCTTTTTATGCACAATCCAAGACAATCCCATACCTTTCTCCCACTCCTTCCTGGTTATGCCCCAGTGTCCCATCCCTTTACTAGGACGGGACATCCTTTCTCTCCTCCATGTTTCCATAACTATATCCACTCCCACAGCCCCCAGTACACCCTTTCTGATGGCCCTCATAGCCAACGACCCCCCTCTACCCAATGAAAGCTCTGGTTCCGCCCTCATACACCCTGTAAATCCCAAAGTTTGCAACATTACAAGCCCCTCCGTGGCCCTATGTCCTCCTGCCTCTATCAAATTACATGACCCCTCTCAGTATATCTGTCAGGCCCAATACCTCCTAACCACTTCAGCCCTCATAGGCCTCCAACCCATCATTCAAGATCTCTTAAACAAAAATTACCTCAGACCCACTCACTCCCCATTTAATACTCCCATATTAGCTGTTAAAAAAACCAATGGATCTTTCCACCTTGTCCAAGACCTTCACCTCATCAACATGGCTGTTGTCCCTATCCATCCCTTAGTTCCAAATCCATACACCCTTTTATCACTGATGCCTGCCTCGGCATCCCACTTCTCAGTCCTAGATCTCAAGGACGCATTTTTTTCTATCCCTCTGGACCCCTCCTCCCAAGATTTTTTCGCTTTCATCTGGAACCCATGGACGAGACATTCTGAACAACTCACTTGGACAGTTTTGCCACAAGGCTTCCGAGATAGTCCCCATATTTTTGGACAAGTCCTAGCTCAGGACCTCAAACAGCTTCATCATGATCACTCCGAGTCCACTTTATTACAATATGTAGACGATCTTCTACTCTACAGTCCCTCGTGGGAACAGTCTTAACTTGACACTGCCTCTCTACTTAACCTTCTAGCTTCCAGAGGTTACCGGGTATCTGGGTATCCCCCGTCAAAGCTCAAATCTCTTCCCCTCCTGTCACTTACCTCGGATTCCTTCTATCTCAACTAAGAAAGTCCATTACCTTAGACAGAAAACGGCTCCTCTCTGACCTGCCCATTCCCAAAACCAAGACAGAAATCCTTTCCTTTCTAGGCCTGGCTGGGTATTTTAGAGCGTGGATCCCTAACTTCTCCCTGTTGGCAAGACCCCTATACAACCTCAGCAAGGGCCCCCCTGAAGAACTATTATCATCCTCACCCCGACACTCCTTCATTAAGCTCCGTCAAGCCCTGTGGAAGCTCCAGCTCGCCATCTCCCTGATTTGTTGAAACCCTTCTCATTATACATTCATGAGAGGTCCAGTCAAGCTCTAGGAGTCCTAGGCCAATATTATGGCCCATCCTTTGCCCCAGTAGCTTATCTCTCCAAGGAATTAGACCCCACAGTTTGGGGATGGGCCCCCTGCCTACAGGCATTAGCCGCTGGGCAGCTCTTGCAGAAAGAAGCTCATAAACTAACATTCGGGGCGCCCCTTACCATTCTGCCCCACATCACCTAAAAGATCTCTTAACCTACAAAAGTTTACAGACTCTCCCTCCTTCCAGACTCCTGACCTTACTGTCCTCTTTCCTCCAAAATCCCGTTCACCCCCTTTGCCATCCATACCCAAATCATGACTTTTTCCTCCTTTACTGCTCTCTCGCTTTTTTTCATCATTCCTATTGTCTTCCCCGCCACCCCAGCCTCCTTTGTATGGCGATTCAAAGTCGGACAGACTTACACACAGCATCAAACAAAAGTTACTGCCCTCATTGCCACACCAGACTGCCCTCTGCAAAGCTGCTCTGAGCCTTTGTACCTCCACTTTCCTCCCTCCACTAAAGTGTTCAC
Organism: Manis javanica; assembly: GCF_040802235.1. Lineage (NCBI taxonomy): Eukaryota > Metazoa > Chordata > Mammalia > Pholidota > Manidae > Manis > Manis javanica. The sequence continues at coordinate 16,670,413 of NC_133167.1, read as the reverse complement.
TAGCAGCTACCCTTATTCTCCCTACCTCTGCTTCCTCTATGACCAAAAACAAGCCTATTGCAGGCGATGGCCAGACACCTACAGGAGATGTCCCTACTGGTCTTGCGCCATTCACTACATGAGTAACTTCCAGTACCCACAGTATTACTCCTCCAACCGTTTCATGAAATATCCCAACAGCTCATTCTCCTTATCAATCCCAGATCCCTGGGACTCTTGATGGGCCGCCGGAGTCACAGCCTCAGTTTACTACGGGGGGTCCTCGACCCCCCACGGTACCCTTCATATCTCTCGAGAGTATGTTCCCTCTCGCTCCCAGATCTCTCAAGTTGCATCAGATATCAGACATTCCAAAAAAGTCATTATCCAAACTCTTGACGGCGCCTCTTCATCTTCTTATTCCTCCTACTCTTGGTTACTGCTCATTCAAGACACCACCATCTTTCTCAACCACACCCTCAACACCGCCAATTGTTTCTTGTGCGCATCACTACAGCGCCCACTGCTGGCCGCCGTGCCCCTTAATATTTCCAACTACTCTTTCCATGCAGAAGGACAACCCCTCCGCCCCCTGGCAGACATACCCCTATGGGAACCAGAATACGCAGATAATCTCACCATCCACCACTGTGTAGGCCCAACTCCACCCCCCTCCAGCGCACTTCACTGCCTCTATCTACACCCCTACCTCCGGCTCTAAGACTTTTACGCAACCGGGACACTTCTTTTGGTGTAATGGCAGTCTTTTCAACTCACTGCCTCCCAACTCTGATACACCCTGCATTCTGCTCACCCTAATCCCACAGCTTACACTTTACAGCAGGGCAGAATTTCTTGAGCTACAACCTCCCTTGACCTCATGCACAAAAAGGGCTGCTTTCCTTCCCATTATGGTCGGTATCTCTTTGACCACCTCAGCCATTGGGGCAGGGTTTTCGGGAGGAGCCTTGGGTCACTCTCTATGGGCAGTTAGAGATCTCAACACCAAACTTGAGGGAGCCCTGACATCCACTGCCGATTCCCTAGCCTCTCTCCAAAGACAGGTCACTTCGCTAGCTAAGGTGACCCTTCAAAACCGGCGGGCCTTAGATCTGCTTACAGCCGAGAAAGGCGGCACCTGCGTCTTCCTCCGGGAAGAGTGCTGCTATTACATCAACGAATCCAGCATTGTAGAAACTGACATCACCAAACTCACCGACCCTGCCTCCAGTCTCCACTCTGCTTCCAATTCCAACCCATTCTCATCAATACTAACAAACCCCCTCCTTACCTGGCTCTGGCCCATTGCAGGCCCCATAATAATCATTCTTCTCATCTGTCTCTTCTTACCCTGTATAATAAAGTTCATCAAATCCCAAGTCAGAAAAATCTCTAATCAAACTTTCAACCAGCTTTTACTCAGGAACTACCAGCTTCTGGCCACAGAAGATCCCTCACCCTCACGTAACCACCTCACCACACGCTGAGACGGACCCCTCTCTCCGCTGGAAAGTGTTCCTGGAAACACTGGCCGCAGACGCCTGGCTTCTGGCACCCGTATCCTCCTGGCACCACCATTAGAATCAACAAGTCCTCGACCTATGGTTACAGGGAACCTTCATTGATTTCCAACCTGAAGAAGTCCACACCTACTCGTCCTTCCTGTGGGGAGTCCTATCAACCCTTTCCTCCCAGTCCTCAAGCCCTCACTCCCTTCTCCGCCCCCGTTCAGCAGGAAGCAGTCAGAGAGAAAAGCAATGTCCACAACCCCATAGAGGAGAAAGTGGGGAATGAAGGGCCCCCATCAGTAAGATGGCAAACTTCCGGCTTCTCTTCCGGGTCCTCGGTTCCTGACGGCGCCACCTGAAGACCAATCACCTCTCTCCCTGCTCCCAATCCAGCACCTAGCCAATAGCCACCAGCCCCGTAGAAGTGACACCTCAATCAGCTCATACCCCTTCCTATATAACCCAGCACCTTTCCCTAATAAAGCAGAATTCTCCGGTGAATTGCTGCTGTGTGTCGCTCCTTTCCTTTCACCCTGGACCAAAACAATACTTCCTAACAGGTCTATCTGTTTCACTCTTGCCCTCTCCCAATACCTTATTCAACAGTGCTAGGGTGGTCTTTTAAAATTGTACATCATATCATTCTATTCATTTCCTTCAAATCCCTAGTGATTTTTTTCTGCCCTTTGTATAAGATCTAGATTCTTTTCTATTACCTATAAGGCCCCATATGGTCAGTTCTGGGCCTACTTCTCCAACCATATTTCCTACCACTGGCTGTTCTGTTCCTCTAATGTGTTGTTTTGGAACTGAAAACTAAAATAACAGAAATGAAAACTCACTGGATGGGCTCAGTGATAGGAATGACAGAGGGAAGTGTCAGTTAACTTGAAAATGGAACAATAGAAATTATCCAATCAGAACAACAGAGAGAAAACATGGGGGGAAAAGTAAACGGAGCCTCAGGGACCCGGGGGACAGTACCAAATGTCTAACATTCAGGTCGTTGGAGCCCCAGAAGGAGAGTAGAAAAAGGGTAGTACATCAAAAATATTTGAAGAAGTAACGGCTGAAACTTCTCAAATTTGTCAAAGCCATAATCCTACAGATCTGATAAACTCCAAAGAGGATAAACCCTGAGACATTGTAATCAAACTTCTAACAACTACAAACAAAGAAAATTTTTGAAACAGAGAAAGCAAACATATAAAAAAAAATCACTTACAGACTAATCCACAGAGCACAGGGTGTAGATAAAATTGCACTATTTCCAGAATCTCTCTCCTGGCTTTGGTACATCTGCATGTTAGTAGGTGTCTCAAGGGGTGGAGAGCAGTGGTCTATCTACATTTCAGTAGGTAATTACAAGGGCGTGCAAGCATTTATCTGGACCAGAGAGGCGGGTGGAGCTCTTTTCTGCTGCAGCCTGGTCAAGAGAGAGAGATGGGATGACCGCTTGGAAGAAATAAATGGGTTTCTTAAACTTTATTTCTCCCTTTGACTGATTTCAGTTTCAGATATATCTTTTCCCAGGATTTTTCCCTGGTGTTACACAGGGATTTTTCATTATATACTATAGGGGCCAGAAAGTAGAAGAATAACATTTTTTGAGAGGTGAGAGAAAAGAGCTGTCTATCCAGGATTCTGTATCCAGCAAAATATACTTCAGGAGTAAAGGGTGGAATAAAGATGGAGAAAAACTAATTAATTGCCAGTTGACTTGCTCTAAAAGAATTGTTAAAGGCATTTATTCAAAGAGAAGGGAGATGGTATCAGAAGGACGTCTGTAACATCAAGAATGAAGGGAGGGGAATAGAAATGAGGAGTATCTGGTAAATAATATAGGCTATTCTTCTCTTAAATTATTTTAAAATACATCTGATGGTTGAAAGAAAAATTATAACATTGTCTGATAGTTTTTTATGTATGTAGATGTGATTGATTCTAATTGATAACAACAACATAAATGGGGAAAGAACAACAGATCTGTAAAGCTGGTAAGATACCTACATTTCACTTGAAATGGTAAAACAGTGATTATAAGTAGACTGAAAAGTTAAATGTGTCTACTCTAATCCCTAGAAAGACCACTTAAACTAAAGAAAGATGGTAAAAAATACAACTGGTACATTAAAATTGAATACAAAGTGTTTCAGCAGCCCAAAATAAGGAAGGAAAAGGGAAGCACATAATTGTGGAGACAAACAAGTCCTGTTGGGGGTTGAATTTGTTCTCCTCTGTTGTCCCCACCGCAACAAAAAACTGAAGGGCAGAGACACAGTAGTGAAGTGGAGCTCAAGTTTTATTTGAACACCATCTAAGGGAGGAACAGGCCAGAGTCAAGGCAGACAAAGGTGGGTTTACTTGAACAAAGCAGAAAGGAAGGGGAAGCTCATTGATGGAAACTTGCAAGCTCAAATCCGAGCTCCCAGTCGCCCCTCCCTACTTATCTGAAGTAGGACAGAGTGAAGACTTGTGCTCAAAGTCTGGAAAACAGAATGAAATAGCAAAGTGACAAAGACACCACTGGACAAGCATGGAGACAAAACTTAGTAAGTTGAGCAGTAAGAAGTCTTTTAAGAATACACGCTCCAAGAAAGGGGAGTGTGAACAACCTCAGACAAGAGGTGCACTTAAGGGCTTAGGATTCTTTTTCATGGCTTTCAAAAATAGACTAAAGGTAAAGGGTTAGGGGGCGCAAGCTTGTTATGAGGTCTCATGATGTCTGTCTCCAGTGAGAAACAGTATGTCATTATCCATAGTCAGTCCTCTAGAGAATTCTATAGGATTAACATCCTGTTCCTCTCCAGGATGGTGGGTACCCCCCAGCGCTGGGAACGTATCAGTTAGGACTGCTTGCCTTGAGATAGGTTGTTGGCCGATTACCAAAGAATAAGTTAGGAATCTAACTTCCCAACTCTCTGCTTTTAAAATGGAATCTTAGCCTTAAGATAAGTCCCTCCTGTTCTTATGCTACTCATATCTTGGCATTTTTAGGAAAATTAATCATGATGCTTGTCCCTTGTCTCTGTTCTATCTCACTTGCATTAGCTGGAGCAAGTCTCAAGGTCAGCTCAGATTCAGAGCATCTGGAATGAACTCACATTGCAAAGGGTGTGGGTCTCCTTTCTGGCTCTATGGCTTTACCTGATTAACTCCCTGAGTTCTTGGCCAGCCCCACCCTATTTTCACCCTGCTCATATCTGTCTGCCAACCGTCCCATGATCTACCATCTGCAATCAGAGAACCAAGAAAGCTGGTGGTGTAATTCAGTCTGTGTCCAAAGGCCTGAGAACAAGGGGAGTGGACGGTGTAAGTCCCAATCTGAGTCCAAAAGCTGGAGAACCAGGAACACTGATGTCCAGAGGCAGGAGAAGATGGATGTCCTAGCTCAAGCTGAGAGCGAATTCACCCTTCCTCCACCTGTTCGTCCTTTTCAGACCCTCAGTGGATTGGGCAATTTCTACCTACATTGGTGAGGACATCTTTACTCAGGCTAGTGATTCAAATACTAATTTCTAACATACATCCTTACATATGCACTCAGAAATAATGTTTACCAGCTCTCTGGGCATCTCAGTCCAGTCAAATTGACATACAAAGTTAACCATCACAGTGGGCAACTGGGAATGAACCTTGCTGGGGACCGCTGAAAATCTGTCGAACTTGTCTTAGATTTACCCCCACCAAGGGAAGGATATGCTGGAATATTTATCCACTAAACTCAATCCTTAACTGTTAGGGCTGCCTCTGGGCACGTGAGGTCCCACCCACCTGAGGGCTGTCTTGAGCACAGCATGAGAAGCAGAGTCCCAGGGCCTGAGTTGGGAAGCTGTCATCATCTATAGACACTCTCCACCTGCAGCTGCAGGTGAGCTTAGAGATGGACTGGGGAATATGAGGCAGGGCATCTACACGGTCTGCTATACAGGTGTTCAGTAAATATCTATTGCATGAATATGATATATGTATGATTTACTTCTTGACTAGTTTCCAACTGCCTTGAGGCAGGAACTTTGTATTGCTATGGCCAGCACAGTGAATGAATAATGGGAAAAAGTAGGGATCAGCCTGGCTAATAAGAACTAGGTACAGATAAATGTGATGACTTGAGTGTTATGTTTAGCTATGTCTTTAGATACAAGGATGCAGGAGAGAAGACATGCACGGGCTCATGATGAAGCCTGTATTACTAGGGGAGTAGCTCTTAATTTCTCTGGGTTCTATATGCAAATAGGTGCTGTGGTCTGAATGTTTGTGCCCCTCCAAAAGTTCATATGTTGAAACTCTAACTGCCAAGGTGATAGTATTTGGGAGTGGGGCCTCTAGGGGGTGATTAGGGTATGAAGGTGGAGCCCTCATGAATGAGAGGCCCTAGAGAGATCTCTCTCCCCTCCCACCATGTGAGGTTATAGCAAGAAGGCACTATGAACAAAGAAGCAGGGCTTCACCAGGCACAGAACTGGCCAGCACCTTGCTCTTGGGCTTCCCAGCCTCCAGACTGTGAGAAATAAATTTCCATTTCTTATAAGCCACTCAGTTTATGGTATTTTTTATAGTAGCCTGAATGGACTAAGACAGTGGACTTGATACTTTCCTGTGTGTTTCCATTTGTGAGGATCTAATGGGCTGAGTGTGGAGGTTCCTCAAGAAATATGAGGTTTCAGGTGTGGGACATCTGCAGTTGCAACTGGGTGATGAATGGTGATTGGTCTCCCCCTTTCCCAGGGGCAAACTGAGCACAAGTTTCAAAATGTTAAATGTATGTACCCTTAAGTTACAGAATTCTCTATGTGCTTTCCTGAGGCTGGGCTGACATGAATGCTCTCTGTAGAGGACCCTAATGCTCAGGGGTACTGGGAACCTCAAAAGGCAGAGGAAGGTCCCAGGCCTGCCAGACGGTCTGGAGGGAAGACTTTCCTTTCATAAATAGGACACTAAGAAGACACATTTGGAGACTGTGGATGCGGACAGCTGCCATTTCAGGTGCAATCCCACTTTACCTTTCACCCACCTTAGAAATGATCTGTAGAAGGATGGGATCTGAAACCAGGCCTCTGGGTGCAACAGGGGCTCTACTCTCCACATCCCACACCTCAACCTTCCCTGTGCTCTGATCCCTTCTCTCACCGCAGAGACTCTGGCCTCGTCCAAACCCACCCATCCCATCTACAGAAAGAGTTTGCTTGGAAATTGGCCTTAATAATCCAGATCTGAGTCAGCCTGCAATTGCCCTTCTTGAGAGCATCAGGGAAGGTGCGGGGAATGGGAAGCTTCCCATGAGGCCTTAATCAGCTGTGAGGTTGTAACTCAGAGTTGGGCACTGCTCAAAGGCAACCTCAAATGAGAAGAAATAAGGTATTTTCAATGAATGCGCTGAGGCAGAGGTGACCACTCCCTCCCCCCAAATTCAGAACAAGTCTGGATAGCAGCCAAGTGGCTCAGGCACTGTCAGACTTCAGGCCCTTCTCTGCTCCACACCTCTAGTCCTCTCTCCTTCCTGGGATTTTCCATTAGACATGGGGCAGACCGGTCCCCTGAGCCTGGAGGACCATGGCAGCTCCTTGTTTGCATACTTGATAGAACCATGGCAACCAGGCCCCATTACAGGATCAGTCACAGGACCAACGATGCGGTCTGGCAACCAATCCAAGCTAAGGAGGCCTGGCTGCCATGGCAACAGGGATGGGGACCAGTTTCTTTGAAAGGAGTGAAGAGCTGGAGCATCTCTGAGGTGCAGGCTGCTTCTAGATGGGGCCCCATTAGGAGCTTCCCGGCAAAGCTGCTGTGCTCTTAATCCAAGGAATCACCAGATCCCACCTGGATGACTCAATGGCCCCAAACAGTTCTACTTGTTTCTGCTCTTGTCTGTTTCCTAATCCATTTTCTAGCAGTATCAGTGCATCTTTATGAAATGTTTACCATTCTGTTCTACTCCCTCCCTCTAAAATACCCCAATGATTTCCCACTACACTTTGAAAGACCAAACCCATCTACAGATGTTAAGGCGTGAGTTGTCCTGGGCCTGTTCTCCAAGTTCATCTGCTGCCACAGGCTATTGTGTCTGTTTGCCAGCCACGAGCCCCACAATCTCACCTATAGGCAATCATATTTGTAATGTTCTCTGCTGTGAAGACTCTTCCTCCAGACCCTCCCCTGACTGCTTCCTTGTGTCATTTAGGTCGAAGTTCAAATATCACATCATGAGGTGTCCTTCGGGAGGAGTGGTCGGATGTGTGAAGAAGCCCAACCGCTGCTGGGTCTTGGAGAGGAAGGCTGGGGCTGTGCAGGGGGCTGGCTGGGAGTCTGGACACCCAGTCTGGTCCTGCTGCATGCTTGCCTGCTCAGGTTCTCAGCAGTAAAGGTGGATAAATAACTACTAGATGGGCAGTTCTCTATCTGGGCACCAAAGAGCTCAAGGGTCCCCCGAGATGCCTGACTTCCTCAATGCCACGGAGAAAAGCAAGGGAGAGGGGAGTGGGAGGGGCTCTGGGGACTCCTTTTCCATTTATGGGCAGACACTTTATACATGTACTTATGGATATAAGTGGATATGGATGGAAAGTGAGGATTAGGGTCATGTCATACTCAAGATGTTCTTAGAAAAACTGAGAGCCTCTCTGTATTTTTTTTTTGAATGATGGGAAATGTCTGAAGTAAATTTCTGAAATTTCTGCAGGCCCTTCAAGCTCTGTGAGCATCTCACAGAACAAGAGGCCACGGGAGGCCCCCAGACCTGCATCCAACTGTTGCTCAATCTGAACAGGTCTGTAAAACTGAGGAAGTAGGGGCGCCCTCCAGTGAGGAAAGGAAGAATTTCCCCTCAATCCTGCAACCACAGCAGGCACTTGTCACACATTGTCTTTAATCCTCAAGACACTAAGAGGCATCATTCCTACCATCCCCATTTCACAGATGTGGAAGAAGGGACTTGAAGACCTTAGTAATGTGTCTAAGGTCACAGCTTGGCAGGGGCAAAGCCAGCCCTGGTTCTGTCTGTATCGAAAATCCTGTTCTTTTCCATCCTCCCGGCCCTCTCTTCCAGAAGGTTCCATTAGGCTCATTGAAGTTTTGTTATTCCTTATCAGCCAAAATCCATCCACTCTTTCACTGTCTCCCTCTTTAAATAGGCCTAGGGCAAGGCCAGGCCCTCACCTGCAGTAGGGTCTCGCCGTGGTTGGTCATCCCTTGGTTCAGGATGCTGAACACTACCTCAGAGTACAAGCATTGCTCCCTGTTCACCTTGGGCACTGATCTAGGTGAGGAGGGAAGCCAGGAGTCAGGGTGGAGAGAAAATGGTAAAAGGGCCCAGAGGGAGAGAGCTGGGACCTGAATAAGGGATTTCATCCTGAGGGCACCTCCCCTTAGGGAACAACAGTGGAGATTTCTCTTTGTGTTTGCCCCTACCAGACAAAGATGAAGCCAGGGGTAGCATAGAGATACTATGCTTCCCACTCCCCTCCCTTTGCAGACATCACTAATGGATCATGGCATCGCTTCTGGCTGAAGTCAGACAGGTGCTCTCTTCGTTCTATTTACTGGACTTATGACAGCTTCTACCTGCTGCTCTAATACTCCTTCCCTTCCCAGTTGCTCTGGAAATATATGCAGTGTGGACAGACAACAGGCCCCACACACCTCAGCCCAGTGGTTCTGGTAGGAGAGGCTGCCTGCCCATCCCTCATGCAGGTCTCTGGACAAGAAGCCTGGACATGGGCTCTGTCTTCCCAGTCTTCACATCTTGAGTGATGTCATCCTTCCAGAACAGCTCTGCAGGGTGAAAGGATGGAGTGAGTGGTCGCTTGGGACGGTCTGATCAGCCCACCCCAGAAACCAAAGTGTGATTAGGATTTCTGCTTTCTCCAAAGTACAGAGGGACCACAGGGCACTGGAGGGATCCAGATACTGGCTGGGGTACAGGAGTGACCACCTCAGCAGTGGAATCCCTGTCTTATAAGCTCTGTGGCCCTGGGAAGCTTACCTAACCTTGCGGAGCTTCAGTTTTCTCACCCATAAAATGACTAACCTTGCAGGGGTGTTGAGAGAATAAAGGAGCCAAAGCACATACGTTTCCCAGCACAGGGCTTGGCATGTAAGAAGGGATCAAATGGGAATTGAATAATGATGATGATTGAGGACTAAATGAAGCTGAGGAGGTGCAGGGTGCTTTTAAAACACAAAGGCATTGCTCGCCCATCAGGCACTATGATTAGTAGAGCAGTCAAAGCAGGTTTCCCTTCTGAACTCTGCAGCCATGAAACTGCTTTCCGGAAGGCTCAGACTTCTTCCCAAAAAATCACCTTCCACTCTCCACCCCCATCTTTCAGGTCTTCTATTTGCCAAACACTCTGAGCTGCCCTTCTGCCAGGTCAGCCTGGGATATGCACATGTGGGGGAGAGGTACTGGCTGGGGTCCCCGAGATTCCTTGCTCTGGAGCACTTGGCCAGCACCAGGGTATGGCCAGTCCCAAGGATATCAGTGCTGGCCCTCTCCTAGGGACTTCTAGCTGCCTCTGCCGTACCTCCCTAAAAAGCCTAAGTGAGAACGGGTCTGCTGTGAAGGTTGGTCCCCCATCCCCGCCCCACCCAGAGCCTGGGAAGCTGGGGCACCAGAGGTGGGTATGATGAGAAAGCTTCAGGCATGGGAGTTTGGGAAAGGAGTTTTTAAAGTCAAGTTGTGGATCCTCCACCTATATCTGATAGGCCTAGCCTCTCTCCTCCAGCTCCTTCTGTCTCACCTTTGAGGCACAGGCTGCTGGAGCACACCTTGTCAGTGTTGGAAGATGGATCAGAACTAGATGAGTATCTGGATGTTGAAGAGCCCAAAGGCTCTTTAGGAAGGGTTCTCAGGGTTTTGAGCATGTGTGCATGTGTGTGTGTGTGTGTGTGTGTGTGTACTGTAGGCATGTGTGTTTGTGTATGTTCCTGTGTGTGTGCATAGGCTTGTGCGTATGTGGGCATGTATTTGTATAGGTATATGTATATATGCATGCATGTGTGTATGTCCAGTGTACTGGTATTCATTATCTGTTGTTCTGTTGCTGCATAACAAGTCACCAAAAAGCTTAGTAGCTTATGACAATAACCATCTATCTCACACAGTTTCTGCGGATTGGAAGTCTGGGATAACATTAGCTGGGTATATCTGGTTCAGGGTCTCTCGTGAAATTTCTGTCAAGATGTCAGCCAGGGATGTATTCATCTGAAGGCTTGACTGGGGCTGGATCTGTTAGGAATGTTCAGTAGAAAGAGAGACATGAGCAGCCAAAGAAGAAGATAAGGTTCAAAGACAAAGCCACCCAAACTCTGCCCAGAGAGGGGGTCACATGTGCAGGCAACAAAGGCTTTGCAGGGAGATAACTTCCTTGCTGAAAACCAGATCCCAACATGAGCACAATTGAGTAGGACTAAGAACTGCCCAAACCACACCCCATCACAGGGAAGGACATGCTCATAGATGGACCTGTAAACCAAATAATCCCTCCTTGTCAGTCAAAGAGGAGCCTCATAGCCAGAATGTAATATAAAGGCCTCCCACCTGATGGATTGGGGCCTTTGCCTACTTTGACTCTGGCCCACTCCTCCCTTGGAGTATATTCAAATAAACTTTCATTCCGCTTCACTATTGTGTCTCTGCCTCTCAATTCTCTGTTACAGTGGGGACGAGACAAGGAGAACACACTCAGCCTGGGGACAGATCTGCTTCCACTGTGACTCACGCACCCTGGCAGTTTGGTGCTGGCTGTTGGCTGGAGGCCTCCGCTGTTGCCACATCAGCTCTCCATGCGGCTGCTTGGGTGTCCTCGCAACACAGTAGCTGGCTTCCTCTAGAGCAAATGAACCAAGAGAGAGAGAGCAAGGCAGAAACCACCGTGTTTTTATAACCCAGCCTCAGAAGTCACACATCATCATTTCTGCCATATTCTACTGGCCACACAGACCAGCCTTGTTACACTGTGGGAGAGGAGTATGCAAAGGCACAAATAACAAGAAGTGAGGATCAGTGGAGGCCATCTTGGTAGATCGGTACTGTGTGCAGTATATGCCTGCAGGGATGTGTGTGTGCATGTGTATGTGTGTGCATGTGGGTTTGTATGTATATGTGTTTTGTGTGTGGATGGATGGATATTTTTAAATATGTTCTGTGCTATGTGTGTGCCCATGAGTATATGTTGGGTATGTGTGTGCATAGAGTTTGTCTATGTGCATTTGTGTATGTATATATGTCAGTGTGTAGGTATATGTATGTGTGCATACCCATGTATATGTTATGTTTATGTGAAGTGTACATGTGTGTAGGTATATGAATATGTGTGCATGAGCATGCAGGAGTGTTTGTGTTTATAAATGTATGCCGGCACACATGCAAGCTTAGGAATGTCACTGCTATGTTGGAAAGGCAGGAGCAGGGGCACTTGGGAGGAGTCCTTCATGCTCCTGAGACAGTATATGGCGGAAGGGATCAAGAGACTGGAGGAGCCGCTCTCCAGTACCTCAGAGTCTGCAGATTCCCGTCCTCTCAGCAGGTGGCTCCCTTTTGTCAAGGCTTCCTTTTTGGCTTACTCCTGTTTGAGGGTTTGTATGTATATGTGTTTTGCTGAAAACCAGATCCCAACATGGGCATAATTGAGTAGAACTAAGAACTGCTGTTTGAACACACAGACACTGTTTGAACATCTTATCTTAGTCCTCCTCCCTGAGCTCTGCACCAAGGCAGCCGCAAGCGAGTTCAGAGGAGGCAGCAGCCCCTGGGGGAAGCAAAAGGGGTCGGCTGGCTGGAAAAGAGGATTTTCCTGCAGAGCCCATTTGACCCTCTCATCCATTCTCTGCCCAGGGCCAATCCTGAGCTTCTGGGGATTATTAGGCAAGAAGGGGGCATTTCTTGAATTCTAATAATACAATCTGAGAAGCAATTCCTCTCCTCTTTCAATTTAGAATGTTTCTGATGTCAGCTTTTGTGTTTGGAGGCCTTTAAGCTCTTTTCTTTTCCTCTATTTTAAAAAGTATTTTTACTATGATTGCGAGAAGTAATAAAGATACACAAAAGCAGGTAAGTTATAGAGGTGCAGCTGAACAGATTATTAGAGCATGAACCACTGTGTCATTCTCCAGGCAACACAACACTGCCAACAACCCAGAAACACCTCCTTGTCCCTTCCAGATTACCACCCTCCCTCTCCCCTCCTACCTCCCAGAGTTAATCACTTTCCTGACTTGGTGAGCATAATGGCCTTCCTTTGCGATTGTGCAACAAAAGTAAGCACACATCTCTGAAGAGTAGTGTTAGAAATGCAATTATAGAGCATATTAGTTTTCTAGGGCTGCTGTGACAGATCACCACAAGCTTGGTGGCTTAAAACAACAGAAATTTTCCCCTAACAATTCTGGAGGCCAGAGGTCTGAAATCAAGGGTGCTGGCAGGGCTGAGCTCCCTCCAAAGGTTCCCTGGAGAGTATCTCCCTCTTCCAGCTTCTTGGGAGTCCTGGAATTCCTTGGTTTGTGGCAGCATTCCACTTCTGTCTTCACCTGGCTTCTCGTGTCTCTGTGTGTCCAAATATCCCTCTCCTTTCTCTTATAAAGGATTTAGGACCCACCCGAAAACCAGGATGATTTCATCTCAAAATCCTTAAGTAATTACATTTGTTATAGCCTATTTCTAAATTAAGACACAGTCTAAGGTTCCAGGGAGACATGAATTTTGGGGAAACACCACTCAACACACTGAATACAATATGTATTATTTTGGGTGGATTTCTTTTGTTCAACGTTATAAAGACCTGTATTATCGAATGTAACTTACTGTATTCATTTTCATCAACTTATCATCTTGCATTGTTGGTAACTGTACATTACAGTTCAGAGTATAATGTACTGTGAAACTCAAGAACCTTTTGCTCCAAGGATCCTCTTCTTCACAGCCTCCTTCTAAGGCTCTGGGAGGAGCCCTAGCAATGTGTTCACATTATCAAATATTTTCATATGATTCGCAAAAGTAATTTGTTATATTTTCTCATTCTAGTCATACCTTTTTCTTGCTTAATTGTCCTGGATAGAAGCTCCCATATAATGTAGATTTAATCGGTGAGAGCAGAACTCCTTATCTTATTCTTGATGTCAGGAAAGAATGCTTTCCATCTCATCATTAAGTATGATATTATCTATGGGTTTTTCACAGATACCCTTTATCAAGTTAAGAAAGTTCCCTTCTATTTCAGGGTGTCAAATATTTTTATCGTGAAAGGATGTTGGATTTTTGTCAAATGCTTTTCTGCATCTGTTGAGATGATCATGTGGTTTTTGTCCTTTATCCTATTACCATGGCATATTACACTGACTGATTTTCTAAGTTGAGCCAAGCTTGCATTCCTGGAACAAATCCCACCTTGTCATGGTATATAATCCTTTTTGCCTGTTGCTGGATTCAGTTTGCTATTTTGTTGAGAATTTTTGCATCTATATTCCTAGAAGATTAATTTCTTCCCTCTTCTTTTTATGTGATGTATTTGTCTGGTTTGGGTACTAGGATAATACTGATATTCTCTCCTCTTTTACTTTTGTGAAAAGTTTGTGAAGAATTGGATGTTAATTCTTCCTGAAATGTTTGTCCTCATTCTAATTGGATATTTGCTTTCATACTAAATTTATTTCTAATTTTGTATTCTTTAATTAAAGAGGGTCCCCAAATTTCAGCCCTCACAAAACTGGGAGCTCTTTTAGGATCTGTTGTCGTGTTCATGGACCCTTGGGCTGTTTGCGGTTCGGGACTCTGATGAACAGTGCTAGGGACCATGTCTCCTGGTGAACAGGCAGATGCACTTACTGAGGATGTACACCTAGAGGAGACTGGCTGTGTGGGAGGATACTGCCAAACTGATGTCCTAAGCTGTTGCAAATTTACACTCCCACTAATATTGTATGAGAGCTCCTGTTGCTCCACATGGTATTGTCAGATTTAAAATTTTTAGGTATTATAATGGATGCATAGTGGTGTCTTCATGTGGTTTTGTTAGGTTAAGCCATATGAAATTGTGATTTCATAGGTCAAAATGGTCAAACACAGTCAATTATATATGATTCAGCCTAATATTTCTCTGATGACTAATGAAGTAGAACATGTTTTCATGTTAATGGCCATTTGAAGTCCTCTTTTACGAAGTGCCTGTTCAAGTATTTTGCCCACTGTCCTTTTAGATGTCTGACTTTTCTGATCTGTAGGTCTTTATATACTCTGAATATGAGCCTTATGTCTATTACATTTGTTGCAAATACGTTTCACTTTGTGATGTGTCTTTTAATTCTCTTAATGATGTCTTAATTTTAATGAGGTCAAATATACCATTATTTTCCTCTATGTTTAGTGTTCTTTGTATCTTGTTTAAATCTTTCCCTAACCAAGGTCATAAAGTTATTCTCCTCTAATATTTTCTAAAAGTGTTATTATGTTGATATCTATTTTTAGATATAAAATCCACTTGGAATTGATTTTGTGTATTGTGGGAAGTAGGGTTCCAATTTCATTTTTCCAAATGGATATGCAATTTTCATAGTGCAATATACAATCAGTTTGACAACTCCCACCAAAGAAGAAAAGCAAGGGGTGGTGGGAGGACTTATTGATATTTTTATTAAGATTGCATTGCATCTATATATCACTTTGGAGGATAACAGATATTTTTACAATATTATGCTTTACATTCACAAATGGTATGTATCTTCCAAATTATTTGGACCTTGTTTCATATAATTTTCTCTGTAGAGTCCTTGCATATTTTTTATATTTATTCATAGGTACTTCATTTTTATGCTTTGTAGAAGTAATCCTTTTTAAAATTTCATTTTCTAAACATTCATAGCTGGTATATAGAAATAGAATTGATTTTTGTGTATTGATTGTCCAGCCAGCTATCTTGATAAATTCTCTTTTTAATCCAAATAATATATCTTTTGGATTTTCTATGTAATAAATTGTATCAAAAAGAAGTTTATTTCTCCCTTTCCTGTGCTCTTATTCCTTTTTTCACCTTATTACCTAAAAGGACCTCCCCCACAATGTTGACGAGAAATAGGAAAGCAGGCATCTTTGCCTTATTCCCAGTCTCAAGGCAATTGTGGCATATATTTCCCCAGAAGCAGATCTTAGACAAGGATTTTATTTGGGAGTTGGAGGAAAACACTGGTAGGGCTGTGAGCAAGACAAGGGAGGGAGGGTGGCCAAGAAAGGGGTGTACTATCAGGATGTACTTCATTCTGCTGGAGAGACTTGGGGAGCTAGTGTAAACTGCACAGATCACTTATCTCACCCTAGATGTGAGGGGGCTGGCGAATGCACACAGTCTTGTCAGTTAGACAAGACTGGCTAGAGCTGTTCTTGGGTAGAGAGCATAGTTCCCTAGCACCGCGACCTGCCCTGTGAATGGGAAACAGAAATCAAGGAGGAAACAAGAGCCTCCAGGCAAAGAAGTGCAGATATGGGCAGTTGGAAATGGGGCCAAGTGCACCGGAGTGGTAAAATGAGGGAAAAGGGTGGGTTTACTGACAGTGTCTTCTACAAAGACCTTCAGTATTTTACTATTAAAACAGGATTTGTAGTCCCCATAGGATGGAAGCCATGCTTAAGTCCAAATCTCTCTATAGATCCTCCCCAAATCATTCAATTCAACAAAAGGAGAAAGGAGGAAATAAGGAGACAGAAATATCACAGATTCTCATGGAAAGTGCTGCACATCTGGTCTCTACTGTTCTAATATCCTATTATCACATCAATGCTGGGGAGCTCAGTTCCCAAGCAGCTTCCCTACCATCCCGCTGGCCTGGCAATCACAGCCGCCTCTGCATCCTGCAGTAGCTGAAAGGCTTAGTGATTGCGATCCTGAGCATGCCAGGCTCTCTCACCAACACACTCAGCACTAACAAATAGATGAAACTGCTGGTACTTAGAAAACAGTCCACAAAATAAGCAAACTACTAGCTAACTTACTATGATAAAGGAGACTGAACAAATACAAGAAGAAGGGAGAGGAGGGTATGTCAAAAAGGAAGAGGGGGAGGAAGAAAAAAAAGAAAAAGGGAAAAAGAGAAAGAGAGAAGAAAGGTAAGAAATAAAGGAAGAAAGAAAGAAAAGAGAGAAATGATGGGAGAAATTAGCCAGAGGAAAAAATTTAATGAAAGACTGTTTTAGAGAACTGTGCAAATAAATGTAAACACTTAAATAACTAAAACATAGAATTTACAGAAATTGATGCCATTAGAGGTAGAAAGCTTAAGCATACCACTTTCCATACAAATAGAGAAAGCTATGAAAGATTTTTTCCGCAATGCAGTATCAAGTCCATATGATTCTGCAGAGGAATTCCACAAATTTTCAAGTCAGGTAATCCTGATGCCATTAAAAATTTTCAGAGCATTAAAAAAACAAAAACAAAAACAGGAAAACTTCCAAATTGCTTTTATGAAGAGTAACATTAATACCTAAACCTGATAGTACATACACAAAAACCCTGCAAATCAATCTTAATTATGAATATGGATGCAAAAATCCTAAATAAAATGTCAAACAATCAATGACCCCTTAAAAAATAACATGATGTGACCAAGTGAGACTTATTCTGGGAATGAAATGTGGTTCAATATTGGGAAAATCCATCAGCATAATTGTCCGTGCTATTGAGTCTAAGGAAAAACAATCATAAGATTATGCACCAGACACAAAAGCATATACTACACGATTTCATTTACATAAAATTTTAGAAAGTGCCAACTAATCTATAGTGACAGAAAGCAGCTCAGAGGTTGCTTGGGGCACAGGGGCAGAGAGAGTGACTGATTGCAAAGGGGTGTATGGAAACTTTTGAGGGGTGATGGAAATGTTCTGTACTTGATTGTGGAGGTTGTTTCCCAGGTATATATATGTCTGTCAAAATTCAAAGAATTATACACGTCAAATGCGTGTGATTTATTGTATGTAAAGTATACCTTAAAAGCCTTCGCTAGCCACACACTGGGGGACAATGTTTGTGATTCACATATCTAACAGAGGACTTATATTCTGAATAAAGATACACATTCAGAACATAAATCCTTTGTGTGTATGTATATTCAGTATGTGAGTCATTAATAGGACAAATGACCCAATGAAAATGGGCTAAGTATTTGAATAGCAACTTCACAAATGAGGACAACGGTGTGTAAGCACATAAAACAATACTCAACATTACCCATCAGGAAACTGCGAATTAAAATCATGAGTTACCACTACACACCCAACAGAATGGTTAAACTTAAAAAGAGACTGATATAAAACACCAAGTGCTGGTGAGGGGGTTGGGCAACTGAAACTGTCAGATATTTCTGTGTGTAAAAAATTGTTTGGTAGTTTCTTATTTTTTTAAATTTTGGTATCATTAATGTACAATTACATGAGCAACATTATGGTTACTAGACTCCCCCTATTAACAAGTCCCCACCACATACCCCATTACAATCACAGTCCATCAGCATAGTAAGATGCTATAGAATCACTACTTGTCTTCTCTGTGTTGTACTGCCTTCCCCATGTCCCCCCCACTACACTATGGCTCCCTTTTCCCCCTTATCCCTCCCTTCCCACTCATCCTCCCCAGTCCCTTTCCCTTTGGTAACTGTTAGTCCATTCTTGGGTTCTGTGAGTCTGCTGCTGTTTTGTTCCTTCAGTTTTTTCTTTGTTCTTATACTCCACAGATGAGTGAAATCATTTGGTACTTGTCTTTCTCCACCTGGCTTATTTCACTGAGTATAATACCCTCTAGCTCCACCCATGTTGTTGCAAATGGTAGGATTTCTTTTCTTCTTATGGCTGAATAATACTCCATTGTGTATATGTACCACATCTTCTTTATCCATTCATCTACTGATGGACACTTCAGTTGTTTCCATTTCTTGGCTATGGTAAATAGCGTTGTGATAAACATAGGGGTGCATATGTCTTTTTGAATCAGGAATCTTATCTTCTTCAGGTAAATTCCTAGGAGTGGAATTCCTGGGTCAAATGGTATTTCTATTTTGAGTTTATTGAGGAACCTCCATACTGTTTTCCACAATGGTTGAACTAATTTACATTCCCACCAGCAGTGCAGGAGGGTTCCCCTTTCTCCACATCCTCACCAACATTTGTTGTTCTTTGTCTTTTGGATGTTGGCCATCCTAACTGGTGTGAGGTGGTATCTCATTGTGGTTTTAATTTGCATTTCTCTGATGATTAGCTATGTGGAGCATCTTTTCATGTGCCTGTTGGCCACCTGAATTTCTTCTTTGGAGAAGTGTCTGTTCAGCTCCTCTGCCCATTTTTTAATTGGCTTATTTGCTTTTTGTTTGTTGAGGTGCGTGAGTTATTTACATAATTTGGATGTCAACCCCTCATCAGATATGTCATTTATGAATATATTATCCCATACTGTAGGATGCCTTTTTGTTCTACTGATGGTGTCCTTTGCTGTACAGAAGGTTTTTAGTTTGATGTAGTCCCGCTTGTTCATTTTTTCTTTTGTTTCCCTTGCCTGGGGAGATATGTTCATAAAGAAGTTGGTCATGTTTATGTCCAAGAGATTTTTGCCTGTTTTTTTCTAAGAGTTTTATGGTTTCATGACTTACATTCAGGTATTTGATCCATTTTGAGTTTACTTTTGTGTATGGGGTTAGGCAATAATCCAGTTTCATTCTCTTACATGTAGCTGTCCAGTTTTGCCAACAACAGCTGTTGAAGAGCCTGTCATTTCCCCATTGTATATCCATGGCTCCTTTATCATATATTAATTAACCATATATCAGGGCTCTCTAGTCTGTTCCATTGGTCTATAGGTCTGTTCTTGTGCCAGTACCAATTGTCTTGATTACTGTGGCTTTGCAGTAGAGCTTGAAGTTGGGAAGTGAGATCCCCCCTGCTTTATTCTTCCTTCTCAGGATTGCTTTGGCTATTTGGGGTCTTTCGTGGTTCCATATGAATTTTAGAACCATTTGCTCAAGTTCATTGAAGAATGCTATTGGTATTTTGATAGGGATTGCATTGAATCTGTAGATAGCTTTAGGCAGGATGGCCATTTTGACAATATTAATTCTTCCTATCCACGAGCACAGGATGTGTTTCCATTTATTGGTATCTTCTTTAATTTCTCTCATGAGTGTCTTGTAGTTTACAGAGTACAGGTCTTTCACTTCCTTGGTTAGGTTTATTCCTAGGTATTTTATTCTTTTTGATGCAATTGTGAATGGAATTGTTTTCCTGATTTCTCTTTCTTCTAGTTCATCATTAGTGTATAGGAATGCAACAGATTTCTGTGTATTAATTTTGTATCCTGCAACTTTACTCAATTCAGATATTAGATCTAGAGTAGTTTTGGAGTGGATTCTTTAGGGTTTTTTAGGTACAATATCACATCATCTGCAAACAGGGACAATTTGAATTCTTCCTTGCCAATCTGGATGCCATTTATTTCTTTGTGTTGTCTGATTGCTGTGGCTGGGACCTCCAGAGCTATGTTGAATAAAAGTGGGGAGAGTGGGCATCCTTGTCTTGTTCCCAATCTTAAAGGAAAAGCTTTCAGCTTCTCACTCTTAAGTATTATGTTGGCTGTGGGTTTGTCATATATGGCCTTTATTATGTTGAGGTACTTGCCCTCTATACCCATTTTGTTGAGTTTTTATCATGAATGGATGTTGAATTTTGTCAAATGCTTTTTCAGCATCTTGGAGATGATCATGTGGTTTTTGTTGTTTTTGTTGATGTGGTGGATAATGTTGATGAATTTTCAAATGTTGTACCATCCTTGCATCCCTGGGATGAATCCCACTTGATCATGATGGATGATCTTTTTGATGTATTTTTGAATTCGGTTTACTAATATTTTATTGAGTATTTTTACATCTATGTTCATCAGGGAATATTGGTCTGTAATTTTTGTGTGTGTGATGTCTTTGCCTGGTTTTGGTATTAGAGTGATGTTGGCCTCGTAGAATGAGTTTGGAAATATTCCCTCCTCTTCCACTTTTTGTAAAACTTTAAGGAGGATGGGTATTGGGTCTTCACTAAAGGTAGTTTCTTATAAACATGCATCTACTGTATAATCTAGCAATTCTACTCCTAGGCGTATATCCAAGTAGAATGAGTATTAGTCCACAAATATTGTGGTCATATAGTTTAATTATATATATATTTTAAAACCCCACAAACATTGTTTTATGCAGCACATGCAGTGTTTAAAGAACTTAAATGGTCATATTAATATAAAAATTTTATATTGGTATCCAAAAAATGTTGGCATAATTTTTTGATGGAAGAATTGATAAGCACTTTGACTTTTCCTGATTTTTTTGTGATGTTTCCCTGGTGATAATACATTAAGGACTGACAGCAGCAGCTGAAGTGCTGGTGATGAGAAGGGGAGCGGACGATGGCCGGCGGTGCTGGAGCCCACTGTGCTCTTCTCTTTGCGATGCCTGAGAGGGGGAGGGTGGAGACAGCCCGTGGGGCCCAGGGCAGCTCTGGGCGGCCTAGTGCTGAGCATGAAGGCCTCAGAGGGCCGAGCCGGACTCCAGGACTATTCTGGGAACAGAAGAGCACTGAAGCCACGTCCCAGAAGGGAGGACTGAAGATGGGAGAAGCGACCTACTGACTGGACCTGCCCACCCGTCATCCACTTCGGGCATAAATTTAAGGAAGAGAAAAGAGATTTGAAATCAAGCCTCCATGAAATCCCAGGAGCTGCAGACTCCACCTGCACCTCAACCTCCTGCTCTGTTCTGGTTCCAGAGGTTCAAGCCAGGTTCAACTCCCTCCCCTCCATTCCCTAAATAAGCACAACAGAATGAGTTTGAGTGAAAAATTCACTTTAATAATCCAGCTTCAGCTCAGTTGAGAACTTTCCCTCTCAAGTGCAAAAATCTTTCCAAGAGGCCTCAATCCACTAAGAGGTTACGGCTTAGAGAAGGGAGCAGCTCAAAGAAGCCCTAAAGTGGGAGGCAGCGGGGATCTGGAGTCAGTGGATTGCAGGGCGGTGCCCCTCTGCTCCCCTCCTGCCAACACAGGCCCCAGCAAGAAAAGCCTGCTGCTTCACCTGCATCTGACGACCACCCCAGTCCTCCCCATCTTCCTCCCCTTCCCTGTGCTCTCACTGTCCTCTGGGGGCTCACTGGGGTCCCTGAGCCTTTAGAAGACTGGGGACCATTCTTTTCCTATGTGGCCACTTAGTGATAACCAGGGGGCCCCAGCAACCCATGCAGGCACCAGCAGGGGAGCAGTCCAGTGGCCATGGTGATGGGAGGGGTGGGACTCACCTTGAAGAGGGTGAGGGTCTGGAGGACTCCTGTGGTGCAGGCTGTCTCCCGGATGGAGTGCATGGCCAGCTGGGGGCTGCCTAAATCCAGCACCCGCAGCCCCAGCCGAGAAGCCAGGATAGGTCCAATGGTGGTCCCACAGGGGGAGTCATTCCGGACCATGAGATCCTGAGAGGAGAGGTTTGGGAGCAACATGCAGTGTGCGCTAAGTCCGAGGAGGAGGGCACCTTAGAACTGCAGTGGCAGATGGTCCACTTCTACCCACTCCCCTCAGAGAATGGATGTGACCAGCATAAAATCAGAAAATCAACATTAAATGGCAGGGCCAAAGGACAGTGTATTCTGAATTGGTCCTACTCTCTCTGTCTGAGCTTCCACTGCCCTAGTTCCAGCAGCCATCACCTGGCCTCCCACAAAAAATCCTTTCTCCATGTAGCAGGCAGTGGGATTAAAAATAAAAAGTCTCCTTCATGCCACCCTCTTGCTTTACACCCACTCTCCTCACCTCCTCACCACCATATAAACACAAAAATCACATAATGGATTTAGTGTTTTAAAAAATACTTCCCAGTAGGAGCCACAACATAACCAAATAACTCTACTTGATGAGGAAAAGTTCAAGTTCACAGAAGAATGGCAGCTAATAAATGTTCCAAGGATGAAATGTGGAAGGGATGAATTAGGGGGAGATATTGTTTAGTAAACTCTGGTGAAATTATTGACTTAGGCAAGGATTATCAATTCGTGTTATAACCATTAGGTGCCAGAGGATGAGGAATTTATCACTTTACAGGTTAGTGTCCAGTCAGAGGAGGAAAACCCCCAAATGACAGAGGGATCAGAGAGCACCCCAATCCAGTGGTCAATCCTATCATCGCTAAGGGGAGATCACCCAGATAACAGGGTCTGATGCAATGTAAAGGGCATATCCACTATGATGTCTTCTGGTCAAACTGTTTAACCTGAATCCATCAAACCTTCAGATAGGAATTTTGGTTTATAGGAAGAAGAGGAGCGAGAGGCACAGGCTGAACTCTACCATGAGGAAGTAACCAGACAAATCCAGAAAGTGAGATGGTACACGGGATGATCAGCCTGGCTTCTTCAGGGCATTGTTATTTAAAAAAAAAAAAAGTGTGTGTGTGTGTGGGCTGTACTAGATTAAAAGACTTTTAAAGTGACATCAACCAGTGGTAACATGTGGTCCTGAACTGGATACTAAGGTAGGACAAACAACTGTAAAGAACATTTTGGGAATAACTGGGGAAAACTGAAAATGATCTGTATACTAGATGATACACAAGCTTACTGAAACAAGAATTTACTTAGAAAGAAAGATGGAGTACTCCTTTCCATTCCTGTCCTCAACCCTGGCTCTGTCTACCCCTAACAGGTGAAGCTCACTCCTGTCCCTCTGGGGCCCTGGCACGTGTTACCTCTGGCCAGGATGCTCTCCCCCCAGACTCGCCTATAGCTGCTTTTTTCTCAGTAGCTTGGTCTCAGCTCAAGTGCCACCTCCTCAGAGAGTCCTGAGAGTGACACAACTCAGCTAACATGGGGCAGGGTGGTGCTATGCAGCAGGCAGAGCCCTGAGCTGAGCTGGGCATCAGGATGCCAGGGTCCTAATCCTGACTCACCTTGCCATGCTTGCTTGCTGCGTTTGTCCCTGGACCACCTGGACCTCAGTCCCTTCACTTTCTCTCTCTCTCTCTTTCATGTTCTACCTGTGACTAGATGGGCCATTGTCAAGGCATAAATGAAAATGAGCAGGAGTTTCAGGCTCCCGAGCCCTGCATTTGCTCCAGGCTGTGTGAGAGACATGGTGTGTGGGAGAAGGGCAGGACTGACCCACTATGTGCCACAAGCACACTGTACCTTTGATCCTCACAGAAATCGAGCAGGACAGGCACACTACCAGCCCCACACAAGACCTGTACCCAAAACCTCACTCTATTAGGACCCCCTCCACCAAAGCCTGGTCTACCAGGCTCCCCCATCCCTGGGGGTCCATTTGCTTGTGCCCTCCCACCCTGCTCCCTCCATCGTACCTGCCCAAGCAGGGACCCCCTCACCTGCAAAGGCACCCCCACTTTGCTGGCCACCTCTCGGATCAGGGCCTCTGAAACCGCATTCGAGGCATAGCGTTGCTTGCTGTTCACCTTGATCACAGGGCCCTAGGTAGAGGGAACCAGGAATCAAGGGTGAGGCAAAGATGTAGGACAGGCCCAAAGGGAATGAGATGAGGCCCAGAGGCAGCCAGGCCTCTGAGTTCCTAAGGAGAACCAGGAGCAGCTCACCTTGTGGAATAAGGGCCGGTGGTTCTCCTCATGCTTGTCCCTGTAAGAGACAGATTGGAGGGCCAGGCCTGTCAACACCCACCACCTCCCACATGGCAGACATCACTAATGGACCACGCATACCACCCAGCCCAGCAGGACCTCAGAGTCAGGCTAACTGGTGTCCAGGCTGCCTCTAGCAACAGATGAAAATAAGTTTGAGTGACAGAGCCTAATGAGCGTACCTGGGTTAGGTACCACATGACTTTGACCAAGGTGGGCCTTGCAGCAGTCATAAGGAAGTCCCTACTGAACTTCCCAACAGAGTGAGGAAAAGGAAGGGGGAGAGGCCAGTGCCCAGGGCTGAGCCTACAGGCAGGTTACATTTAGATCTCCAGCTGTGTGGGGACTGCGCGCCCAGCACAGTAGACTCACAGGTAGTTGGGGTGCACTGCATGCGCCATGTCTGCGCTGATCATGTAGGACTTGGGTATGGCTTCTTCAAAGGCTGTCAGGTGCTGGGGTGAGGCTGAGATCCGCCGCAGCACCAGCTCTGTCAGCAGTGACTGTGCCCCCTGGGCACTCTCGGATCCCACCTGGTGACAGCAGAGACCTGGCTCTGGGGGTTTATGCTTGGGCTTGAACTGGGAGCCAGGGAAAGGGGTCCAATGCCCGGACTGGCCCAGGACCCCACCGAGCCAGTGGGTGAGGAAAATGGGGTTATGAAAACCTGATGGTGGGCTGGGGCCAAATCAATCCTTAGTGATCTCTGGGGCAGAAATGGTACTTTCTGGTGGGCTTCTCACACTGTCCCCTTCCTTCTCCCTGACCCTCACCTGGGACTCAGCCCAGGTGCCCAATATACTGCTCAATCTTCTTTTATGCATGTGACAAAGACTGCTATCTCTCCATGCTATCTTCTATAGCAGAACACCCAAGATGCAGCTAAGCACATGACTACCCAGCCAGAGTTGATGTTCCTAGCTTCCTTTGCAGCTAAACATGCCATGCTGCATTCGATGGCATGCATGCGGCAATCAATGCCACCTTTGGGTCATGCCCTGAAGAGTATGGGCATACACTCCCCCTTGGCCCTTTTCTTCCTTCCTACTAATTCTGTATAGACATGATGGCAGGAGCTGGACAGCTACCCTGGATCCTGAGATGCAAGCCACGTGTTCAGGATGGCAGACACCTGTTCTGAACTGTTAACTCTGACCTATGCAGTTATATGACAGAGAACTCTACATCTGTTCAAGCTCTGTCACAGCATCTACAACTGTGCCCCAACAGAAGCATGCATGGAGACCCACCAGGTGCTGAGCCCTGGAGCTATGAGGGTGAGAGGGCAGAGTCCCTGTTCTCGAGGAGCTCGCCACAAGGCACACAGAGACATGAGAGGCATGGTCATGCTAGAAGCAGATATATACCGGGCCAGGGGGGACCAGTGCTCATGGAGAAAGGTGGTGGCTCCCTGTCTGGCTTCTGGAAGAGCCCTGGCTCATGGCAGGTGTCTGGCAGAAGCTGAGACTTCACACTGGGGACCTCCACAGAGTCCTCTATGTACCTCTTCATTGTCGTAGAGGGCAATCATGCGTACATGGGGCTCCGTGGCCAGGGAGGCAGGGTTTGCGCAGGAATCAATCAAGGCCTGGTTTGGGGTGGGGAAGAAGAGCATCATCGTCACCCCTCCTTCTTCATAACTCAGCCCACCAATGCCCCGGAGGCTGCCTGCCTCTCCTAGCCCACCTGCCATCATGGCTGGAGTGAGGTGGGCTTGGGCTCTCACTGTCCCTCACCTCTCAGGGCACTGCCTGGCATGTTGGGGACCTTTTCAACTAGGAGGGGTCCTCACCTGCAGGGCACAGAAGCAGCTATGCAAGTTGTCTAGCCGAGGCGCAAAGATGAACTCCTCATAGGCACCACCCAGGACCTAGGAAGACAGGACAATCAGCCTGACCTTCAGGCCCTCACCCAACTCACCTGCTTCTCCCTGCTCCCAAATGCCTGAGCTCAAGCGAACCTCCTCAGTTCCTTGTGCCACCTGCCCCTGACCTCTGGTTTGGGCACTATGATCCTGCCGTGCAGGGCTGAATGGAGAATGTAGAGTGGGGCTGACGGAGGGGAGTGGGGAGGCCAGGAGCTGAGGGAGGGGAGGGGGAAGCCAACAGTTCCTGACCAGTTCCTAAGGGACAGGAAAAGGGAGGGGTTGAAGGTCACAAGAAAAGCTAAGAGAAACCCGGTGAGGAACAGAAACTTAGTGCACATTCAAACAGGACAGACCCGAAGACTTGGCAATCTACTGTTGGACACTGGGAGGGACACGAGGACACACTCCAGGAAAAGGGTGGCCATATCCAGACCTCTTGCCCTCAGAGGTTCGGAGCCAGTGTGGGTAAAAGCACATAGAGACCATCTGTGCAGACACTCCTGGGGACTCTGGGGGAAGGCTGATTCCCAGGCCCACTGCAGTCTGCGGCAGGGAAGCTGCCCTTTTGAGAACCACTGCCCTGGAGGCAGAGGGGGATGGTGTCTGCTGGGAAGAACAGGATGGGAGTGACTGGGGGCCTGGCAGAGATATGAGTGCTTGGCGGGGGAGGGGGTGGGGGTGAGTGCTGGGACCCCGAGGTCCCCACCCACAGGTCCTACAGCATTCCTCACCGCAGGCTGGGTGTCTGCAAGGCAGAGCTCCATCTCCAAGATGTCCTCGGGACGCAGCCCCAGATGGGCACAGAGAAGGGACATGAGGACCGAGTGGTGCCGGTCATCCTGCAGGACCGTAGGACACTTGGATGAGGATCTGCTCTCCCCGCTCTTCTCAGGGATCAGTGCCTTCCCCTGTGCTCACCCTCCCCTTCAGCAGGGGACCCTCTTACTGCAGCGTTGAGAGGCCCTGGCTCAGGAGTGCCCTTCTCCAGCTCCTCCTGGACAGCTGTGGCAAGAATGGGGACTCTATGGAGAGAGATGAGGGGGGTGTGGGAGGGTGGCGGACACAGCGGGGGGGGCACCCCCAAGCTCAGGCATCTCCTGATGGGGACTGCCCTTGCCCTTCCACTCCCAGCTCACTCCCCAAATGTTCAGGCATCAACTGGATCCCAAGAGTAGGACCTGATGTGACCACCATTAGGTAGTGTCCTCCTAGGTCCCCTTGAGGCCCCTTCCATGTCCCGGGCCACACCCCATCCCTCTTGGTCGCCATGGCGTTGCCCCAGTCTCACAAGTGCATCTCCATATTGGGCCCAAAGTTCTCGTTGACATTTCGCTGCAGATGGATGGCCAGGTGTGGGATGCGAAGAATGGGCCGGTCCACGTGCACCAGCCGCTGCTCCAGCCGGCCTGAGGTAGGGCACTGTGGCCACTAGGCCAGGTCAGTCCAGGGCACCTCCCAACCACAACTGGTTAAAGGCCCCACTTAACCCACACTAGCCAAGGTAGTCTCTTACCCGACTGCCCCACCCTGCTTCCCTGGGGGGCTCTCAACAAGTTCTCAGCACCCTGAAGGAAGGGAACAATCTCCAGGTTGCTGAAACTCAGAACCTCCCAGGTCCAGCCCCAGTACCTTGACAATGACGCGTCCAGCCAAGGTCAGGTCACGGTCAAACCAGGTGCTCCAGATCCCACCCCCATAGGTCTCCACACCAACCTGCTGGAATCCCACCTGGCTGCGCCGAGACCTCCGTTTCACCTGAGTGTGAAGACAGGGAATGAGGAGTCAGAGAACACTGAAGGACGCTGGCTTGGAGGTGAGACAGACCATTCACAAGCAGAGTAACAAAGAACAAGTATTAGTGACAGAGAGCGCCCAAGGTGTGGGGTAAGGGGGCACAAGTCTTCCTCCCTGCTCCAGGGAACAGCGCCCCCAGTTTGTACCTTCCGGCTCTCTCTCACCCTGTACTTCCCCTGATGCCTCCCCTAGCCCAGCACAGCCCCAGTTCCTTACCCGGAGGCAGGGGCTGTCCGTGTGGGCCCCGATGAGGCTGAAACCATTGCCAGGAACATACTGGCCTCCCACAGCGAAAGCAATGATGGTAGAGGAGTTCCTGGTTAGGAAGTACTGGGGGCCGGAGGGAGAGTTTTGAGTTGTATTAGCCAGCCAGATGGCGCACAGGACTTTGAGCCCCAGCCTAGGGACCTGCCTCTCTGGCCCCAACCCACCCCTAGTTACCTTGCTCGAAGGTTTGATATCCCAGCTCTCCGCCTCCTTGAGTTCACGGAAGCCAGCCTGGAGGAGGCGGCTGCGGCACTCGGCTACGGCTGTAGGGAAAGAGACCTCTCACAGAGCTGAGAGCGGTAGGGGACACACCGGCCCCAACCACTTCCCCTGTCCTGGTTACCTACCGTGGAAAGGAGAGGGGCTCCGGTTCACGAACTTGAGGAGTTCGCGGGCCGCGGCCTGCACCGCCTCCTTGCGAGCCCTGCCGGTCATGGCCACCTAGGCAGTAGGGCGCTCAGACCCCTGTAAGGTCTGGGACCCCTGGACTCCCCAGACCCCGGCCCCGCGAAGTGCCGCCTCCAGGACTCAGACCTCTCTGTCCGCCCTCCTGCCCACCCAGAGACGCAGATGCCGAGCCAAACCTCTCTCCGCTGAGAGCTTCGGCCCTCCGGTCCAGTATTTATCACAACCCTGCGGCGCTCCCAGCCCGGCTCGTCCAGGACGGCCCGCCCCTAATCCGAGTTATGGCCCGGCCCCCTAAGCCCTACCCCACGTATCCCGGTCGGTTCCCAAACTCTGAGCTCCCAGGCGGGACCCTAATTCCGAACCGGCTTTCACCAAGGCGCGACCCCGGCCCGAAGCGAAAGCCTCGTACTCCGGGGAGTCCCCCACCTCCGCCCCACGCTCAGTCTCTAGGAGGCCGCCCCCTTGCAGCCCCACGAAGGTCGGGTCGTCCGGGGCCGGGCTTTTGGTTTCGTTTTGGGCGGGGCACGGCCCACCCCTCCTCGCGCGGTGGAGCCTGGGTGCCACCAAGGTCTGGGACCAGCATTCGAGCCGGGCGGGCGGTGCACACCTACCTGCACTGCCCTACGCGTGAGCCCGCTGCCGCGCTCCCGGCCCGGGCGCTCCTGCCCCGCCCCTCCAGGCCGCCCCGCCCCTCGCTGTTTTGTCCCCTGCGGCGTAGGTGGCCCTCTGCCGCCCCGGAGGTGCTAGCACAGCCGCCGGCCGCCAATCGCCCGTCCCACCCCTTCCCCGGGTCGGAGAGTAGGAGAAAGTACTCCCCGCTAGCTCACCTGGTCCGATGGGTACTGTGCAGAGTGCTGTCTCTCCACAAGTTCCCTTGTGATAATAAAAGCAACGTGACTCATGTTCCTGGAGTGCTCACGAGCTTTATCTTTATGATAAAGCTTCCCACCTACCCCATCAACTTTGTCCCCATTTTATACACAAACCGAAATACAGGGACGAGTAACCAGTCCAAGACAGTAAATGGCAGAGGTGGGGTTTGAACTCAGTTAATCTGATTCTAGAGGCCTGGACTAACCCACTCATGGATCTTTTCTGGGGCTTTTTTGGTTCACTTTGGTAGTGCTCTGTTACAGGGAAGTCCCTGAGGGACAGAGAGGTTAATGACTTTTCCAAGATAACACAATTGTTTGAATGCACCTGGGATTTGACTCATATCTGTACTCTTTCCACTTAAAAACCACAGGAGAAAAACACTCCATTGTGTTTATGGAGACAATTCCAATATTCATATGTCAAGAGGGGTGAACAGCAATTAAAAAAACCCTGGCACTTTCCCACCCATAGATTCTGATTGGGACTTTTGATGGCCCCTAGGTTCAAAATAGGTCATAGCAACCAACCAAGGTGTTATCAACACTCCAAGGATTACAGGTCAAGGGAGCAACCAGACCTTTCATACTGGGATGGGATTGGCGGGCTGTGGGGGAGGTAGGGAATAGTTGGAAAGGTCCTGCAGCCCTCACTTCAAAGGAGTAGATATTGCAGGAGATTGTTCAAGAATATAAACACGAGGTGATGGGTTAAATTCATGGAATGCCCTAACCATTTATTGAAATGTCATTACATATAAAGTTTCAGTGCTGAGTGGGCCGAGAGAACATTCCTATCCTCTGAGGAGCCAGAGGCTGGCTACTGGGGAAGGAACATACATATTCAAGGACAGTGAAGACAGGTGAAAAGTGGGGAGGAGATTTAACTTAAAGAAAAATCTTTAATGTTCTTCTGATTCCCACAAACAGTACATGTTAATGTAAGAAATTCAAATAACAAAATGCATAACTTAGGAAGTGAAAGTAAATGTTTTATAAATTGAACATCCATCCATTCTTGATAAAAAACCAAAGCAAAATCCCCTTAAGAAACCAGAATGAGAAAAGGTAAAGGCTAGCTGGCAGAAATCTAATGCAGATGTTAGTGGGAAAATATAGAAGTGTTCTATTCAAATCAGAAGTAAGACACAGATAAGGTGTCACTGCTGGTAGTCAACGTGGAACGGCAGTCAAAGCAGTGCCACAAAGCAATTATATATACAGAAAAGAAAAATCTGTCATTATTTGTAGATTATATGATTACTTAGGACCTCAAAGAAATAAATGGGCAAGTTAGTAGAACTGGAGGAGGGGTGGCATGATTTCAAAAATCATCAGCTTTCCTGTTAGATAACCAACTAGAAAATAAAACAGTACAAAGATCCTATTTACAAGAACAAGCAATACTATTAAATTCCTAGGAGAGGCCCAATCTTACTGTAATCAGGGAAGTTAAAAATGAGATACCATTTTTGATTTGTTAGGTAAGCAAAAGTGAAAAAGTGTTGGAGAAGGCGTGGGGTAATGCCTACCTGTACACGCAATTTCTGCAGTGTAAACACTCCCCAGGGCTAGTTCCAAGCTGCCAGTATGGACTGAATGTGGAACTGGGAAGGGATGCACAAAAGCATACTATTGTATAGATTTCCACTGTATAGATATAATAGACATAAATAACTTCAAGAGCATAGATTTATAGTAAAATAGGAAGTGGTGATTTTTGAGTACTTATAATCTGTTTTTAGCATAATACATTTAATTGTAAGCTTATGTAATTTAATTTTTAAATGATTTCTGTGTTTAACAATGAGATCACAAAATTCCTGGAAATTTGACAGTTAGTTCTTTTGAGCTGGTCCAAGCGGGCTCTAACACACACCTTCACCCATGCTCTACATCTTTGTTCCTTGAAGTGTGATTTTTTGGCCAGCAGCATCTACAACATCTGGAAACTTTTTTGAAATGCAGAACCTCAGGGTTTACCCCAGACCTAACCGATCAGAGTCTGTATGTTAACAAGATCCTGAGATAATCTGAATGCACGTTAAAGTTTGGAACATGGTATTTTAGAGTACTATGTGGCAGCAAAAAAATGTGAGGTCAATCTTTATGTATCATTATAGAAAAAGTTCTAAATATATTGTTGAGTGAGAAAACACCCATTTTCAAAATAGTATTTACAAGGCAAGAGCATTTAGGTAAAACGTAATGAGATAAATTCCCAGAGTTTATATAAATACATATGCATGCACGGAAGCAGGATTGGAAGGAGAGTGGACATCTCTGGATAAGGGAATGGTATTGGATACAGAGTGGGAGCATCAAGGAGAGACCTTAGCTATTTGAAAAAAATTTCCGAGAATCATTCTTACCCTCAACCTCCTGAAAAAATGTCCCCAACAGTCCTTAGCTGTGTGTGTACAATGCTACCATTATCCATTTAGGCTTTTGGTTTAACAACTATTAAAGTACAAATGCTGGTGAGTTAATATAGCAATTGCTTACACACACTTCATTGTAAGTTGGTTTGATATACATGTCCTTTCTGATCCATCGGTTTATAAAAGAAGCTTCCTCAGTAGTAATTTGTCACATAATTTTTAGGGTGGTTTGAGGTACAGAAGACCAAAGCGATGCTGTAAGCAAGGGAAGGCACATGGACTGTGTGGTGTGTGTGTGTGTGTGTGTGTGTGTGTGTGTGTGTGTGTGTGTGTGTTGGAATCTTGGTTGTTTAAATGAATAATTCACTTCTTGGTATAATGATAGGAACTTGCATAACACAGTACAATGCATCCTCTTAAAGTGTTGTTGGAAGGGCATTTTAATTTCCAACACATAACTTCTGCTCAAGTCCTGTTTTCCATGCACAACTCAATGGATTAGAAACTACAAATCCCAGGATGCATTGGGGTGAGTAGCTCAGGTAAGATTATGTAATTTCCAACCAGTTGTGTTCTAGAAGGGAGCTTTAAAATTATTTTATATGGTTAAAAAGGAATGAAGCACCTCTACAGAGACTGATAGGGAAAAATTTCCAAGATACACTACTAAACAAAAAAGTGCAAAATAGCAGTTATGTGTGTGTATAAACAGTCACACACACATATATTCTTCTGTATTTAAACTAGGTCAGCAGTCACAAGAAAATGGTAACTGAGTCTAGACAGGAGAAATGGGATGGCTGAGGGTCTCGGGTGGAAGGGACACTTTCTTTTTCCTATAGATCTTTTTGCACTTTTTGAATTTTTTTCTACATACAAGTATTACCTACTTCTAAAAACTAAGTAAAGTTAAGAAGTAAAGGTGGAAAGATGATTTTTACCTTTTCTCTGTGACCATAGTTTTGTTTTCTTTTGTACGCTGGTTGAATTAGTAAGCATTTGTTGATTAACATTTAATCCTAAAGCCTTCAACTTAAAAGTACTCACATAAACCTGTATTACCTTCTGGTAGGGAAACTGCCTACATGTGGAAGAGGAAGTGGATAGAATATTTCTTTTAATGTTGATATTTAAACAAAAAATAAGGCAAACCTTCAGAAAAAGGCACCCAACTTCATTAATTCTTCACCTACACAGAACTACAAATACTGATCTCTTTTCTCTCTTCCTTAGTCCTCTCCACTTTCCTCCCAGCATAAATCATATGCT
The DNA here is from genome assembly GCF_040802235.1 of Manis javanica. NCBI lineage: Eukaryota > Metazoa > Chordata > Mammalia > Pholidota > Manidae > Manis > Manis javanica. The sequence continues at coordinate 16,637,425 of NC_133167.1, read as the reverse complement.
CCATCTATAGTCACCCCATTGCATATACCTTCAAGTCACCTGCCTGCACTGAATTTGCTACTTTCCTGGCAAAACCCCTGCCCCGACTGCCATCAGCTCTTCGCCTGCTCCCCATCTGCACCTGGCACATAGTACATATGCAGTACATACCAAATGCATGAAGCTTTAAAAAATAATTGTTTGTGAAAAATGGCCCTTGTAGAATACATCTCAGCAATAAAAAGCAACAAACTATTGATAACTGCAACAACTTGGATGAATCTCATGGGCATTATGCTGAGTGGGAAACATGAGAACATCATAGACAGAGAACATAGTAGTGGTTGCCAAGGGGGATGGTGGGGAAGGGATGGGTGGGACGCTAAAGGAGTAGAACAGGGACATCTGTCGTGGTGGAATAGATCTGTATCTTGATCACAGGAAAGGTTGCATGACTTTACACATGTGATCAAATTTGGATTGTCAGCTAAAATACATGCAGTTCAATTTAAATTTCAGATAAATAATTTATTCTTATAAAGATGTCCCAAATATTGAATGAGATATACTTATACTTAAAAAGCTTAACTGAGTGTCTGAATTCTTATTTGCTAAATCTGGCAATCCTAGATAACACGGCATAGAGCTATACATGCACATTTTACCAGCATCACGTGCCTGGCTGTGGTACTGTACTGTAGTTATGGAACATATAGCCATCAAGGAAAACTGGGTGAAGGGTTCACAGGACCTCTCTGTACTATTTTTGCAACCTCTTTTTGACTGCATAATTGTGTCAAAATAAAAAAATTCTTTTGAAATGGCCCTCAGAAGAAATCAACTGTTTCTGTTGGTGATAAAAACAAAGAGATGCAGGAAGGGCTGGTTATTAACCTTGGACATTTTATGGAGTGTTGTAAAACTGGCACTTCACAAAGGTCTTGAGATGTATCTCTCTCAAATGTCAGTGATCTCATGTTGTAACTGACAGTAAAACAAAGTGCTTATGCACATGGGCTTGGACTCGGACATACCTCGGCTCAGATCCTGGCCCCTCCATTACTCAATACACAGCTGTGGGCCATATTGGCAGGAGTGTGCTGGACTAGCACATTGGGCTGGTGGCTTGAAACCAGACTGGGAGTATTTACACTTCTGAGATGGGCACAAATCAGGGCTTTTTTCTCTTCCAGAGAGTTAGTTTACTACATTTACCACCAGACTTTGAGCCTCACATGTAAAATGGGGAAGATAATAGTAAAAACCTCATAATGTTGTAAGGATTAAATGAGATAATGCCTGTAGGCTGCTTATCAATAAATTTGTTAAGTAGTAAGGGAATAATAAATGTTAGCTATTTATTCTTATTTGTCTCATATTAAACTGAGCAATGTGAGGGCAGGTTTATGCCTCAATTATCTTTAGTGACTGGCACAAGGCCTGAAATGTGCAAGTGCTAAATTAATGTTCACCAAATTAATGAATAAATAGCAAAAATAGTGGCTTGAGGTACTATACCTCCATTTGATAAAATTGTGTATTTTATCATAGGCCTTTTAGGGTTTCTAGATCTTTAATCTTGGAGATTTTCAGGCCCCATAGCAGTCTGCCAGTGAGATCTGGGGAGCACTCTTACCTCCCAAGGATGCCTGCCCTTGCCAGCCTGGCCCTGACTTCCCAAGGTGGCACCTGTGCATGTCCCCAGGTGGCAGAGACAGGCCCTCTCCCTCCTATGGGAGGCAGGACAGGGAATTCCTGGCCCTGAGACTGTCTGACTAGAGGTCATTTAATCCTCGCTGGATTTGTCCTGTTTATTTTAGTGAACAGGGCTATTTACTTTCAGTTCATATTTCTAGGGGTGCTTGCTCATTTTCCTTCCCTTTTATTTACTCTTTGCAAGCACTTGGTTTTGAGTAAATATGTCTATAAAGTTCCAGGGACTGGGTTACTCTGTGTCTGGTATTTTAATGGCCTTTAAACAGTGTCTGCTCAGGTAAGCATTTTATAGATGGGTTGCAAAGATAGGGAATTCCGTTCTTAGTGACCTCTGATTCCTATCAAGCTGACAGTTGGCCACCAGCAGCTTATGAATCATGGTTTTTCATCAGTAATAAAAATATCAAAGCCAACACCCATCAGGGACAGAGAAACTGACCCACTGGGGTCAGCCAAACCTGGGACTTGGTAACCATGATAGGTATTTAAATCTGAGGCAGTGCTTAGTATATAAGAATTACCTAGAGTGCTTTTTAAAATGCATATTCCTGAGCCCTACACTGGAAAGTTCTGCTTTGCCAGGTTTGAGCTAAGGCATAGGGATATGCTTTTTTTTAACCATGCTGCAAATAATTCTTCCATCCTTAGACTACCCTAAGAAACACTAACCTAGATTCTCAAAAACGGTAGTGCCAATGGGTGACTGCACTTGAGCTCAGTGCTATGTTGTAGGGCAACACACAGAGAAACTGAGAACCAGATAGGGTTGTTTGCCTAAATGATTCCATCAACAATTAACACACCGCTCCTCCAACGTTAGCTGAGAGGCCAATGAGTATGATCCGGTAAGCCCTGAGTTCAAGGTCTAATTAGTCAGCAGCTCAGCATCTTAAGGGCAGGAACCATATCTTGTTCATCTTTTTACCCCCCCCTCTACCCCACCCCTGCTACCAATCCCTAAGACCATGCGGCTTGCAGGTTGGCACACGGGGCTGGCTGGGACACTCCCACCAAAGACAAACCAAGCAGACAGGCCCGGTTACCTCAGGGTAACCTGGGAGCTAGTTGTTGGGGATGGATGTGGCAGAGAGGCTGAGTGCCATGGACACCTGCTCACCTCCTCCCGAGCCATGGTCACATCTGCAGGGCTGGACAGATACTGCTACAGCTTGCAGGGTCCTCAGTCCATCTCACAGGGCCCATTAAGACATCATCAGTGGAATCTGAACCAGTAACATCCTCACAGCCCTCAAGCCTCAGGCTGGCCTCCTGGGGCCAGTGTCTAAATGATGATCCCTCATCTGGGCAGCGTTGGGGGTGTCCTTATTCCAGGAGGCTGCAGAGTACACTTGACTTTACTTAAAGAATTCCACCCTCATTTTCCACCTCAGCCCCTGTGTTTGCTTCCTCAGTCAGTGTGCTATTTTTAATTTGTGTGTATACTTGTTTATTGTCTGTTTACCACACCATGGGGAAGCTCCAGAGGGCACAGCCCACATCCACGTGGTTCTGCTGAACCCCTTGTGCCTAGCACAGTGCCTGACACAAAGTTAAGTGTTCAAGAAGGATTTTTTTTTGAGAGGCTTCATTGGCTCCAGCCACCCATTCATTGTTCATATCACTGGCATGTTTTGCACATCTATCATGGTTCAGACTCTTGTCAACCTGAATAACTCCTTTTCTGCCCCGAGGAACTCCCCACCTGGTGGTGGGGTGCTGGAGACGCAGCCTCTGTGTAATGCACCCTGACAGAAGCTACATCCAAGGTCTAACAGACATGGGGTTGCAGGGAGGAGTGTGCTAGGGCAATGACAAGCTCTTAAACCAGAGACATGGTATGTGGTCTGGCAGGATTTCCCCCGCCTGATTCAGGGAGCCCCATCTGCCCCTAGGCCTCTGCCTATGCTGACAATCACAGCTGCTTGTTTCTGCTAATATTGCAGCAGGAGGCATGTATAGAAGCAATCTATAAAACGCCATTTACAGCCATAACTAAACCACAAAAATCAATCCCCAGTGCTCACTCCCATCAACAAACATGCTTGGAGGGCCTCTGAGTGTGGCACACTGTTTTATGGTGCCATGGGAGATACCAGGATGAATGAAATGAGGACTCTGACCCAGAGGGCTTCTAATCTCTTTGGGGAGACAGGACATGTAGAAATGAGATGATTAACCACATAGCCAAAGGTGTGTATGCCCAGTAGTGAATGAAGGCTCTGGACCAGTGCTACCCAGTTCAGGAGACATCAGCCACATGTGGCTACTGAGCACCTGAAATGTGACTGGTCCAAATTGAGAGGTGCTATACATACAAAATATGTTCACATTGGATTACAGAAATATACATATTTCAATTTTTAAATATTGATTATGTGTTCAAATGATAATCGTTTGGGTACATTGGGTTAAATATATTACATTATTAAAATGACTCTCACCTGTTTCTTTTACTTTTTAAAAATGTGGCTACCAGAATATTTAAAGTGTGGCTGATATTCTATTTCTGTTAGACAGCCCTAGTCTAGGAATTGAGGGACCCTGGCAATGGGCCAGCAGCCTGTATTACCACAGCTGGAAGAATTCTGAGGAACTAGAACAGTTAGGAGCAAGCTAGGGGTACTGAGAAAGCGGTGACAAGACTTTTAAGAACTTTGATCATGGAGGGAATGAGGGAGGCTGGCAGCTCAAGGAGGCTACATTGTCCCAGAAACAATGTGCGCTTCGCTCATCCAGCACTTCCTCCCTCTCCTGCCATCTTCCAAAAAGATGAAGCGTGGGCACCTCCAGCTACCCTCCCATGCAATGACTCTAGAATCCTGGACAAGGGGGAGTTGGCCAGAGAGCTGGGTTTGGATGCCAAGTATCAGGTAAGTAAAATCCCTCTCCAGGCCATCCAGTGCATGCATGGGATAAGAACACATTACCCTCTCCCTGGAGCCCAGCACTGGGCCCTGGGTGAAGGGCAGGGGTAGGGGAAGGGAGGTGAGATCAGGGACCCTGATGCAGGGGGAGCTGGGAGTTTGGTAAATGTTTGAGATGGGAAAGATTTCTCAGAGGAGCAGTGTGGCCCAGGAGGAGGAAGTCAGCCCCCAAACCTGCTAGACAAAGCTTCTGCTATGGACACATTTCATCAGGGGAAATCAAGCAGCCTGGATCTGATGTTTCTGCCTCTGCCCTTCCACTCAGCCACAGAGAGAAGCTGTAAACACTCAGATGCAAGGATTAACTCTGCAGGTGGTGTCTGGGATATTGTGAACAACTCTTGGTGGCTGTATTTGTGTCTGTGTTAGATTGATCTTTTTACCCCCTGCAACTAAGACGTGAGGCTTGGTACACAGACAGTGTTCAATAAATTGCTGGATGGAGGAAGGAGGGAAGGGTGCCCGGGTGAACAAATGACAGTTCTGTCAAAGCACTGAAGCAGGTTCTCGGAATGGGCTACACTTGGTCTATGATAGATTTTTGGATATGGACAGCAAGAAAGGATCTCTCGCAGGCCAGATCCCAGTGTACAGGTCACAGGAGAACTGATGCCCAGCACACAGCATTCTACCATCTCAGCCTCCCAGCCACAGGGCCCCGGGCCCATTTAGAGACAGTGTATATGACCAAGCTGTAGCCTTCCTGGGCTGAAATTTCTGCCCCTAGTCTCTTGTCCTATTAAGTACTTTAAAAAATCCCCTTAAGATATCTGTAAAAGGAAAGATGTTGTGAAGAATTCCAAGAGAGTTGGATAAGCCTGGCATGGGGCTTGTTGGAGGCTGAGTTAGTTCTGGGACCCACAAAAGAAAGAATATCCAACCACACCAGGAAGCCTGCAGTTCCCCATGATGGCCACTGGAGGGCACTTCGACCATGCAATACCAGCTCTCTACCTCCCACTTCTTTGGAACTGGGATTCAATTCAACAATGTTAAGTCATCAAAATAATGATAGCTCTCCTGTGTTGAATATCCAATACAGCACTAAATGGCTTAAATATATATTATTGCGTTCAATATTCACCACAATTGCTGTGAATTATTTGGCTCTTTAGGAAAAACGGAGGCTTAAAGAAGCCAAAGCACTCACCCAAGGTCACTCAGCTAAATGGCTAAATACAATTTGGGACTAAGGACTTGAACCCAAGCCGATGGGCACCATCTATAAACAGTGAATATACAGAGAGCTGAAAAGGGACTGTCTGCATAGAGGCAGACGAGTATGCTACATAAATATTGTTACTGAACAATTTACACATATATGAAATTGAAAGGTGGCTTGCATACAATTTGTACATCTCATACGGTAATATTTCTTTGTTTCCCCCTCCCCGCAATGATGTTAGTAAATAAAGTGTTTCACAAGCCTTGGAGGTCTTCACTTGGAGGAAATAAAGTCATTGTAATACAAGGCAGGAATAGATCATTTTTGTTTAACACTTAAATAGCACTTCCGTTTATCCAGAACTCTTCTAGGCCCTTTACATAAAGTAACTCAATCAATCCTCAAAGCCAGCCTCTGAGGTATGCACTATTATGATCCCCATTTACAGATGAGGAAACAGAGTCTCTAAGAGGGAAGCACCCTGGTCAAGGTGGCATGGGTCATGGGCAGCAGGGCTGGAATCAGGGATCCAGGCAGTCTGGTTGCAGTCTGTGCTCTGGAATTTGGGAAATCAGGCCGGAGCTGGCCTTGAGAGGGGTGGGGGTAATTTCCTCATTGGAAGAAATGCACTGTGGAGGTGAAGGTCCTCCAGGCAGAGGGAACAGCGTGGGCAGGCCAGGTGTTGGGAAAGCATGAGGTGAGGAGTAGGTCCGTCCCAGGCCTGGGCTCCATGGAGGCCAGATGCTAGAGGCCTGTGCAGTCAGAGTTCCTGGGGCCTCTTAGGAGTGGAGAAAAGAAGAGAGGTACAGCAGGGGTGTCCAGGATGGGGCAGGGGCTGCCTCAGCGCAGGAAAGGCTGAGGCCACCCTGCGCTGCCCCTCTCCAGGGACTAGAAGTTTGGGAAGTGCAGTGTGTGCTCAGGAAACAGTCGGATTGGATTACAGGGAAGATTAAAGGAGCTAAATTGGGCCTGGGGCTGGGGGAGGGGTCCAAGAAGGGAACTGTGAAGGGCCAGCAGCTGGACAGCCCAAGAGGCTGCCCGGGAGCTAAGGGTGGGGGCAGGGATCCCACACCAGGCAGGAAGCCCTCCCGACCCCAGTAAAGCTGGAATGTGGGGTCACTGAGCAAGGGCAGCCTCACTTAGAACTGGTGGGGAAGTGGGGCACAGACCACAGGGAAGGAGGAGACAGACTGAGGAGTAGAAGTAGGGGCTTGGGGAGAAGGCAAGAGAAGTGACTGAGAGAGGAAGGGAAGGGGGCAGAGACCAGAGTGCAGAAAAGGTGCCGCAAAGACTGAGACCAGGAAAAAGCTGGGGATGGAGACAGCCTGAATCCCACCACGAGAGGGTGTCTGATGCTCCAAGCTGTGTCCTGGTCGGGAAGTGGGGGGCACTGTTGCTTGCAGGGTGTTGGTGGAAAGCACTTTGCACAACACAGAGGGCCTGGGAGTGCCCTCCCACAATCCCAGCCCCATCCCCGCCTCTTTTCAACCCCCTCCTGCAACCTGAGTGGCAGCACCAGCTGTGGCCCCTCCAGGGCAGGTGCTCCTCGGTCTATTCTGGTGCCCAGGGTGGGAAAGGCAGAGGGAGAGCCTGGCCCATCTCTTTGAGGCTGGCTAGGGAGGGGGTGTCAGGGGGGCTCTTTGAGACGGTTGGGGATAGGGTTCTGACCACTGTGGGTGGAGAGAAGGAGCTCCAGCACTCTTTGTTTTCAACAATTTGTATCTCTCGGGATCTTTAAAATTGGGAAGGGGAGTCTATCTGAGATGACTCCGGGTGGCTCTGGGGCCCAGGAGCTGGAGCAGTGGGGATCCCCAGAGCTGACAGTGAACCCCAGAGTTTCTTTTGAACCTTGAGGCCTCAGAATCAAGCCCAGTCCCAGTCCCAGCCCCCAGAAAGCCTCTTCAGGACAGAATTGTGGGGTGTTGCTGCCAGAGGCCTGCTCCCAGGCCAGGTGGGGGCAGTCTGGGCCAGGGTGCACTCAGGGGAGCCTTTCCAACCTGCGGAGGGATGGGGGGCAGTGCCTGAGGGTGGCACAAAGCAGAGCGGCCCCCACTGGCCACTTTATTCCCCAGACATAAAATCTTCAGTGCCCCCCCAGTGGGATGAAGGCCTGAAACACCCTGAAACTTGCCCCCTCTAACACTGGCCCCCCTCTGAGAGCAGTGGGGCTGGGGAGAGGAGCAGGGAAGGATGTTGAGAGGGACTTGCCAACATTGTCCCCACTACTGGACAAGAGGCTTTTCAGTGGAGATCCCTAGATAGGGTCTGGTTAAAAAGGGGAAAGCCTTGTAACTGGGTCTGCCAAGTCGATCTTTGGCAAGGCCTTAGAGACCACACAGAAAAATGAGCTGGGCTTCTAGGAGCCATCAACTAAAGTTAAAATCTGGACTTTGTTTTTATTTGCTGTGCAAACTTAGGGAACTTACCTAACTTCTCTGAGCCTAGAATGGATAACTGTAAAATGAGGATAATAGTTATTTCCCAGTGCTGTGAGGTTTAAAGATACAGTGATTTTATACAGCAAGTGTCCAGAATAACCATGGATAGTATAAAGCAGGTGCTCGATAAGTGGTAGCTACATTATTGAGTGAAAGATTCACTTTTATTACATACTTGGACGGTTCAGATAATAAAGTATCCACTCAGGAGCTAGAACAGCTCAGAGTGATGGGTTGGGCTGTGGTCTTGAGTGGCTGAGAAGGCCCTGGGGTCTGAGTGGACCTCAAGCTTACTGTGACTCAGCTGGTTGGAGGAAGAGGAGGATGATCCTACAAGGCTATAGATAGCAACTGTGCACAGTGGCCATGTGAGGTCATTGCCGGCCTGCTCAGGCCCTGTTTAAAGCACTCCACAGCCTCAGAGGGATATAGGAAACCTGGACGGGGCCCAGGACAGCAAGGATGTGACCAAACTGGAGGGGCTGAAACCAAAAAAGCCTATGAGGAAAGATGAAAGGAATGGGGATGAATCAGGGAGAAGAGAGGGCTGAGTGATGGCACTAGGAACCTGACAGAATTCCCGGGGAGAAAGAAACCTGCTTTTCTCTATCTGGGTTAAGGTCTAAGAAAGAAAGAAGGGGCTTACATTTCAGCAGATTAAATAACCAGGCCTAGAGGTTATCTAGAGGGTGTGAGTCCGTGGGTAGGTGGCAGAGCTTATGAAGTCTTCCATGGAGGCTGGAGCAGGGCTGGGTGACATCCAGCGCAGTATCAGCTGCTCCCAAATCACCTGGCCCCCTCCCAGCCCCTCTCTCAGACCCCGCTTCCCCTCTTGCACCCAGGTACACCCTAGTCTCGTCCTAACATCTGTTCTTCTTGGGGTTTCAGACTGTTGCGGGGAGGGGACTCTTCCACTTGGGTCTCTGTCTCTTCAGGAAATGGCTCAGGACTCAGGACAGGGTGGGGTTTGGAGAAGTTCGAGGTATCTGCTGCAGGGTGCTGGAAGTTGTGGGGAGGTGGCCAGATGTGCTGAGGGCAGAGATGTGTGTGGGGATATCTAAGACTCTGGCACCTGGAAGGGGGCAGGGGGCTGCATTTGGGCACGACCAGGTGCTCAGACCCGAGGAGGGAAGCCTGGAGAGAGGGAAGAGAGGAGGGCCAGCTGGTTGGGAGGACCCTGGGGCAGGGTCTTCAGAGGAGGCTGATTCTGTCCCTGCAGGGCTGGTGTAGCCACCTTTCATCAACACACGGTTAGGATCATGGCTATTCTGGGGACGTGTCGGTGATCTGGGTCCTGCTTGATCCTGAGGCTGTGGTGAGCAGAGAGGCTTCCCACAGGCTGCCCCGGGAGGCTCCAAAGCTTTGCATCGGAAGAAAAAGGCCACCCCTGCCCCTCATTTTAGGGACAGAGTAGGGAGGGATGTCAGGACATTTCACTGTGAGCAAGGAGAAACAGACCCAGAAAGGAACCTGAGCAGTCCGATGTCACACAGCTTACCCAGAGCTGGCCAGCTTCTGGCCTGCTGACTCCCAACCATGTGCCGCTCCCAACACATCAGGATGCCTTTCCGGCACCTTCCCTTAATGTCACCAAAGCCCTGTCCCCTCCACTTGACTTCCATCCCACTCCTCTCTGCCTCCCATCTCTTACTGCCGTAAGTAACCCCTGAAATCCACAGTCACTTTCACCTCCACAATCTCATTCGTTCCTCCCTCTTGAGCTCAGTTTCCCCCTTCCTTCCCCTCCCCTCCCCTCCCCTCCCTTCCCTTCCCCTCCCCTTTCTGTCTGTTCCTCCTCCTCCTCCCCCCCTCTGGCCAGCCAGGAGTCCTATTTGGTAGGAGAAGTTGGGGGCTGGGAGGAGGTGCAGTCAGCCTTCGACTTCTCCTACTTTGGCAGCAAATCTTCGGCACTCCATGTCTGTAAAAGGAGTGTGGGCAGGAGGGGGTTGGAGTGGGGCTGTGGGGCCTTCCTGGAGAAGCCAGGTCAGGACTGTGGGGGTGATGAGGAGGTGGAGAGGGGATTCAGGAGAATAGGGGAGGGGGTGCCAGTGAAGGAAGGAGCCTAGGGAAGAGTCTGGAGTCTGGTGCAGAAAGTTGGGAGAGGGTCACTATGGCCTGAAGGTCTTAACCCAGTGAGAGGTGATGGTGACAGATGGGGGTTGGGGAGCGGTTGCTGGCTGAGCCTGGGAAGGGCTGGCAGCGCAGCATGAGAGAGATGAGTTTCAGGGAGAATCCTGACACCACCATCCCACTGGCCCCCCAACTCAACCTCCCCCCCACTGGGTGATATCAGGAAGAAACAATTGCCTCTGGACATTCCTTCCCTTTTACAGTCACTGGGGCTCAGCACCCTCGGTGGTTAAGCAGCCACTGCAGCTGAGAGGAAGGTGGATTGGGGAGGGAGCGTGGGGCAGACGCAAGGAGGCCATTGGGGAGGGCTTTGGAGGCACAGAGGCAGAGGAGCACCAGAGGGCACGGGCTCAGCCTGGACCACCCACTGGTCCCACTCCCTGGGCCCAGAGTCTCAGGATACCAGAAGCTGAGGGGACCGCAGAGATGACCTGGCTGATCCCATCTCCCACCTGGACTGACAGTGCCAGAGAGGAAATGGGACTTGCCCAGGTCACACAGATGCGTAGTTGGTGAACCCCCAGGGTGTGCACCCATATCTTAGCCTCTGGTGTACTGCCCCAGAGCCACACCACCATGCTTGAGCCTCCTACCTCCCTACCAAGCACTAAAGCTGAGGCAAGACACAGCAGCTCAGAGTTCACACCTGCTACACTGCCCCCAAGTCTTTCATAGAATGGCTGCTTCCTGGCTCAGTCCAGCTGGGGATAGCAGTCCAAGGTGCTTGGCTGGGAAACAGAAAGTGAAGAAGGATGGGCTGTGGAGAAAAGGGCAAAGGGCAACCCTGGAGATGGAGGTCAGTCAGTGGAGGGTGGGCACACAGTGGGGAGGCAACAGCCCTATGTCACACCTGGGTAGCCCTGGGTTAGGTGAGGTGCTCCCAAATAGGGCAAAGTGCAAGAGTCACTTCTGGTTCTCCTCCACCCAAATGCCTGATGCTCTCCAGGTCAGTGTCCCCACCCCAGCCATCCACCCACGACAGACACTTGCCTCCCAATCCATGCCATCTATGAGATCTGGGAGGTCCTGTCAGTAGCCAAGGGCCTTGTCTTTCAGGGAGCCATTTGTGAGATTCAGAGGTCTGCCTAGGCATCGATAAGCCCTTCAGGGAAGGCAGGAACAGCCAACGCAGAGGTCTGGAAGCGGGAAAGACCTTGGCAGTGTCATCCAACAGAAAATGAGGTGAGCCCAGAGGAGAGGTGGGTGAGCTGAGTTTGCAAGGTGGGCTGGGCTGGTCCTGGGGGGCCTTGGAGGCCACCATAAGTTGGGTTTTGCTGGCTCATTAGTCCAGGGAAGGGAGAGGAACTGGGAATGGTGAAATGGGCAAAGTCTTCAGCAGGCATGAGTCCTACACCATCCTTGTGAAAAGCAGGTCTGTGAAAGGGGGTTCTTCTTGCTCTGCTTGGCTCCAGGTTAGAATGAGTGGCACAGCAGAGATACTTCATCAGATATAAGGAAATGTTTTCTAACAGCTGTTAGAAAGCTGTTCTAAGAGCTGTTCATTGTCCCATGACTGAGACTTGATAGGAACCTAATCACTATGGAATGGAGAGGGATTCCTGAAGACAGTGAATTTCCAGGCAATGGAGGGATTCAAGCTGGACCAGAGTAGAAAAGATATAAACTTTAACTGAGAAGTGGGGGCATTGGACTGGTTGAACTTGTGATTTGTGAAATTACCTCCAACCTTATGTTTCCAAGACCCTCCAAAGTGAGAATAATCAGGGAAGATTTCAAGCAAAAACAGGACTGAATTCATTCTTTAACGGAGTCAATAAAATGTATTGATAACACCCACCATACAAGACACCATTGTGCATACACAAATTTTTTAATTGTCTCCTTTTTCTACAAACACTGAACGAAATAGTCTATCTTGGTGGACCTTCCAATTTTCAGTATCAGTTAGCCCAAGTAAGAAGTATGAACATAAAAAAAAGTGACTGTTGTTTTTTGACAGCTTACCAAAATTTATATATTCCAAAGTGTCCTGAGGATGTTCAGAGTAGTACTGTTTATAATAGCAGAAGATTGGAAACAATATAAATGCCTATCAACAAAAAAAGTTGGCCAAATAAATCATGGTAGGTCCGTATAGTGAAACAGAAATGAAGATATTAACAATGACTGAAACCTCCCAACAAAGAAAAGAGCAGGACCTGATGGCTTCACTGGTCCTACCAGTGAATTCTACCAAACATTTCAGAATGAACAGAAATCCTCCTCAAACTCTTCTAAAAATTAGAAGAGGAGGGAATACTTCCTAACTCATCCTATGAGTCTAGCATTACCATGATGCCAAGTCCAGAAAAGGACACAAGAAAATAAAACTATATACATATATCCCTTATGAATAGCCCCATAAAATACTAGCAAACAAAGTTCAGCAGCACATTAAAAGGATTATATACCATGACCAAGTGGAATTTATTCCTGGAAAGCAAGGATGGTTTAACATATGAAACTCAATCAGCATAACATACCACATTAATAGATTTAAGGGAAAACCCCACATGATCAATTTCATTTACAAAGACATCAAAAACAGAAAAATACTTAGGCACAAACATAACTAAGGAGGTATAAGACTTGTATACTAAAAACTACAAAACATTGCTGAAATACATTAAAGGAGACTCAAATACATAGAAAGACATCCCAAGTTCATTGATTTAGAAGATGAATATTGTTGTCAATACTACCCAAAATGATCTACAGATTCAATGTAATTGCTATCAAAATCCCACCAGTGGTTTTTGAAGGAATAGAAAAGTCTATCCTAAAATTCATATGAAATCTTAAGGAGCCCTGACATCTTGAAACAGAACAAAGTTGGAAAACTCACTCCCTGATTTCAAAACTTACTACAAAGCTACAGTAATCAAAACAATGTGGTACTGGCATAAGGACAGATTTATAGGCCAAAGGAATAGAATAAAGACCACAGAAATTAATCTTTTCAACTAGGTTGTTAAGAGATTTTCAAAAAGTTTGTCAAGACCATTCAATGAAGAAAAGACACTCTTCAGCAAATGGTGCTGAGAAAACTGGATATTCACATGCAAGAGAATGAAGTTGGACCCTTACGTTATACCAAACACAAAAATTAACTCAAAATGGATCAAAGACATAAAACTATAGAGCTCTTAGAAGAAATCATAGAGGGTAAAATTAGTGACATGGTTTTAGGCAATGATTTATTGGATATGACACCAAAAGCACAGGCAATAAAAGGAAAAAAGATAAATTGGACTTTATCAAAATGAAAAAATGTTTGTGCCTTAAAGGATATTATCAACAGAGTGAAAAACAACCCACAGAATGGGACCTGTTAAACTTTGTGCCAAGTACATTACCCATCCAGATAAATTATTATTTGTTTAGCATGTCAATTCTGAATAAATGTCTCCTGGGGAGGCTAACCTCTTACTCCAGTGGTGCAGCCCAGTTCAGAACATGTTTTGGAGCACTTCTCTTTGACCTGCCTTCCATGTCTCGGAGTGTTGTTTTGCTGCCCTCCATGGTAGCAAATCCTCAGAGTTGCAACTGAATTTGGAAACAGCCCCAAGTGGTTCAGAGCCAAGTCTGGTAGATGTTGATTTTGACTAGAGAATAGATGGCATTATTTATTTATTTGTTTTCTGCCTCATTTCACCAGGGAACCGAGGCCTTGGACTGGTTGGAAGGGCAATTTCCTTATGTGATCTGAAGAGGAGTCCCAGAGATGTTCTGTCCTCCTTGGCATTGTGAAAATGGGTGCACAGTCTCCAACAGGAGATGAGCCAGGATTGTTTTGGCAACGAGTAGCAGAAGCCCATACCAAGTACCTTAAGCCTCAGAGCCAGGAAGGCCGATGGGGGAGCTCACAAAATTAGGGAAAAGCTGCAGACCAGGGCCCCAGGGGCTGGAAATCTGGGACTCCCTGTCTGGCATTCTCCTCCTTTCCAGGTGTCTCTGCCTCTCCTTGCGTACTGACCTCTGATCGGAGTTCCATCTATAGATTCAAGGGAATGTCTCTGACTGGCCCTGCTCAGGTCCAGGCCCACCCCTGAGCCAATCACTGCAGTCAGAGGAATGCAGTTATAAGACTGGCTGGGACCTGAGTCACCTGTCTACTCGTGGTGTGTATGGGTGTAGCATTTGTAAGAGGGTGGAAAAGAAAGCTCACAGGCTACTTTCAACTATAATAAGGTTGGTGTTGCCTGGAATGTGCTAAAGATCCACATGTCTCCAAAACTCTCCAGGAGCCTACAGTCTAGTTTGGGAGATGCTACACAAAAATAACCAGAACACAACACAACAGCTTGCACTGACTGGAAGGCTGGATAAGAATATCTGAAACTCCTCACCCACTTCATAAGCTTGTCTGTTGGATAAAAATTAGACATTTAATGTGAAAGGGCAGTAACAGAAGACAGCAGTAACATAGAACTTGACAGTTCGCCTGGCACATTCACATCCACTCTGGCGGCAAAGCATGGGTTCTGGGGTCAGACCGCTTCAGCTCCCTGTGCTATAAAACAGGGATGATACTCATTTCTATCTCATAGGGTTGTTGGGAAATTGGGGATCATGGGTGGGCAGTGCTCAGCAGAGTGGCACACAGTGGGCCCTCATTGTATGTCAGATGTTATTTGCTTATTGTCACCTGAGCCTCTTTGAACCCCTCTAGGGTAGCCATGGTAAGCCTGACCATTCCTACTTTATAGCTGAGGACACAGGAAGTGAAGGACGTGCCTGCTAGTAACCACGCCTGCTGATGATGGCAGAGCTAAGATAGGACCAGCAGTCTTTGTTTCCAAGGTTTGCATTCCAAAAGGGTCAGCGCTGAGAGAGGCCTGTAGAGTGCCAGGTGGAGGTGTAGAGAGACAGCCAGTGTTCAGGAAGTGGGTATGTCCTCAGGGGTCAGCCAGTGACTTGTGCTAAGCACTGGGTGGTGAAGGGATGGCAAGCTCCCCGTGGGGTTCCATTCCTGCTGCGGGCTTGGTGCACTGTGGGGGTGACTGGGCGTTATCACACCCAGTCTTCCAAGGCCATCTGACACCCATGGCTCCTCAGGTACCCAGCTTCACCCCCCAGGGCTCCTCTCCTGTGTGCTTGTTTCCAGCCCATGCATTCTCCTCTATAAATACCAGCTCTGGTATTTGGAGTTGGCAGCTGTGGCTGCTAGGGAGATGGCTGGATTGACGTGTGGCTCCTGACAAAACACAAAGCCCTGCTGTATGTGGGGTGGGGGGTGTGAGTAGGGGGATGAATTGGGGAGGGGGTGGGCTGGGCACAAGAGCAGAAGTCAGTTGACGTTGGTAGTGTGGGGATGAGAGTTTACCAGGCCCTTTCTGGAAATCACCCTGTTTATACAGTTGAGGCCCCACCCTCACGGGTAGGGGAGAGGAAACGGGCCAAACTAGTCCAGAGAGAAACTGAGGCTCAGAGCTAGAACGCAGGTGCCCATGGACATGCCTGGGCAGGCCAGCTCTGGCCAGGATTACTCTCTGCTCCTGGGGGCACCCTCCCACCCTCCCTGCCTTCCTAGAGACCCTCTTCCTCTAGGCCTGGCAGGCGGACTCCCGGTCTTTGTTTGCGCCCTCCCGAACAACTACCACTCCCAGAGAATCTTTAGAAAAAGGTGGTGGGAGCCTGTCTTGGGAACAGCCCTTGCTCCTTCAGGAAATGACCCCAAATCTCTCCATGGAGCAATAAGGAACCCCTCAAACTAAATGGAAGCCTCTCTGCACCCTCTCCCTTGGTCACCCTGGGGAGGAGGAAGGCACCCGAGAGCTGAAAAGGGCTGGTCTGGGGATTCCCAGACCCGCTTGCTGTCCTGGTGAAGGGGTTGGCAGGCCTGCCCATCTTCTGCCCTGTTAAGGGCCACCAGCCTCTCCCACACCCCTCAGAGACCCTCCACCCGCCCCAGCTGGGGGCGCAGGCCTCTTGCGGGGAAGCTGGCCTCCCTGCCCCCACGCCAGCGGCCGCCCTTTCCTGGCAGGACAGCGGGATCCTGCAGCTGTCAGGGGAGGGGCCACGGGGGCTGATGTCAGGGATACAAATAGCGCCGACGGCTGGGGGCCCTGTCTCCCCTCGCCGCATCCACTCTCCCTCCGGCCGCTCGCCCGCCGCCTCCTCCTCCTCCGCGCCGCCCAGCCTCGCCCGCGCTGCCACCATGAGCCAGGCCTACTCGTCCAGCCAGCGCGTGTCCTCCTACCGCCGCACCTTCGGTGGGGCCCCGAGCTTCCCGCTCGGCTCCCCGCTGAGCTCGCCGGTGTTCCCGCGCGCGGGCTTCGGCACCAAGGGCTCCTCCAGCTCGATGACGTCCCGCGTGTACCAGGTGTCGCGCACGTCGGGCGGGGCCGGGGGCCTGGGGGCGCTGCGGGCCAGCCGGCTGGGGGCGACCCGTGCGCCCTCCTACGGCGCGGGCGAGCTGCTGGACTTCTCCCTGGCCGACGCCGTGAACCAGGAGTTCCTGACCACACGCACCAACGAGAAGGTGGAGCTGCAGGAGCTCAACGACCGCTTCGCCAACTACATCGAGAAGGTGCGCTTCCTGGAGCAGCAGAACGCGGCGCTCGCGGCCGAGGTGAACCGGCTCAAGGGCCGGGAGCCGACTCGGGTCGCCGAGATCTACGAGGAGGAGCTGCGCGAGCTGAGGCGCCAGGTGGAGGTGCTGACCAACCAGCGCGCCCGCGTCGACGTCGAGCGCGACAACCTGCTGGACGACCTGCAGCGGCTCAAGGCCAAGTGAGGACCTGGCACTCCCTGAACTTCCTTCACCTGGGCTGGGCGCGGGAGGCTAGGCCTGGGGGCCGGAACCCAGCAGTCAGCACCTGCCTTCTCCCGGTGCCATGGGCGCTCTCCTGCCCCATGCAGGGAGAGGGTCACCTGCCAGTGTCCCTTGAGGGGAGATGGGCTCTATGTCTGTCCTTGTGCTCCCCCTCTGCAAAGAAGGAATTTTCCTGGGGACATCATGGGGTGGAAATGGAAGACTTTGGAAGACATGGGGCCCTGTGGGAAGACCCTTTAAAAAGCATCTTAGGATACTAGGATGATGTTGATGGGGGTCCAGCAGGCAGATGGTTGCAGGAAGGAGGTGCTAGCACAGTCAGAGATCAAAACCTGGGGCAAGCTTGGAAGGACAGGGGGTGGGCATCCAAGCAGGAGCTCTCAATTCATCATATGCAGCCCTCAGAAAGCTTGGAGGACCAGGTGGTGGGCTCCACCAGGCTCCCATTACAAAGAGGCAATAAAGGTAAAACACACAAGCATAGGTCCTGCTCCTGGCTGCCCAAGTGAGCAAAATCACTACCCTGCCACCAGGTCACAAACATTAAATGAGCACCTACATGGGCCTAGTTGGATCTGGGAACCAGGAACATAGAGATGCATAAAACAGACACAGTTCCTAATCCCAGGGAGGTCATAATCTGGTGGGGACATAGATTTCCAGGGTGTGGCTCTGGGCACAAAATGGGGCCACTTCCTGTCCCCTCCTTGGGTGGGCGGAGCCTCCTGTCTCCACCCAGCGCCAGGCCTCCTCTGTGTGTCCTGAGCCCACAGCCTGGGCAGTCCCTAGCCAGTCGTCTCCACTGCGGGTTTTATCCCCACCAACTGTCCTCCTGTCTGTCTGTCCTGGCCAGGCTGCAAGAGGAGATACAGCTGAAAGAAGAAGCAGAGAACAATTTGGCTGCCTTCCGAGCGGTGAGCCCTCTGGTCCCACTGCAGCCCTACCCCTCCGTACTTCTCTGTACCCCCTCTGTGGCACCTGGTCTTCTGCCCTTACCTGGGTGATAAATAACCCTGTCCCTTTCACTTAACCTCCCCCAGGATGTGGATGCAGCCACTCTAGCTCGAATTGACCTGGAACGCAGGATTGAATCTCTCAACGAGGAAATCGCGTTCCTTAAGAAAGTGCACGAAGAGGTATGTCCTTGGCCTTCCTCCTCAAGGTCCTCATTAGACCCTGCTAAGAGCAATTGCAAAAGGCCGTGGTGTCAGGTTCCAGGAATAGGGGTGTGAGGGTGCTGTGTGGGCCCTGGTAGGACACTGAAGCCCAGACGTTCGCTGCAGGAGATCCGAGAGCTACAGGCCCAGCTTCAGGAACAGCAGGTCCAGGTGGAGATGGACATGTCCAAGCCAGACCTCACCGCTGCCCTCAGAGATATCCGGGCCCAGTACGAGACCATCGCGGCTAAGAACATCTCGGAAGCTGAGGAGTGGTACAAGTCAAAGGTGGGTGGCCTGGCCAGGGACTCTGGTCCCTCCACCCCCCTCAGTACTGGTTTGGAGGAGCTTCCTGTGGCTCCATCCATGGGGAGAAGGGGGAGCTAGAGTCCCCATACTCCCTTGCCCACCCCTACCTGCACCCTGAATTCCCATCTCAGGGCCCCTCTCTGCCCGTAGGTGTCCGACCTGACCCAGGCGGCCAACAAGAACAGCGATGCACTGCGCCAGGCCAAGCAGGAGATGATGGAATACCGACACCAGATCCAGTCCTACACCTGCGAAATCGATGCCCTCAAGGGCACAGTGAGTCCCGACCCACACTGCTCAGTCCAGCCCAGCCCAGCCCTTCCTGACTGCAGCTCATACCCTCCCGCTGTTAACGTTGGACCCATCACACACCCATTCTGGGCCTCTGTCTCCTCAAATCTACCACAGGGGTAGAAACAGACGAGTGGATTCCCAGTTGGACTCTCAGGAATCCTGGGGCTACTGTCAGGGGCAGAGAGGCCGAACACTGGTGTCCCCTTTTATCTAGTTTCTCAGTTGCCACTATGACTCCTTTTGAGTTCAGGGTTCATTGGCTCCGAAGAGTTTGACACCTCCTGGACTTGACCATCTGGGGTTGCCTCCCAATACTGAGGCCTCGTCTCTCTCCATCCTGAGCCCCGGGTGCCCACCCCCAGCCTGCCCTTGACCTGGGTGTCTCTCCCCTTCAGAATGACTCCCTGATGAGGCAGATGCGGGAGCTGGAAGACCGCTTTGCTAGTGAGGCCAGCGGCTACCAGGACAACATCGCACGCCTGGAGGAGGAGATCCGGCACCTCAAGGATGAGATGGCCCGCCACCTGCGCGAGTACCAGGACCTGCTCAATGTCAAGATGGCCCTGGATGTGGAAATTGCCACTTACCGGAAGCTGCTGGAGGGCGAGGAGAGCCGGTGAGGGGCCAGGCAGGGGCCGGTGGTGGGGTTTTGGGGAGCGCTGTTGGGGGTACCATTCTTGCCCCTGGGAGGCTCAGGACCACCTTTAACAAGATCTGGAAACAATTTTATACAAGAGGCCACCACTCCACTAATTGCAGAGAATTAGCCAAGGCCACCTGGGTAAAAAGTGATTTAATTAACATCTTTTATAAAAAGAGAAATAAAAGTATTCCCTCATCCACCTTCAGAATTAAGAACCAGCAGCATAAAACCATATTCAGCAACCAGTAATAAAATATTACTGCCAGTCAAGGGAGAGATGAGAGCAGAGAGGGGAATGATGAGGAAGGAAAGGGAGGGGGCAGACAGAGACAAAGAGAGACAGAGAGCCTTGGACACAGGCTAAGAGGGAGGGTGCAAGCTCGTGCGTGTGCACACACCCGCTCACAGGAAAGACACAGAGTGACATACTCAGAGCAACTCACTCCTCGACAGAGAAAACAACCTACAACTGGAAGGGAACATGAGGGAAGCTTCTGCAGTGATGGAAATATTTATATCTGGGGTGATGGTCTATATCTTGATTTAGACCCATAGATACATGTATGTAGACATTGATCAAAACTCACTGAATTACACAGTAAAGATTGTGCATTTCGCTGTAAACTTAATGTACATTTCTTATGTAAACTTAACCTCAGTTTAAAACAGGTTGATTACTCAAAAAATAATGCCCATTGACACTAATAGAAATGACAGTATGTGAAGTTTAAAAAAATCAGCAGATGTTTAGATATCGGGTTACACATAGAGAGATTTCATATTTCATAGAATTACATCTATGTATAATGACCTTTTAAGGTAGCAAAAGTTATGTTGCATTTCCCCAGCACTAGGCCTACATGGGGATGGCAGCTCCTGGAACTTGCCCTCATATGGGTAGCCTGGAGGGTGGGCACACACGGTGGATGTCACCCGCACCTGCTATTGATGCACTTGGCAGTGCCAGGAGCAAGAAGGAAATCTGGCGAGCTGGAGGGTGCAGTGGGCTTGAGGGGCCTGGTGTCATGCCAGCAGTCAGAGGTGGAATGGGTGATCCTTCCAGAAGGAACAGTTGCTGGAACAGCTAGAGCTGGCCTTTGACCCCATGCCCTGTGCACTGTGGCAGTGGCAGTGTTGGGGTAGGTGGGAATGGGACAGCTGAGGATGGTGTTTGGAGGGGACCAGCACAAGTTTTGATGGATGGTTACAGGGAGAGAAAGAGAGTCCTAACACTTTGGGGGTTTGCTCTCTCCCCTTTCAGAATCAACCTTCCTATCCAGACCTTCTCTGCCCTCAACTTCCGAGGTGAGTGCATGTTGGCAGGTGGAGGCTGAGGTGGAAGGGGCAGGAGTCCAGCATGGGTGTCACCCAAGACCGCCAGGAGGGGAGGATGGAACTGTAGGGACAGGGCTGGGTCTGGGGGACGGAAACGGGGCTGCTGTCAGTGGGTGGGGAAGTTGAGATAGAGAGAGCTTTTTATTTTTAAAAATTTTATGTGGTGGTATTGTACTGTATTGGCCACATCCCCTGCACCTTCTGGGAGCATCAGCAAAGGTTTCTATTCCCTCACATACCCAAACTCTGAAGGTACCAGGGGTGTCCTTGGCAGCCCGGCAGCAGGAGCATCTAGAGCCACATGCCTTGGGCTACAAGGCAGCCAACACTCATTGTCTGGCAAGTTGCCAAGTGCCCCTACCACCCACCCTATTCCCCACTCCTGCTGGCTGCTTGTTGAACACCTCCAGTTTGCTGGAGCAAGACGTTGGACACATGTTTTTAAAAACGAAGCCAAACCTTAGCGAAGCCAAACAATCACAAGAATGCACTCCTAGGGCATTCTGCCATTCTGACATTAGTAATATGCAGATCAAGTGGCTTTTCAACCCCAGAGAGCAGAAAAACATGCTATAATGATACATTAGGAAAGTAAGTTGGAGTCCTTGGCAGCTTCACCTTTCCTAGATCAAACCTTTTATATCTTCGATGTTCGATGTTCATTTCCATCAAGAAAAAATACACGCTGAGCTCCACTGAGTTACAATGTTCATAACAAGCTGGTTGCTAAGGAGATTCATGAGTACCAAACGCTTAATACCGAGGACCTAAACTTGACCTTCCCTATAAAACTCAGAACCTCTCTTTTCTACTAGTAGTTTATGCAGACACCAAGTGTAAGCCTTGCATTTAAAACTGCTTGACGCTTTTTGTATCAGTAGTTCCGTGGCCATCATAGGGCAAGTATCATTCCTACAGTTTTACAGCAAAGAAACTGAGGCACAGAAAGGCACATGACTGACCACCAGCACAAAGAGGCAGAGACTGACGCTTGTCTGTTTCTCCTTCCTAAAGACATCAAATTGCTCATGCAGAGTCTTAAAGGTGCTGGGTTCCATGAGGTCCCCCAAAAGGGTGTCTTGGGACTGGGCTGTGGGGTTCTAACTGTCAAGGTCCACACTCACTCAGGGCTCTCCTGGAGCCGAGGAGTGGAGAGGGACTGAGGAGGGGTTTGGGGAAGGGGAATGCTGGGTGCCTGGGCTTAGGGGTCTCTCACCCTTCTTTACCAGCCTGCACCTGGGGCACATCTCTTGGCTTCTAAGCCTATCTCAGCCATGCGACTGGCCCCCTGGGGTGTTGAGCTCAAGGATAGGTGATAAGGTCTTGCTGAAAAAGTAACAGGCCCATCCTGAGAGGGTGGGAGTCTTCTGGGCTCTGCGCCATGGGATCAGGGATGGACTCCCAGTGCCTGCAGTGGCCCATGGCCTGGGCTTGGCCAGGCTGAGCACGTGGCTGATCTATTACAGAAACAAGCCCCGAGCAAAGGGGTTCTGAGGTCCATACCAAGAAGACAGTGATGATCAAGACCATCGAGACCCGCGACGGGGAGGTAAATGGTCTGCCTGGCCCCCCCATCCTTGGTGGGGTCTTTGGGGTATATCTGGGGGCTGCCAGCCAGGTGCCTTCTGCTGGCTGCACTGGTTCAAGGCCCTGCTGTGCTGGGGTGGGGGATGACCCAGGGCTGTGGCTCCATTCTCCAGCCGGCACCAGGTTGGACTGGGCTTCTCTTTCTCCCTAGGTCGTCAGCGAGGCCACACAGCAGCAACACGAGGTGCTGTAAAGCCAGAGACTCCTCTGTCACCAGAGACCACCTCCCCTCAATCCTCACTGCCTCCGAAGCCAGCCTCCTTCCATCCCAGAGCAGCACACCTCGCCACAGTGCTCCCCTCACAGCCTCTGACCGCTGCTCACCAGCCACCCCTATGTCCCCACAGGGCACACGGCCCACCCCTGCCCAGGCACAGGCAGCCCCCAGCTGTGTGAGTCCTGGATGCTGGAAGTGAGTGAGCCTGGCTCTTGGCTGCCCTCGGGGTGTGTGGCACAGGGCCAGGATGGAGCCGAGGCAGGGTAGGGCCCCGGCCCCTCCCATCCCCAGGACCTCAGGCTTCAGCCTCTGGCTTGGGACAGGACCCAGAGCCGGGTGTTGGGACCCCACAGGGTCAGGATCAAGCCCTGTGAACCTCCCCACTCCCCACTCCCTAGCCTGGGTCAGAGAGAAGGGGCAGCCCCTCAGCAAGCAGGGCAGGTAACAGGGGGACTAGGCTCCTGTGGGGACTAGGGGGCTTGAAGTTGACCCTTACTTTCCCAGGGTGAATTTAGAAAGCAGGGACTGCTAGAGGGACCCCCCGAAGGTGCCAGATGTGGGAGCAGGAGATTCAGAAGGAGAGAGGGTGGCAAGATGCTGGAGAAGAGAGGAGAGGAGAGAGGCAGAGAGTGGTCTTAGGCAGGTGGGAGGGGTTCCCCCCCTCCCCAAGCCTGCCCCTCCCCCAAGCAGGGGCTCTGGACAGAAACAATAAAAAGAGAAGCACAAGCTTAGCCAGTCCCCTGCTTCACTGACTGCCGGTCTCCCCTGGGGGTCCCCTGGCCCTGTTGCCATGACTGTTGAGATGCACTATGTGCTGCCCTCCTGCCCAGTCAGGCTGTCCAAACCCCTTCTGTTCCTGGAGCCTCCCAGCCCTGCTGTGTGTGTGTAGCATATGGGGCGTGGGGGTTGGACAGGGGGCTTTTGTTGGGGAACCATAACTACCTCTTATGAGGCTCCAGTTCTGGGATGGTCCCCCTTGGGTCCCCTACCCCACCTTCAGATCATTAAGGTCGGGGGACACTTTTTAGAGGACAGATACTGGTATAGCTACCCCAATCCTTTCCCCAAAGAAGCTTCAACCTCTTCTCATTAAGTGTGTGTGGGCACCTTCTATGCAGAAGGACCCATTCAGAAAAAATAACAGTGGTAAGAAAACAAAGTTCTACCTGGTTCTTAGAGAAGACTCTACACTCTAAAGACGTCAATCCATCCTACATTAATCTATAATTTCAATGCAATGCAATCTCAATTAGCATACCAAAGGGAATTTGGGGAGAATTTGGGAAGCATAAGGGAGAGGAGCAACGGACATATAAAAAATCAGGAAATCATGGAATAAAACAATAACACAGATATGTTAAAGGTTTCTTTGGGGAAATCTTTATTAGCCAATATAGGATTTAACAGGACTTGGTGGCAATTGGGTAGCCATGGTGGGTAGAATTGAAGCCTGTGTCTCTTTTCTCTCTGTCCAAAATATAAGTTCTAGTGGATCAAAGATTTAGGAAGCTTGATGGACCCATAAAGGCCTCAACCTTCAAGTTACTCCCGAAATAATTAAGGGATTACTTTTTAAAGGAGATGGGATGAAAGAAGACATCATAGACATGGTAAATTCAGAGAGTCCATAGGTAAAATAAACTGAATAGGGTTTTAGTCTCCAGGTCCCTAGTCTGATGTTCCTAGCTGGATTTTGCCAGAAACTTCCAAACAGCTTTCAAAGCCTTTCTGGTGTTTCCATCTGTCTCCCGCTCCTTGGATGTGGCCCTTGCTCACACATTGCCCCTTTCCCTCTGTGTTGTGCCGTCCCTCCTTCTGAGAAGGCCCCCTTCTCCACGGTATTCTTCGCCTTTGCCTTGGGAGCATCTGGGCCATACCCCAGGTCCCCACCCTCTGCCACTGGTGACTCCTGGTCATGTCTTTTCCTGTACTCAAATGGGGTTAATCCTGTAGGCCCCAGAACTACCCCAGTCAACCTGTAATGGAACTAAAAATGAAATCAGAAGTAGAATTTCCAGTATTTTCTGCTAGGATAGAGGAGGAGGTTGATGGGGGCCTTGGAATCTGAACTAGTCTCTCTGTGAAAGAAACACCTGGGTGGGGCTGGGCCTGGGTGGATAAGAGGTGGTGTGTGTTGGTGAGTAATTTCCAGAGCCTCTTGCTCCTCCTTCTTTTCCCTGAAGACTTATGTATACTCATCTATCCCACAAAGGATAAAAGGATACATAGGTCCGAGAAGGTGTTACAGGCATCCCCAACCTCCAACAAACAGTGTAGGTGCAGATTAGTAGCTAAGGTTGTGGGAATTTAGGAATCTTAGACTCTCAGAGTCAGACCTCAAAGTCCCCAGGGCAGCAACCCCCAGAACGCAGAAACCCCCTCCCCAGCCTTGCTCTGGCACCTTGAGCTGTCATCAAGCTCTGCTTGAATGTGACTGGTGTCACAGAATGCACTGCATCCATGGTGGCCCCTTCCAGCTGAGGACAGCCGTGAAAATCAGAAAGCCCTTCCTTCTCAGCACACATCTGTCTCTGTGACTACCACCCACTTGTCCTCAGAGAAGAGAGGAAGTCCAGATCTACCGTGTCCCCCCCTGGGGAAGCATTCTCTGAGCAGAGTCTTCCTGGGACCAGAAATTCTGGTTCTGAGTCCTGTGCTTTGCCTCTGACCTTGAGAGCTGCAGCCACCCAGGGAATCTAGGGCAGGGGAGATGGATGTGGTGCTCACAGAGAATGGACACAAATAAACAAAAAAAGATCTGGGTTTCATGCGGTCATACACACACCCCATCACCTCTTTGGCAAAAACCTCTCCTTGTTTCTTGGGACACTCTGGTGTCTTCTCCTTGAAGACTCTGCACATTGAGAAATAAGAGAGCTCATAGGTGGTTGACTAACTTCCCACTGGGCTCAGGGGACCAGTTCTAGACCAATTCAGACCCCACCTGATGGGATGGAATAGGAAGAAGTGTGGATATGTCCAGCAACTGAGGGCTCAGCGGACACTTTCCTATTCTGTCTGTCCACTCTGACACCCTCCCACCCCTGGCCCTTGGGACGATGTGCTCCACGCACTCACCCTTCCTGGTTTCTCCTTTCACCACAGCTAGCCCAGGACACATATGCAAATATATTATCAATGACCTCTGATTCAGCATCTGTCAGCTAACCAAGGGCAAGGTTTTCCTCCATTTTACTCACTGCTGTATCCCTGGTGCTCCAAAGAGTGCTTGGCTCATAGAAGGTGCTCATTAAATATTTAAGTATTTGTTGAATGAATACCCACTGAGCACTTTTACTTTTCTTTGAATTAAATATTTACCAGGCCCCCACTTCATTGACTGAACCAACATTTACTGCAATTTTACCATGTGGCAGGCACATGGTGCATCATTATGACTCAGAGGAAACTCCCTGTAGCCCAGAGAGGTGGGGTGAACTGTCAAGGTCACACAGCATTATCCGTGGCAGATGAGAACTGGGCCGTAGGCTCCTTGGCCTCCTGAGCCCAGATCTCTTTCCATGACACCATAGGCTTGTGATTGCAAGACAGGGCAGACTGGCAGCACACACCCAGCCTGGCGCCAGGCCGCAGGGCAGTGTGAGGCCCATTTTTAGGGACAGATGAGCGCCTTGCAGCCAGCTGCCCTGGGTGATGGGCCTGGCCAGAGCCTGATGGCTTCTGGCTGTCACAGCCAGTGTAGGCTCCACCAGAAGAGGGCGCCAGTGATTCACAAGGGGCCATGTCCTTCCTACCCAGGCCCACAAGCGCCTGTGCTTATTATATCAATGAATGCCCCCATTATGGACATTCAGACGGGAGACACACAAGCCATGTTCCAGGCACTTTTAAATAGTTAATATTCATTTTAATATTTAATATAATAATTTAAAGCCATCACAACAACCTGAGTCAGATCATGCAATTCATCAGCTCAAAATCCTCTGAGATGACCTGCTGTTTCACTAGGAATAAAAGTGCCATGGCCTACAAGATGCTAAGCTATCTGGCCCTTGCTCCTTTTCTGACCTCGTGTCCCTCCGCCCTCCCTTCCACTCCCTCCAGCCCAGCTGGCCTCCTGGCTTTTCTCAGAGCCCACCAGGCACATTCCCACCTCCGCCTGAAGCAGTCTTCCCCAGACATCCACACCACATGATTCTTTACCCCCTCAACGTGGGTTCCCAGAGAGGCTCCAACCACCCTGTTTGAAAGTGCAAGCCGCCAGCACACTCCCATCCCTCTTACCCAGCTCCATTTTCTCCACAGTACTTATCTCCTTCTAATAATCTTCATCATTTCTTTATTTCTTTACATTGTTTGTCTCCTTCCTCAGATGTAAACAACACAGACGCAGGAATCCTTGTCTATCTTATTCAATGCCTGGTGCCTAGAGCTGTGCCAGGCACATAGGAGGATCTAAGAGAATGTTTGTTGAATGAATAAATAAACCTTGAATGGCACTGCCTCTGTTGTATAGATGAGGAAACAGAGGCTTTGAATTGTTAAGTGGCTTCCTTGAGATTATACAGTTCATTACTTTACCCGGCCAGCCAACCAGCCAGCCAACATTACAGACCCCCCACTGCATTCCATGCAAATTGTTGAGGCACACTGCTAGGTGGCTTTGGGTTACTGGATTTTAAAAACAGTCTCAAAACATCCTTTGTTCTTGATGTTCAATCTGCTTGCAGTGCCTCTCCCTCATCTTTGTCTTTTAGAATTCAATTCATGTTTAAGGATTCAGTTCATCATCAGTGTTTGCCAGAGGTTGGTGGAGGGGGCATGGCTGACTATGAAGGGGCTGCTCAGGAAAATATTTAGGGTGACATTCTGTATGGTCCTGGGGTAGCCAATGCACAATTCTCTACATCTGTCAAAACGCGGAGAACTGCACATCACAAAGAGCAAGCTTTAATGTATGCAAGCAAGAATAAAATCTCATTCCCCAAGGCTCTTAATCCCTCTGGACATAATTCAGTGTTTAAAATTGTTTCTTATGTATCCTCTCCATTCACACACACAAGCACAGAATGACTTTGGTCTCCCGGAATGAAGGTGGGGGAAAGGGATGTGACAGTAAAAGTAACTTTCTCTGCCTTCAAATGACTCAGGGCTCCTCTTTTGGCTTCTTCCTGCCTTCCCAGGCTTCAGCCCTTAGGGTTCAAGGTCAGGCCTGGGTCTCTCACCTGGAATTTTTTAAAAAAAATTTTTATTTGGGGATAATTGTAGGTTCACAGGCAGTTATAAGAAACAACACAGAGAGATCCTGTATACTTTTCACCTGATTTTCCCCTAATGGTAACTCTTGCCCGACTGTGGTACAGTGTCACAACTAGGAAATTGCCATTAATATAGTCCACCTTCCCTCTTCAGATTTTACCAGCTTTACATGCACTCAGTGTGTGTGTACGTGTGTGCACATGCATGCACACTTATATGTCCATTTAATTCTATTTTATCACATGTGTAGATTCATGTGATCATAACCCCAGTCAAGATATGAAACTGTTCTAACACAAAACTCTCACTTGAACTTTTAAAAGTGGTAATGTCCTATCTTGATGTTTCTCAAAGTACAAACGTTAGATGCATCAGTCATCTGGGCCACTTCTTAAATGTGCAGATTCCTGGGACCCTCCCAGCACCACCTACTGAAACCGCATCTCTGAGGTTGGGGCCTGGGTATCTGTCCTTTTAACAGATGCCATACTTTGAGAACCACTCCTTTACCTGGCCTTCAATTCACCCATTTGAGTCCACCTCCACACTGCGGCTGCTAGAGGATCCTTCTAAAACACCGCTCTGACCATGCTCTCCTGCTGCTTAGTACCTTGCATTGGTATCCACTGCCATCAGGAGATACAGTAAAGTGTTCTCAGTCAGGGCCCACTTCCCACCTCCACTCACCGCACCCCACTGCAGTTCAATTCCTCCAAACTCTTCTGATTCTCAGAGTGCATCATCTACTTTCATCATGCTCTGATTTTGGTCAAACTGTTCCCTCTGCCAGGAATGTCCTTCCGACTATTGTCTGTAGTTGCAACCCTATTCAACTACTCATTTTTACAGATGAGGACTTGGAGATTGAGAGAGGTTGGAGATCACCCAGCAAGTATGGGCAGGACTAGCTGGGAGCCTGAATCCACCTGACTTCCTGCTCCTGGTCTTACTGTTTACCAGGCTGCCCTGGAGGGTAGGGAAACCACTGGTCCCTCTTTCCCAGGTTGCCTGCTCACCTCTGCTGGAGCCTGCCTTCCCATCTGCCTCTCAGACCTCTCAGCCAGGTCCTCCTCTTCCTCCCCTCCAGCCAAGTGGGGCTGGGAATCAGGGGCCTGAGAGAAGAAGGAAGGGAAATAGGACTGAGCCTGATTCCCTAAGTGGGGTGGGGGGCAGGCTCACCGAGGGGGTAGGGGTCTGAAGCAAGTCCTTTTAAGCTGGGGCAGGCAATGGGGGCTCCTAGAGGGAGGGAAGGAGCAGCGTGGAGTCGAAATTCCCTCCTCTGCTGCCCCCTCCCTCCACAGCTCCCTCGCAACCCGAGCCGGGGGGCCTAAAAATAGCCCCCGAGGCGCAACCGCCCGCCGCCCTGGTGACCTTCTGGGTAACACAGGCCGAAGGCTGGCGGGCAGCAGGAAGGCAGGGTGCCGGCCCCCCAAAACTCATCTCCCAGGGCACCATCTCCTGGGTGCCACGGTGGCCATACAGTTCCAGCTTCCAGCGTACTTCCAGCACAGCTCACTGAAGCCATGCAGAAAGGCCGGGGCATGCGAGGCGAGGACGTGGGCACGAGGGCACCCCCCAGCCCCGGGGTGCCCCCGAAGAGGGCCAAGGTGGGGGCCAGCGGAGGGGCCATGGCCGGGGCACCCATCTTCCTGCAGCCCCTGAAGGACGCAGCTGTGCTGGCGGGCAGCGATGTGCGGCTGAGGGTGGTGGTGAGCGGGACACCCCAGCCCAGACTCAGCTGGTTCCGGGACGGGCAACTCCTGCCCCCACCGGCCCCTGAGCCCAGCTGCCTGTGGCTGCGGAGCTGCGGGGTGCAGGATGCCGGCGTGTACAGCTGCAAGGCCCAGAATGAGCGGGGCCAGGCCTCCTGTGAGGCTGTTCTCACAGTGTTGGAGGTCGGAGGTAATGGGGAGGTGGGGCTGCACCTGGCCGGTGGGGTGCTCAGAGGTAGAGGAAGGCTGCCTGGGCCATGTGGGAGAGGTACCCATTCATCCAGCCTTCTCCCCAGGTGCACTGGCTTCTCAGCTATGCTGACCCACAAGTGCCATGAAGAGGAAAGTGTGGGGAAAGGGGCATCAAGGTAGGGAAGTTTCCTAAAGGAAGGTCAGAGATCAAAGATCAGCATTTGGTCAGCAAAGCCTGAGCTGCACTCAGGCATCCCTGGGAATTCCTAGTGAAAGCCCACCCAGTTTCCCTGTAGAGAGACCTCCTGGGTAGGCCGTCCAGTACCTTAGACTCCTGACCAGCCTTTTACAGGTGTGTGCATGTCTGAGGGATGGCCAGCTCCCCTGCTCCCGCTGCTAAGTTGAGGGATAGGCCAGTGCCCCTCAAAGTCCACTGCTGGGGCAAGTTGGTGTGGTCAGCACCAGGCTGACTGGAAGAGGCCAGTGGATTGGCAAGGATGAATGTGGTACAGAACATCAAGAAGTGGAGGTAGGGCTGGGAGTTCCCGGGCTGTATGAGGATGGGGGAGGGATAGGGCTTGGGAATCACATGCAGGTGTGTGCAAGTGTGTGTGTGTGTGTGTGTGTGTGTGTGTGCAGGCTGTAGGAGGGTCTGGTTGTACAAGTGGATGAGAGACAGGGGTTTGTGGAGTAGGTATGGAAAGCTCACGGGCCATATCTACCTGAGCTTTTGGGGGCATGGAGGAGAGATGCTCAGGCAGGTGCTGGGGCCTCTGCCTCCGGGGGAGAAGAGTGCTGGGCTTCTGTATAAAGGGACAGATGATGGTCTGAGGCAGAAGGGGAGGGGACCAAGATTGGACTTGCTGCTTAGGGGCCTGCTGGGGCTGGTGTGGGTGCCAGACCAGGGCTGATTCTCCCGGGGTCAGTGTTTGGGCTTCCTTTCTGACTTCCTCAGCTCCTAAGTCAGCCAGTTCTTTTTCAAGCAGAAGACAAGAGCCCCAGGCTGGCTGAGCCTTGAAAGACAGAATTCTGGGGAAGTAGGCTGCAGCTGAGGGAGATGGCAAATTGCTTAGGGGGTCACTGAGTGTGTACTGGGCATTTTCAAGAGGGACTTCTCACTGCAGCTGGGTGGTTTATGGAGGGCTCCATCCTTGGGGGCTGAGGAGGAGGCAAGGGATGAATGACCTCAGTAGCTCTAGGGGAAAGAAAGCTGTAGGGTGCAGTCTGGTCAGAAGACAGAACAGGGGCTCAGCCCCTCATCAGCATTTCTGCTCTCTCCCTAACCCCACCCTGCCCACCCTCCTACAGGTTTCAACGAGGTGATTCCTCAGAGTCCCTGTGGCCAAGCCTGTGGCAGACAGGGCCAAGGCTGGCTTCTCTTGGTTGGCTTTGTACTTGTCCAAGTACAGGCCTTCCCAGTTTGGGGGCAGGGGAAGGGGCCCACCCTGGCAGAGCTCTGAGCTGGGGATCAGACTCTTAGCTTCAGATCGGTGAGCACACAGTGTAGGGAGAGTTTAGGGAAGGGAAAGGCAGCCCTAAGAATCAGCAAGGTGGTCACGACGTTTGTTTAGAATTGGAAAGAGAACCGCAGTTCTAAATGCTTCCTTTTACAGGTAAGGCCACTGTGGTCCAGAGCAGGGGAGATCTGAAAGACGTGCAGCTAGTTATGACGCCCAGAATTAAGAACCCATCCTGGTCTTCACTCTGCGCACTTCTTAGTGGTCAAGGAATTCTGGAGGGTGGAGGGAGAGAGAAAGAGGGTTGGGGGAGCTGTCCATTGTATGGAGAGTAGCCCAGGCCTGGCCTTTCTGCCCTGGTTCCCCAAAGTGGGGAGAGCCTAGGGTGCTAGGGCCCCTCAGCAGGGCTGTTTCCTCAACCCCTCTGTAATGGTTGGCAGAGCTGAGCCCTGGCTGGACAAACATAGACAGAAGCCTGGGGGACAGTCTCCAGGCTTGGTCTGGAGAAACAGCACGTTTGAGAGGCTTGGGCTGAGGAAAGGACCCTGGGTCCTATGGGCTTAGATTTGGGGCCTTTTAACAGTCATGTTAAAACAAGAACACAGTTGGGCTGTATCAGGTCATATTGAGAACTTTTTCCTATCAGTGAAATCTTTATCCCCAAAGTGGGCTTATAATTATTATTAACTGGTAATAATTCTTGCAGTAATTTACAATAGTATGAATAAGTACTGTGCCACTGTGTGGCAGGCAGTACGTTGTCAAACCCTTCGATAAATCGTTTAAGTTCCACAGCAACCCTGGGGAAACTGAGGTGCAGAGGGATTAAATAACACTCTTGTATGGATAGAAGCAGAGCAGGGATAGAAGCCTCAGTTTGTCCCACTGCAAAGAACCATGTCCTTAACTACTATGCCCCTCCCACGTGACTTGGGGGAGGGAGGGCTTTGCTTTGGTGATGTAGGGGAGGCCTGACCAGGTGAGTCTGGCTTCTGCCCCCTCCTGTTATTGCCTGTTCCCCACCAGAGGAGCAGCTGGGAAACAGCTGAGTATTGCTCACTTACTCATGGAAAACTTCCTTGGTTGGGAACAAGAACAGCACGAGGCCTTCAGAGTTCTTGAGGAAGTGCAGCCAGGACCTGGCTACAGAGGGAAGGAGGCAGCTTCCTGGCTGGGATCGCTGTCTGGCTTGGCAAGACAGGGTGATGCTAAGGTTCTTGGCACTCCTAAAGCTTGATATGTTAGCTCAAGGATGGTGGGATATTGGCACAGCTTGGAGAGCCTAGGGCCTTGAGAAGACAAGTGAGCTGCAGGCTGTGGATTTGGGAGAATGGCAAACAGGAGAGTGGTATTTAGGACAGAATCGGAACTGTAAAGATGGCAGGAAGGCAGGCTACTTGTAGAATGCAGGATACACCTTGACATGTGTAAAGTACTCTCATTTAATTATTTAATCTTCTGAGCCCCAGCTTAGTGTTGTGATGGTTATATATAAGAAAACTGAGTTTCAAAGACGTAATTTACCCAAGGTCACAGGCTAGTGAGGTGGCAGAGCCAGATTTGAAAACTGGGTCTCTGGGTCTAGGTCCATATTACTTGTGCTCAGAAAGAGAAGAATGGGGAGATGATGGCAGGGATTTGTCATCATAACCACGCTTCTCCTGCCAATAGCCCCAAAGCCAGCTTCTGGCCCCATCCCCAAGATGGGCAGGCATTCTCTTTGAGAACTTCAGGCTCCTGTCTGTGTGGATTGAGGAGCCATGTGCAAATCAAGTGACCAGAGCAAGGGTCACCCTCAGAGCTTGAGGCATGTGAGATTGGAGAGGGAGGCCTGTACTAAAAGGGCAGGGGTAAGGAGGAGAGGGCACAGCCTAGAGAAGGGGTAAGCTGATGATACCTATCTGTTAGTTCGGAGTTTCCTGGCCAAGGTCTGGAAGACTCTGCTGTCAATCAGAAAGGTCGAAGGTCAACAGATGGTAGTGAACCATGCTTGACAATGAGGAGAGGTTAGGGATAGGGAGAGGGGGCCAGTTTAGGTAAGGGAGAGTGGGCGTTCACAGAACCTGCATTAAAGAATACTCTGCAGTTACCATTTTTCACCTGGAACTTGGAATGTCTGGATGAAAAGCAGGAGGGAACTAGTGTAGAGGTAGGAATGGGTATGGGGAGAGCCATCATCCATTCATGCCAAGTCCTGATCAGGGAGAAGAGGAGGGGCCAGAGCAGCAGCATGAGGTGCTTTGGGAGGGAAGAAGGGGCAGGAGAACATTCCTGAAGCTAGGGCAGGCCCTCCAAGTTAGATCCTGAATGGAATGCAAGACGGTCCCTTTTCTGGCTCTTTCTTGGAAAAGGGTCTGGGTCAGGACAGAAATAGAGGGATGGTTGAATGAGCTGTTTCAGGAAGATTTACTCTCCCTATTCCCACCATCCCTCATTGTTTCCACCACCAGCTCTGCAACCCCCTCTTATATTTATTACCTACTATGCACCAAGTCACTAAATTCTAGGTGCTTGGGTTACATGAGTTGGAAAAAAGACAATTCCTGTCCTTCTAGAGATTACACTCTAGTGAGGGGAGACAGACAACATGTAATAAACATAACACCTAAGTAAAAGTTATATAGTATATCAGACATGCAGAGCAGAGTTAAGTCATCAGTGACTTGGGATTTCTCTGGAAGGGGAAATGCTAGCAGTATAGATACTGGAAGTCTGGGTTTGGGGAAATGGCAGGGGGCAGAGCTGCTAGCCATGGAGGAAAAATAAGGCAACATGGGGCTAGCTTGGGGAGGCCCACCCTGGGAGCATGCCGCAGGCCAGCCCTGTGGGGGTGAGCAGCACAGGCCCAGAGCAGGAACACAAAATTCCACAGGCCTCTCCTTGGCCCAGCTGTCCCGTCACTCACGCCTGCTGCCCATTGGTTATTTTTGCTATGGAATGTGCCAGCCCCTCGGATTCTCCTGGGGAACAAGGCCTCAGGTTACCCCCTCTCTTCACTCAGCTAACCCATCTGTGAGTGGGTGTGTTTGGGGGCAGGTAGGGAAAGAGCCTGTGGGTGTCCAGGTCCTCTGGCTGGAATTGATGTGGACATAAGAGTGTGCCCTCTCAGTGCACACCCCTGTGCATGTATCTGTATGTAGAACATTTGCCTCTGTGGGTCTGGGCAATAGGACCACCTGTATGTAGCCAGAATGTCCAAGACATAGCCTTAACCTTTAAAATAAAAAGGCCATAAACTCAAATAAACTTCAGGAACCAAGGAGCAACAAGGATAATGAGTGAGGTGCTGTTGTCAGTAGCTGAAATTGAGCATGCTTACCCCATGTGAAATATTGTGCAGGATGAACAGAACTTATCAGTTGGTTCTGTATTTATTTGGGATCCATGCTTTCAAGAAATATAATTAGGGAACCTGCTGACCAGTTAGCATGTGAAGCTTTCTGACACAGAGGTGAATAACTAAGTCACAGTGCCACAGTTAGAATCCTGGCTTTCCCAATTGTCTGTGTGACCTTGGGCCACTGATCTCTCTGTGCCAAAGTCTCCTGCTTTGGTGAGGATTAAATGAATTAATTCATAAAAAGTGCTTAGCACAATGCTTGGTACATAGGAAGCATGCAGGAAGTGTTGATGATAATAACTTAGTAGTCACATCTCAGAACCCAGAATTGGGGCTACTTGCTCATGCTGGAATGGGGATTTGGATGGTGGGGGGGGGCATGTTGACACACAGACCTGTGTGGCTTTGGCTAAGTGATAGGACTTCTCTGAGCACTGATCACTTGTCAGCTAAATGAAGCCACTTAGATGCTCAGAAAAGTTGCAAGCTCACAGGGTTGTTGGGCATGAGGCGACATTTATAAAGTGCCTAAGTAAATGCTTAAGAAAAGTAGTTACGATGATTTGGGTGGAGGGGAAGTTTTGTGTAGGCAAAGTGTGCAAGATGCTGAATGGGAGGAATACAAAGAAAGTTTGGTGAGTGTGCTCTCCAGGGAATGAGAAGGTAGGTGGTATTTGTGACTAACAGGAGTACCTCTGGGCACCTTAACTTGTATTTTTTGGAGGGGAGAGGCAGGGTGCAGGGACAGGGTGCAGGTACCTACCATCAAGAAACTCTAGGGTCCTCTCTGGCTTTCCTGAGGAGCCGGGGGTTTTCGTAGCCTGGGCCCGTGTTAGCACTGAGACCCCCGACGAGGGTCCTTGCCCTGTGAATGACCCAGGCGCCCCCACTCGGCGCTGTGGCCCTGCAGCGTATTCCGGCCTGGGGGAGTTCGGTACTGCCTGGCACGGTGAGCGTGTGCGCATGTTTCTGGAGTGAGCAAGTGGAGATGTGGCCGACCTTCCAGAGCGGCCCGGCGGGAGGCGGGTGGGGGTGGCGTGGAGGCCGCGCTGGGCTGCCAATGAGAGAGTGGCCCAAAGTCTCACAGGGGACACTGTACCGCCTTCTGTGCCTCAGTTTCCCCATGTGCCCAGGGCTCAGGAGGCTGATGGGGGTGGGGGTGCCGGGAGGCAGGTGAGCGCCGCCCCAGGGGACGCAGGGGAGCAGGCGGGGAGGGGGCGCTAGGTGGGGTACGGGCTGGCGGGGAAGGGGCGGGCTCTGGGCGAGCCACCGCCTTGCCCCCGCCCGGGTTCCCGCGGCCCCGAGGCTCCCCAGCCGCCGGCGCCGCTCCCGCCCGCTCCCCCATCGCCCCCGGCCCCGCCTCCGACTCCGCCCCGCCCCCGCCCGTCCCCTCCTCGCCCGGCTGCCGGCCCGGCCCCCTCCCCCGCCATGAAGAAGCTGTGGGTGAAGAAGCGTTTCCAGGTGAGGGCTCCGGGGGCGGGCGGCGCCGGGAGGGGGCAGGAAGGGCTGGGCTCCCCGGAGAGAGGGCGGGTCACCCCTGCTGGGCCCGGGGGTGGGGGCGCTGGAGCCGCGCCTGCCCCACCCCGGCCGCTGAGGGCCGCCGGCCGGGCGCGCTCAGGGGGCTCCTCAGACCGCGCTCAAGGGCGGACCCCCCGCCCGGGTCTCCTGCAATCCCGCAACAGCTCAGGAAGGCCCCCGTTGCGGCCTTAGGCGTGGAGCGCCCACTGGCTTCTTTGCCACCCTGTCTCTTTTTATCTCTGTCCAACCCCGGCCCCTGTCCCGCTTTCCCCTGCCCCCCACTCTGGAGCCTTCCATCTTCCCGAGCTCTTGAAAGCAACACACTGGGATCCGCGCAGAGCTCAGTAAATCCCCCAAGTCCTGCCCTGCCCTCCGCGTACCCGGGCCTCCTTCCTGCGTTCGATCAGCTCTGGCCCTTTGAGGGATCTTGCCTCTGCCCCTCATCATCCTCCCCTCCCGCTTGACACCTATCACAGGTATCTGCCCTCCCCTCAGCAGGACTCTGTGTCCTCATCCCTCCATCACCCAGGCATCAAGCACCGCCCCCCATCTCTTCCTTCCTGTCAATCAGCCGCCTATCTTGTCTCCTAGGGGTGTCCCTCAGGTCCCCAGTCCTATGAGCCTCTGTCCATCATGAGTCCCAGCATTTGGCCCACAGCTTTGCTCTTCTCTCTCCTTCTCCTCTGCCTCTGCCCTGAGCCGAGCTGGGCCTCCTGGAGCTCCAGCTGGAGGGCAGGAAGGCAAGGAAGAATGGAGACAGTCCCTGCGGGGCAAGCTGGCCACCCACCCTGATCTCTGTCCACTACCCCGCCCCCACTGGCCCCTGGAATGAGCTTCTGTTTGATTAGACGTTTGGGTGGGAGGCACAGGGATATCAGAAGCGAGCCTTCCCCTCAAAACCTCACTCTGGCTTTTCTCTTTCAGAAAACCGGCCACTCCCGCCGGGCATTTGGCCGTCTCACCCATGGTGCGTGGACCATGGCCTCTCCCTGCAGTAGCCCATGCCCACCCTTCCTCCTGTTCCATGTCCCTTCATGAGGCACCCAGACCCTGAAGACAGCCCATGAGATGTGGGCCCCCCAGTACACACTCTCACTTACCCACCCACCTAGGAAGGCCCTCTGTGCCCTGCAGCTGAGAGAGAATCTAGCAGTGGGGGGTGGGGCCCTCTAGCACAGCCCATGGTTAGCCTGGGCTCACTGTTCTTCATCTGTGGGGCTGACTGGGGATGAGCTCACTGCCATGCTTTGGCAGCCAGTACGCTGCTCCTGCTTGTCATGGCACTCAGAGAAACTGAGGCACAGAACCTGATAGATTCTGGGAAAGTTAAAAATATGCCCAGGAAACTTTGCTCCTAGCCACTGGGTATTTTTGAGGACCCTTTAGCAGTAGAAGAGGGATTGGGAAGAGGGTGCTTGTCACATCATGATGCAGAACAGATTGGGGGGTGACTTTGCAAGGAGGGGTCAAAGCACAATGCAAATGCTTTCATAGAAGGTGGGCCTGATCCCAATGGGAGGCCTGGGTCTGTGCCTAGGCCACGTACAAGTAGTTGTGTGTGTGTATGTGTATGTGTGTGTGTGTATGTGTGTGAGCATTCACACACATGCATGTGTGGCCAGTGGGAGCATGGATAAAAGTGCCAAGGGTACAGAATCACTGGTATAGTTGGAATAACTAGGCAAAGCATGCAGGCTCCCCAGTGCTGGACAGTCAGAGAATGAGAGGTGCTTGGCTCATCCCAGGTGTCTCCCTCTCCCCTGCACCATCCCCACAGGGCATCTCTGGGCACTGGGTACGCTCACGCCCCCTCTGTCCTGCCTGCCCACCACACCCTACCCCACAAACGCTCTGATAACAGTTTGTCCATGTCTCTCTCCTGCTGCTCCTATGGAAGCGAAGTTTTCCGCTCCTGCAGAAAGCAAAGTTACGGTAGGAAACTGGCTCCTGCCCTAGTCCTCCATTCCCCCTCCTTGC
Source organism: Manis javanica (assembly GCF_040802235.1). NCBI lineage: Eukaryota > Metazoa > Chordata > Mammalia > Pholidota > Manidae > Manis > Manis javanica. Next base: position 16,599,337 of record NC_133167.1, on the reverse strand, counting down.
TGCCCAACCCTGGCTTCTCCTCACCCTGCCTCAGCTGCACCCTGATGTGTTCCAGCTGGTTTGGGGTGGAGGACAGGCTGGCCTTGCGGTTGGTCGAGTACAACTCTGAGGTGACTCCTCTTTGTTCTTGGGCTACTGAAACCCAGAATTTAGATACTTGGAAAGTAAGACCTTGATATTTTGGGGGTTCCGTGGGAACTTAAGCTATCACTGCCTGAGGAAGAGGGAGAGGGGCAGAGGCCCTGGTAATCCATTAAGTGGCCAGGAGGGAGGTCAGTAGGTAGCTTTGAGGACACTACCAGGGATGCCAGGGTGAGTAGTCAGGGGCCCAGAGATGGAGCCAGGGGACTGGCACAGGGGGTTTGCCCTGAGCAGCCCAGAATGGGCAGGGGGATGTAGGGAGCAAAAGAGGAGAGAAGATGGGTGTTGGAAGGCCTCCTGGTGGTAAGATGGAGCCTGCTGTGAGGGAAGCAGGAGGAGACAGAGGGAAGAGTTGGAGTCAGAGGGAGGAGAGCCCCACCCACACAGACCCCTTCTTCCCCAGACTCGGAGACGGGCGAGGATGACATCAGCGATGTGCAGGGGACCCAGCGCCTGGAGCTTCAGGATGACAGGGACTTCAGCACCCCCACGGGTGAGCTGTCTGGGGTATTCAAAGAACAGACAGGCAAGCTTCCCACAAGAGGTTCCTGGACTTCACCGTGCTCCTTTCTCTAGGGGGCTCCGACACCCTGGTGGGCACCTCTCTGGACACACCCCCAACCTCCGTGACAGGCACTTCAGAGGAGCAAGTGAGCTGGTGGGGCAGCGGGCAGACGGTCTTGGAGCAGGAAGCGGGCAGCAGGGGTGGCATCCGCCGCCTCCCGGGCAGCCCAAGGCAAGCACAGGCAACCGGGGCCGGGCCACGGCACCTGGGGGTGGAGCCGCTGGTGCGGGCATCTCGAGCTAATCTGGTGGGCGCAAGCTGGGGGTCAGAGGATAGCCTTTCGGTGGCCAGTGACCTGTATGGCAGCGCATTCAGTCTGTACAGAGGACGGGCGCTCTCGATCCACGTGTAAGTAATGGCCTCACATGGCCTGCACTGTCCCACCTCACCATGTTGCCCTGCACTACCCCTCACCCTCCGTCAGCCTCCACCCTCCATCCCCTGCACCATTCATCCCTCTGTGCGCTTCTCCACCCACCCCCACGCCCGCTGCTTCTACTCCTGGCCCCACCTACCCACTATCTTCCCACACGGTTCCATCCTCCTCCTGTGCCATCACCACCCACCTCCTGCTCCCACCTGTCCTGGCTCACCATGCCTTCTCCATGGTCTCATGGCCCCCTCTGTCCCTTCCTCATCTCCTCCAAAAGCTCCACTTTCCCAGGGGGCCCTCTCTCACCTCGCCCATTCAGGCTCCAGTTGTCCCCAGGACCCCCCCGTGAAGGCCCCCTCTGTGCCTGCTGTCTCAGCAGCTGCTGCCTTGTCATCTCTCTGCACATTCCCGTTCCCTTGTGGGCCTTTTTCTGGGAGGAATGGAACCTTTCTGCACAGCAGCTCCCGGGAGAGCAGGAGAGAGCAAGGGAGCAGGACCACAACCAGGAGAGAGAAGAGAGTGAGGTGGCTAGGGAGCAGATGGGGCCAGGGCCTGGGAAAGCAGGAGAATGCGGGGGGCGTGGGAGGCAGGGGGCTGGGACAGGGAGTGATGGAGACAGAGCTGGGGTTGGGGGGGCCCAGGGCTTGCAGGGCTGGGGGCTGGGGGCATGTGATGATCTTGTGGGAAAGACCTGAGGGTGGGGGTAAAGGTTGTCCTGGTAGGGGTGGTGAAGCATGGAGATGTTGGAGTGAGGCAGTGGAGACATTTTTGGAGATTTGGAGGCTGGCAGTGCTCTAGTAGAAGAGGGGAGTGGCTGGTGATAGGGGCACTGGGGGCATTTGAGGAGCTGAGAAGAGGTCCTGATTTATAATGGGTGTGGGTGTGGGGGGTGGGACCTCATGGGGGAGAAAGAAGGGGCCTGGTGGTGGGAGGCTGTTTTAAGTGTGGCTGGAGTGGCTAGTGGTGACAGGGGAGAGGTCTGGGGCAGGGAAGGCTCCCTCGCTTTATCCGGTTGGCATTAACCAGGTGCTCTCATGCCCTGGACTTGCCTTTTCCTTCCCTGCCTTTCTTTGCCAGGACTCAGCCGGAGCCTGGAGTTGCTATGGCAACTTCTGAGGAACCTATTTCCTTAGTGATGTTTGTGGCACAGAGGCTGGCCTACAGCTTGAAACTGCCTGCAAGCAGCCTCCTCTGCTGTCCCCAATTTCTCTTCATACCTCACCCAGTTCCCACAGGCAATTCCTCCATTCCTCAGGGATTCTATTGTCCCTCCCCCAGAGTAGGCTCTGCCTCCCTGCAGGTGGATGGCTGAGGTTCTGTTCCCTCAGGGCACTCTGAATTGCCATCTGCCCTGCCACCCCACTCAGAGACTGGGTTGCTAGTCTAAAACATTCTTACCCTCAGGCACCCCTAGAACTTCTGCTTGTAGTTGGTGTCCTGTTTTTTCTTCCCTCTGTGCCCCCAGAATCCCAGACATTTTGGAGTGAGCAAAGGTTCAGGAGTCAGACTACTTGGGTTCCAGTCCTAGCTCCAGCCATTTCCTAGCCATGTCACTTTGGTAATGAATTTGACCTCTTTAAGCCTCAGTTTCTTCATCTGCAAATGGGTAATAACATTTCCTATCTCAGAGGACTGTTGTGAGGATTATAAGGCTCAGTGCATTTTAAGCATTTAATACAGGCCTGGCACACAGTAAGTACTCAACGAGTCATTCCCTAAGTTTTTATTAAGCTCTCTCTAATGTGTCAGGTATGATGCTAATATCTTAGATTCCTTTTCTTGCTAAACCTTTGTTTGATGTGACCCCCAGAGTCCAGATGGGGAAAACTGAGGCCCAGCTCCTGGGCCAGAGCTCTGTAGGTGAGAGGGGTACTCTGGGATGACCATCTCCTTCCTTCCTCCTCTTCTTTCACACCCACTATTCAGGCCCACGCGGTAGTTATTTCTGAGCTGAGTTATTTCTGAACATACCCCTTTGGGGAATTGCTGTGCTTTTGGTGGGGGTGGCGGGAGGGGGTCCCAAGGACTTAAATGAGAACTTTCCAGGGGGTGAGGGAGTGCAAGAGGTAGGCAAAGTCAAAGGCCTGTGCTGAGGGCAGGATGATCAAAGGAATGGGAACCTGGGTATCTTGGTCTCTCACCCCAGGGACCTCAGCTACCACCTGCTGTATGTACCCTGTCAGCACTGGTGATGGGCCCAGGTCTGAGTAGGTGCTAGGTAATCCCAGGGATTGGGGCATGGCTCCCTGAAGGTTTGTGCCTGTTCCTCTAACGGCCGCCGCTGTGAAGCGGGTATGTCCTGCCGAGGATGGGCAGGGCTGTGGGGGCCAGCTGGGGGCAGGAATGAGTGGGAGGCTGCATTCCCGAGAGGGCCCATCCCCACCCACCCTCCTTCCTACCCCCACCACTTCATCCTTTGGGTCCTATGCCTCATTCTTTTGTCTTCCACAACTCAGTTCTCTTTCTGCTGTTTCCCAGCTTCCAGGGCTGGGGGGAGGGTGCTGGCCAGAGCCCCTGGGGCTGTCTGTACTTGGACCCAGCCACCAGCCCAATCTTCTGGTGCCAGAGCCCCCAGCCTCTCCCCAGCACCTGCTCTGGCTGTGCCTTCCTCTTAGGGGGGAGGGGGCAGAGGGTCTGGCCCACATCACCCCAAGCCTTCCCAGCATGTCCCACCACCCAATTCCTGTCACGAGCTGAAGGTCTTCGAGGCCCCCTGAATCTTCTACCCATCTTCATCTTGGTTCTGCAGCAGCGTCCCTCAGAGTGGACTGCACAGGGAGGAACCTGACCTTCAGCCTCAGCCGGCCAGTGAAGCCCCACGTCGCCCGGCCCTACCGCCTCCCTCCAAATCCGCGCTGCTGCCACCACCGTCCCCTCGGGTGGGTAAGCGGGCCCCGCCGGGACCCAGCGCCCAACCCCCGGCCACCCCCACATCACCTCACCGGCGCACTCAGGAGCCCGTGCTGCCCGAGGACGCCACCGCCGAAGAGAAGCGAGGGAAAAAGTCCAAGTCGTCGGGGCCCTCGCTAGCTGGCACGGCAGAGTCCCGGCCCCAGACGCCCTTGAGCGAGGCCTCGGGCCGCCTGTCAGCGCTGGGCCGCTCGCCGCGCTTGGTGCGGGCCGGCTCCCGCATTCTGGATAAGCTGCAGTTTTTCGAGGAGCGACGGCGCAGCCTGGAGCGCAGCGACTCGCCGCCGGCGCCCCTGCGGCCGTGGGTGCCCCTGCGCAAGGCCCGCTCGCTGGAGCAGCCCAAGTCCGAGGGCGGTGCGCCGTGGGGCACGTCCGAGGCCTCGCAGGAGGAGCTGCGGGCGGCGGCGGGCAGCGTGGCCGAGCGGCGCCGCCTGTTCCAGCAGAAGGCGGCCTCGCTGGACGAGCGCACGCGGCAGCGCAGCCCGGCCTCCGACCTCGAGCTGCGCTTCGCCCAGGAACTGGGCCGTATCCGCCGCTCCACGTCACGGGAGGAGCTGGTGCGCTCGCACGAGTCCCTGCGCGCCACGCTGCAGCGTGCTCCGTCCCCTCGAGAGCCCGGCGAGCCCCCGCTTTTCTCCCGGCCCTCAACCCCCAAGACCCCGCGGGCGGAGAGCCCCGCCGCCGCCCAGCTGCCCCCTCCCAGCGTCGCGGGGAAGCCGGGGGACGAGCCGGGGAGGCCCCGGGGCCGCGGACCGGCAGGCAGATCGGAGCCAGGGGAAGGCCCGCAGCAGGAGGTTAGGCGCCGGGACCAGTTCCCGCTGACCCGGGGCAGGGCCATCCAGGAGTGCCGGAGCCCCGTGCCACCCTCGGCCGCCGATCCCCCCGAGGCCAGGACGAGAGCACCCCCGAGTCGGAAGCGGGAGCCCCCGGCGCAGACCGTGCGCTTCCTGCCCTGGGCCACGCCGGGCCAGGAGGGCGCTGCTGTGTCCCAGACCTTGGAGAGAAATAGGGCGGGGCCTGATGCCGAGAAGAGACTGCGCAGAGGACCAGAGGAGGATGGTCCTTGGGGTGCCTGGGACCGCCGAGGGGCTCGCAGCCAGGGCAGAGGTCGCCGGGCCCGGCCCACCTCGCCTGAGATTGGTAAGGCCTCAGGGAGGGCTGAGAAGGTGCTGAGCCCTAGGTGGGAGGGCGTTTGGGGAGAGCAAGGATGCTAGACATGGCGGGGTTGTGGTTTTCCTGGGAAGGCATGGACCCAGGTTGGAGTTTGAGTGAAGGATTGGGAAGGCCCTTGTGCTAGAACCCATCCACTGATGAGGCACAGTGTGAGTATGTTTTGATGGAGGTTGGGTGGAACCGACATGTAAGCAAAGATCTGGTGCCCAGATGCCTGCCATAGGTGCCTTAGGTCCAGCCAGTGTTCTGCTGGGCTGTAGGGTCAAGGACCTAACCATGGAAGGAGGTATTTGTGGAAACCTAAGGAGCCACTCCAAACCCCACCCCTCTGTAGGCGAAGTGATGGAAACCAGTCTTAAGTAATTTGTCAGGTTCCTCTTACAGGCAAATTTGGGGCCAGCCAGCACACCATTCTGCCTATCCATACCAGCACCATCCCCTGATCCATCTGTGGCCACTAAGATATGACTCAGCTTCCCTTCTAGCCTCCTCTCTGCCATCCTTGAGTTCCTACATGACTGGGCTGACTGCAGTCACATGCCAGCCTGTGTGTTGTCTCCCAGTTTTCCCATGGGTGGTGGCCAATAGCCAGAATGTCCCTGCCCCTAACTAAATATCAGCTTGGGGCCCACTCCTGCAGCCAAGCAGAGGAAGCCATTCTTGATTGGCTCCTACCCTCTGCTGCTTCCCCAGGCCAGATGCCTCTACCCACTTCTCCCAGGACAACCTTGCTAGTGTCTCTTTTGTTGCACTTACCACCCTGTGTTTTTCTTCATTAAAATTACTTCATTTTTCATTTAAGTATTCTTAGAAATGATTAGGTACCTGTCCATCATCATACTAGCCACATTGGGTTCTCACGGCCATGTCTCAGGTATTATATTAACTGCCTCTTAGGGATTTTTTAAAATTTTAATCCTTATGCCAGCCCTGCAAGATGTTGGGTGTTATTTATCAGCTCCATTTTGCAGGTAACAAAACTGAGGTGCAGAGAGGTTATTTAATTTGCCCAAGATTATGTGGCTAGAAAACAGCATAATTGGGATTTCATTGCTCTTTTGGCTACATATACCGTGTTTTATCTAGTTTATAGAAAGTCAGAGTCAGAAAATACCCAGAGAGATCCATGACAGTGGAGTTTTATGATCTCTTTGTGTATACAAGCTTCCTCTAAGCAGGGACTGCATCTTATTTCCTATTGTCTCCCTTGTACCCATACAGAGCTTAGTATGCAGTAAGTGCAGCATTACTATTTGGTGAATGGACAAAATCAAAGCTGATCTTCATGAGGCTTCTCAGATGGCTACAGGCCCCACCTGCTGCTCCCTCTTTTGAATCCAGGGGCATCACTGATTTGACAGTCTACCACATGCTGCCCTGTGACAACACTATTACTGCTTAAATCTTGGGTTGCTATTATCTTGTCTTATGTTTGGAAGCTTGTAAAATTTTTTGACCTCCAGAGTACATTGCACAGGGCCCGATCTACCATCCCTGGTGACTGATTAGTGCAGAGGCATACACAGTGCAATCCTTGCCTTCCACCAGAAACCAATACTAATTGTGGCTGAAGTTGAGGTACAGCCAAACTACCATTGAATCCTGGCTGCCCTGTCCTGTTTGAGAAGCCCCCTTATAGCTTCCTTTCTTCCCTATGTCAGGACATTTGGGAGAGACCCTTCATTCTCCGATCCCTGCCTTTGTAGAAGCTCCTCACTCTGGGTTTGGGTTTCTAAGATGGGACTGCCATCATCCCCTTGCTCCCTGAGCTATCTCCACAGGGACCATGTCCTTTTACCCTGTCCCCATGTCTCCATCAGAGTCCTCAGATGACTCCTATGTATCCGCTGGAGAAGAGCCCCTGGAAGCCCCCTTGTTTGAGATCCCCCTGCAGAATGCAGTCGTGGCCCCAGGGACAGACACGCTGCTCAAGTGTATCATCACTGCCAACCCTCCACCCCGCGGTGAGCTCTGGGGCTGGGGCCAGGCTAAGGTTGAGGCAGGGAGGAGGAGGCCCCCTCCCCCAATGCTCAGGGGGCAGGGTGGGGAAGGAGGGGAGGTTGTCTGCTTCATGGGGCTGGCCTATCCTATGCGTGTGTTAGGAGAGCTGTCCCAGAAACCCCTGAGAGAGGTGAGGGCAGGCCTCAAGTTCTGTGAGTGAGGGGTGAGTCCTCAGGATTCCCTAGGGTGGGGAGAGGAGTGGTTTGGGCTCTGTGTGGGGTGGGGGAGATTTGCCACAGTGGGCTCCTGTAGGCATGGCAACCTGGTTACCCTGCTGCTTCCCCACAGTGTCCTGGCAGAAGGATGGGTCCCCGCTGTGCAGTGATGGCCGCCTTCTCATCCGGGCTGAAGGCGAGCGGCATACCCTGCTGCTCCGGGAGGCTCGGGCGGCTGACGCTGGGAGTTACACAGCTACTGCCACCAATGAGCTGGGCCAGGCCAGCTGTGCTGCTCTTCTGGCTGTAAGACCGGGTAGGGAGCCTGTGGGCCCAAGGGCTGGGTGACGTGAGGAACGAACCTTCCGACTCCCAGCAGAGAACTCAGGCTCTCAACCGGTGGGCATCACCGTCTGTTCTCTTGTGTCAGATGCTCTGGTGGAAGCACTTAAATGGCCTTGGCCTCCGGGCAGGGGCCAAATTCCCAAGGCACTCACCAGGCTAGCCAATTCATGAAGTCACTGAAATTTGTCTTTAGACATCCTCTAAATGCCATCTTCCCATGGCATTTCCCTGAAAATGGTCCTGTGGGGAAAGCAAATTTTCCTTGAGTCTCAGAGAAAAAGAATCTCCAAGCTCAAGAGACTTAAAAACCATCAGGAGCCTTCTGAGATTTCCTCTCTAGAGCAGTACCCCCACCACCCAGAACAAAGAGATGCCTTTAAGTGCCATGACCCTCCCCCTCACTCCTACTGTTGAACCCAAAGCCCGTAAAGAGGGTGCAACTGAGAGCACATCTCTGGAGATGGCAGTGGCTGAGGCTGCCTTGTTTTCTATTTTTATGAAAGCTCTCACTTGGTATCGGACTACTTCCTTTGGGTTTAAGCCCAGTTTCTTTCAGGTTCAGGGTGAGGCTGGACTGGTGTCAGTGTGCATGGCCAGTTCTACTCATTCACGTTGCCGGGACTGACAGTGTGCTGACCCTGGGCAGTGAGGGGGAGGGGAGGGGAGTCTGGGTAGCAGGTATTCTGGAAGGAAAAGATGCAGACTCGGTCCTCAAGGATATTATTACCATTGGGTGGTCCACCTAGATCAGAGGACCTAGGTTGGAGGACGGTGCAGAGTATATGAACTCAGTTCCTAGAACAGTTGAGCAGCTGGTCAGTAGTGGGATGCTGAGTTGAGAGACATCAGGGCCCTGAAGGAGACTGGGATTTAAACCAGGGGACAGGGCTGGGCAGGCAAGGAGGGGTAACAGCACACACTGTTCTGTCCCTTTCTTTGACTCAGAGGCAAGATTACAGACCCTGTATTGCTGTATTCCTAGGGCTTCAGCACCTTCACAGTTAAGGACTTTTTGGTGGTATCTTCCCTGAGTCCTAGACCTGCATTAGATTGTTTTGCTTGCACCCATCTGGCCTTGCAGAAGGGCAGGTCTTCATCTTCCTTAGCTTATGTACCCACCCTGGAGCCCATGTTTCAGGTTTTCTTCTCCTCACCCCTCCCACCCCGCTGAATCACATCCCTCCATTGCATGCTTCTGTCCTTCCATCACCTCCGGGATCTGGCTTCTGACTCAGCGCACAACTCTCCTTAGAGGGCCTAGGCCTAGCTCCAGGAGTCTGGTAATATCTGGCTTGGGCCGAGATTTGGCAAGGGGAGGCAAAGGGGTGCCCCAAGTCTATCTAAAGGCCATATGGGAATCTCTTAAGGTTGGGAAAGAGGCTTGGGGCAAGGCAGCTGTCAGCACTTGACTGGGAGTTCTGTGTTTGCCACGCTGAACCCCCTGCACTTCGGTTTCCTCATTCATAACCCAGAGATAATTATACCATCCTCACAAACCAAAGCAAACGTGTGAATGAGCTTTATGAACTGTGAAGCTGTAGACAAATGTTAGTTGTTAGCATCATGAAGGGGCGCCATTGTGCACAGGAGCGCAGGTTCTCATGAGGCTCCAGGGAGCTGCCTTTTCCTTTTCTGCCCTTTCCTCAGACTGTGTCTTGGGGACTCTCCTCCCTTGCCCTTTCCAGGCCTGCAGTCCCCAGCCCCTCCATATTTCCAAGCCCCTGGGTCCTCAGCTGTTCACGGCATCTCTGTGCCTCCTCCGCCCTGGGGAGCCAGAAAAGCTTCATCACATTAGTCAGTTGCACCAGTCAGTGTGGCCAGAGAACAGCCCCCGTAAGTCAGGCTGACTCGGCCCCAGGGCTCTCATGAAGGAAGCAGACTTTCTTACCCTACAAGGCACTGTTTTGTCCATGGCAGCTGGACATAGGCCAGCGGACCCAGGGAGCAGCGGGAGCGGGCAGAACCAGTGGGTGGCGCAGATGTTTGGCATGGGCAGGGGTCCCAGAGCTGGAGTTCTTGAGGAGGGAGGGGGTGGGACCAGGGAAGGGTGTGTATCAGTGTGGCTGTGGGGGAGCAGGTTGAGGGAGGGTGGGTTTGATGTCCTGTGAGAAGAGGCCTCATAGAACCACCTCCCGTTCTTGTTCTTTACCCGCCAACCCTGCCTGTGCCCTGGTAACCAGGGCTGGCTGCAGCACCCACCCCAGCAGGGCCTGCCTTAGAGAGTCCACCAACCTCAATGCCTGGTTGGGAACCATGGGAACAGGGAACGGGTAACTAGAGAAAGTAGTTACTCAGTACTGTGTTTTGGGGGGGCAGGGTCTGGTCCTTACCAACTCTTGCAGCAACACACATACCCCACTTCCCAGCTCTGGGTCCCTCCCGCCTGCCCCACCCCACTGAATACCTCTGGGGAAATCACAGTCCTTCTCCCCAAGGGTGTGTGTACTGGGGTGGGTGGGGTAGTTGGCAAGTGTGAGAGGTGTGCTTAACCGAAGCTAAGTGTTGTCAGCTGCTGCCTGCATTCATCACACAGCCTTTACTGAGTACCAGCTGGGTACCATGTACTACATCTTAAACAGTTTCTTGTGTTTGGAGGGTGCCATATACTTGTTTCCAAACCTTTCACCTTTTTTCCCTTATTTGACTTACCTCATGATACATATATTCCCCCAAAAGGGACGTGACAGATGTGATATTCCCACTTTACAGATGAGAAGAGAAAAACATGGAGAATAAGATGACAGAGAATTAGCGCAAGGCCAGTGGCCTTCACTGAGCCTCTGTAATCTGCCTAGAAATGGTATAAGCGACCAGTGATTTAGGGTGATGGGAATATTTGCCCATGAAGCAAATAAACTTAGTGTGAATGGCAGATGAAAATAACCCCAGCAGTGAGCATTTACTCAGTGCTTCACATATACCAGGCTCTGTGCTGATTAGGTTATCACATTTATTTCCTCCCTGGGAGGTAGGTTCTGTTATTATTATTATTATGCCTATGCTACAGATGAGGAAACTGAGACCTGGAAAGCTTTAGCAACTTGCTGTAGAGCAGTGCTGATGAACAGAATATTCTGTGATGATAGAAATATTTTATATGTGCATTGTCCAGTAAGACAGCCACTAGCCATATGTGGCCCATGAGTCCTGAAATGTGGTGAGTATGACTGAGAAACTGAGGTCTTCATTTCATTTCATTTTAACTAATGTGCATTTAAGTAGCCTCCCATGGCAAGTGCCTGCCCTCAGCTCTAGGAGCAGAGGGCCTGTTGGAGGCTGCATCATGATTTGAAGCCCTGTCCCTGGGTCTCCCAAGCCTGCACTCCTCACTACTATCCCCTTTCCTGATACTCTGAAGAGGTTTGGGGTTAAGGTAGAATTATGCTCATGAGCTCATGGGGTGGAGGGGCAGAGGTGCTGGGGTGGGTGGGTCACCCTGGGGGTTTTCTCTCCTGCTGCTCTTTACTCTCCAGCACGCTGTGGCTGTGGTCCTGCCTGCTGTGAGCACACTTGGCTCACCCCCACCATGGGCTCTGACAGGAGGCTCCCTTTGGGTGCTAGTCAGGAAGAAGGAGCATGTGGGACACTCCATCCTGTTGCTTTCAGTCCTGCCACAAGCATGGGCATATATTTGAGCCCAAGGTTCTAGCAGTTTCTGGCCGAGACCATGGCCTCTTCACTTTCCCTTAGCTGTCCAGTTTTCTCATCTGTAAAATGAGGCTCATTATACCTCCAGGGCTACCAGCTTGGTAAGGTTTGTGAGGATGATAATTTAACTAAGGATACTTGGGCCAGAGGATATGGGTTACTGAAGTTTATTCTGGTCCCACCCAAGTGGCCAACACTATCAAACAGAAAAGAGATTGTTTATTGGGGGCCATGAATACAAAAGGAGAGGCACCAACATCTGCCCCTCTGCTTCCCACCCTGGTCCCAGCCTGTTGCCAATTTGCAAGCTCTCTTTGAAGGCAGTGGCTGCCAATGGAAGGGATCTTGGAATGCCACAAGACCCTGTCGTCCATCCTTGATGAGGGTCTGGACAGTAATTAAACTAGCAGCCTGGTCCCTCACCCCGACTCAGCTCTCCCTCCCCACTCCTGTCCTCCAGAAGCAGGTTGGCACTATGGGCATCTCCCCAAGGCTGCCACCTCAGAGTGGGGGTTATCACATGCAGCCTGTCAGAATAATGGAGTCCCAGTCTGCTGTGGGTGCCAACACTTTAACCCAGAGCAACCCGAAGTAATCATATATGGAATTAACCACTTACACAGCTAGGTCAGGCTAGCCACTGGAAATTCTCTCTGCTTTCTTGTCCATTTTAAACCAAGAGGAAAATTCTCAGCACAACTGTTTTCCTCTGCAAAGGGAGATATTCAAGGCAGCATTTGTGGAACTCCCTGCTGTGGGCTAGCCTGGGTCTTCCCTTCCCCTCAGTCTCCCATCTCCCACCACGGGATTACCATGGCAGAGACGCTTCAGGAAATCACTCTTGCAGGAACCTACTGGGACAGTGCATGTGGAGAATGGGCTGGGCATGGCTGGGCCACATATAAGTGCTGGTTCATTCCAGAAGTCTTGAGGCGCTCCCCTTTGCCCTTAGAATGAAGGCCGCACTTCTGAAGCTGGCTCCTACCATCTGGACCTGAGGATGACCCGAGGGGCCTGGAGGTGGCTGAGGCAGTGGGAGGCGTCTGCTCTCCTTGCTGTGTCCCACTTCTTTCATCTTTCCCCAGCTCTGTAGCCTGAAGGTTGAGCTATAGTTCTCTGCATGCACTTCTCACCTCTGAACATTTCTTTGCTCATGAAGTTTCTCTGCTGGGAAGGTTTTTCCCCTTTGTCTTGCTTAAACCAAACTCTTAATTCCAATACCCCTTTCCTCATCTCCCACTTCTTTCCTAAGCCAAAAGTAATCTCCTGCTCCCCGTACTGCCATGGCCCCATGTGCCCTTCTCTTGCCTCTGTACTCCTGCTTGTTGTTCTGATCACATGGGCATCTTGCCTGTCATCCCCACCAGCCAGAAGGCTCCTGAGGTCACGCCTGTGACTTGACCACTCCCTAGCCCTCACAGCCACACCTGGAGGCCCTCCTGGATAGTCAGGAATTGTGTGGGTCATGGGAACTATGTGTGAGTAGCAGCGGTGGGGGGAATAGAGATCCCTGTGGTTTTCGAAGCCCCTGGAACTACCTGGGTAACATGCAGAGATGGGGGGTTGCCACATCTGCAAAGGGTAATAAGGATCTGCCTAGGAGTAGAGGCTGGGATGAAGCAGTGGTCTGCAAAGGGCAGTCCCCAGACCAGCAGCATCAGTACCACCTAAGAATGTGTTACAGATGCACATTATTGGCACCAGCCCAGACCTACTATATGAGAACCTGTGAGGTGGGGCTCAGCGGTTTGGTTTAAGGAGATCTCCAGGTGGGTCTGATGCACAGTGAACTTTGAGAACCACTGCCATAGAGTTAGGGACCTTGCTCAAGGTGGGAACAGGTGGTGCAGTGGGAAGCATGTGGGCCGTGGAGTCAAACCTCCGAGCTTCAGAGCCAAACCCCGAAGTTCAGTGACTGAGTGAGATGGGACTTGCAGTTTCATCTTTTAGGATTGTCCTCCCATGAGGATCACAGGGGCCCCTAAACTTTCATGTGCATGAAAGAAAATCACCTGGGGTGCTTTTTAAAAATGCAGTTCCTTCATCCCCATTTTAGAAATCTAATTCTTTAGGTCAGAGTAAGGCCCAGGGATGTATAGTTTAAACAGGATCCCAGGTGGTCCTGATGCAGTGGTTCAAGGGCTATTCTGAGAAGTCCTGACATACAGGGCTTTGTGTGATGACTTTCACATGGGTGGTTGTGACCATATTGTGAGAACACCTTAGGGGATGTTGTGACACACTGGTCTGGGAAAGGAGGGCTTCCTGACTTGCAGGCTCCCCATCACCAGTATTTTCATCAAGTGAGTCTGACTTGGGAACAGTGTTGAAATGCCAGACTTGTGCACAGAGTTGGTGTGTTTTGGAGTTGTGAGGTGTGTGGGGCAGCACCAACATGGGGGGCATAGGCACATCTTAGGTTTGGGGGATACCTGCTGACCCCCTCCCCAGCTGCTGTGACTGTGTTTCCCACAGTGAGAGCAGGGCTGAGATGTAGGGACTGCCTACAAGGATGGTTTTGGTGTGGGAGCCAGTAAAAACTGGGTGACATCAGAGACTGGTTTGGAACCCCAGGGGCTCTGGAGCCAGAGATCCTTGATCAGCCTCCTTGGCCACACAGTTTGGAGGGTACAGAGGGGGTGGGGGAACCACTGCATTGTTTCTAAGAGGACTAGTTCTGCACCCTCTGGAGCCTGAGCCTCCTGCAAAGACTGCTCTGATAGCCCCCTCTCTGAGGGGCCAGCCGCCTTTCTCTTGGTCACTGGATACCTCCAGGGTGCTGTTCCCCCAGCCACCACCAGGGGTCTCTCAGGCTCCCTGCAAACCTTGCCAGTAGGCTTTAATCTCTTTTCTCCCTCCCTGGGCCCCTGAGCACCTTAGCGCTGTCCAACCTGGAGGTGACCCTGGAGGTCACCTGGCTCCACAGAGGGGAGGAGGCGCCGGTCTCCTCGGGCCATGCCTGTGATCTCAGCATCAGCTAGGGGCCAAGCCTCAACAGACGCTCACCAAGTGCCATTCTGACTTCCCTCCCCACCCCCACCTCAAGACAGCCAGCCTTGAATGGTGGGTCCCTCCTCTGCTGCCCTCCCCACCTTCTTCACTGGCAGTGCTGGGAAATACAGGTCATAGCTTGGGAATGTGGCCCTGGGGGGTGGGGTGACAGGAGGCTGGAGAAGGGCATGTGACCTCTCCTCAACAGCTCCCCTACTTTCTGGCTCTGAATGCAAGCCCTTTCTCCAACCCAAATACAGATGGGGGATAGTCGGGAGGGGCTGTCGGAGGAAGCAGCCCCTTTCTCCTGACTCTTGGCCCTGGTGAGGCTGACGGAGTAAGGAACGGTTGTCACCAGGTGCCGCTGGTAGAGCCTGTAGGAGGAGGATTGGATGCAGGCCCAGGGCCCCTGGGCAGCTGCTGGGTCTAAGCTACCATGGCAGAATGGGGAGACAGAGGTGGGATTCTGGGCCCCCTCAGGTTGAGGGGGTCATGTCTGGAAGGAGGCTAAAGGTCTTGATAGTTCTCTGATTGTCAGCACCAGGGAAAACAGCCTGGCTCAGTAGTATTTGAGGCTTGTCAGCGCATTCCATGTGGAGATCTGGATGATTTGGTCAGAGCAACGGGCATTATAGGGGCGATTTGCCATCAGTATCTCCTCTGATGGACATGTCACAACAAATGGGTCAGGGCAAGTGTCTTGGATGCTTCAGTGCAGTGCCACCCCCATCTTTCCCTGGGGACTAAGGCCCTGAACTTTGGGTGGAGGCACCACTGAGGGGGCTTTGCTCTTGTCAGGGTCCAGGAGCTGTAAGAAGAGAAAAGGCAGATCCCGTGCAAGGGAATGAGCAGGGTGGCTAAATACAGCTGGGCGCACTCCGCCCCTCCCCTCTCCCGCCCTCCACTCCACGGCCCAGTCGGCTTGTGGTCTCAGCAGGCACTACTCCCCAGCCAGCTGCCTGCCTGCCACCTAGCCGGTCCCTGCCTGGCCAGCCCCCACTCCTCCTTCCCCCTCCTCAGGCTCCCTCCTCTTCCCCAGGCCCCGGGTGCAGAGCCTCAGCAGGGTCAGCCCAGCAAGCCAGTAGGGCTGGGCGGGCTGGGCTTCTGCTCCCTGGGGAGTGGGGCAGGGGGGACAGTGGGCAGGCAGCAGGAGGGCCTGGTGCCAGGGCAGAGCTTTCAGGACAGGCGCAGGCTGGGGGTCCGTGTGCAGAGTCTTGGGTGAGTTGGGGTGCAGCCCTGTGGGGGGCCGGGCCACAGGGGTTGGGGTGAGGGAACCAGGAGGAGGGGCTAGGGGGCTGTGGTGGATTCATGTCTGTATTTGGCAGTCGGATAGGAGCCAGCTCAGTGAGGCTGGGCCCCTGGCCAGTTGCAGGGGAGGGCATCAGGACCCTGGGGACACCCCTCCCCTAAAGCAGACACTGGTGCCCCCCTCTTCTTCCCCAGTCTCAACTGCCCTTCTCGGCCTATGACTCAAGCTTTGCTTCCCCATCCCCTGAGAATTTTGGGGTCCCTGCTCTAGGGCTGGGGCCAACAGATGCCCCTGGGGTATCTGGGACAGGAAGCTGAGAAGGGGGAGGGGGAAGGGCAGGCTGGATGGTGCCGCCTTGTTGGCCCTGGCCCTGAGGTCAGGATGGGGCTTGTCTGAGGTGTGTGTTCCTCTGCACCAAGCCCAGCTCACCCAAGAAACGGACCAGAGGCACAAACCACATGCATCAGGAGCTGTGCTTCTATGCCAGGAGCATGAATTTTCTGCTCCAGTGGAATTCCAAGTCTCTCACGAGGCCCATGGCGGCCTCTCCACTGCCCGAATCCTTTGCCTCAGGAGTCTCAGCAGGATAAGTGTTAGGAGAGTCTGGCAGAGCAGGAATCCGGAGCTCAGGGACAGCAGGAACCTGGGCAAGGTCACACAGCAAGTGAGTAGGAGCCCCAGGAAGTGAAGTCAAGGCAGGGCTGGCCTGCGGGAGCTACCTGGACTCCTGAGCTCTGTGACATTCCAGACCTGATCAGGTCCTTGACTTGGGCTGATTGATCCATCTCTCCTTCTCTCTGCCCCCTTCTCTCTGTGCCATTGTCTCTTCTCTGTCTTTCCTCCAGGTGGGTCCACATCCCCTTTCAGCAGCCCCATCACCTCTGACGAGGAGTACCTGAGCCCCCCAGAGGAGTTCCCAGAGCCTGGGGAGACCTGGTCCCAAACCCCCACCATGAAGCTCAGTCCCAGCCAGAACCACCACTCCTTGGATATGGGCTCCAAGGCGCCCCCCACTTTCAAGGTCAGACCCCAAAGGCCAGTCCCCAGCCCCTGGATACCTCCATTCCCCATTCCTTTGTGCCTTTGTGTTCCCCTTTGCTCTTGGGGCCACACCAAGCTCCAGCAAGTCCTCAGCTTGGCCCCACCAACCCTCCTTACCCAGGGGCAGCCTCAGGCCCCAGGAGCCAAAACTGATCTCTGATGGTCTCCTCTGACACTTTGGGGCCCTCCTTCAGGTGTCACTTATGGACCAGTCAGTAAGAGAAGGCCAAGATGTCACCATGAGCATCCGAGTGCAGGGGGAGCCCAAGCCGGTGGTCTCCTGGTGAGTAGTAGCCACTGGCCACCACCTGCCAGCTTCCCCTGCCCCAGGCGTGGCACTGTGAGGCTTCTTTGGGTGAAGGAGAATGGACTCTTTGCAGACTTCTCCAGGATCTGCCTGGGGGGCCTTATCCCAGGTACAGAGGTGCCTCTTCCCCAACATGCCTCTCCACCCCTTGCCTGGGGTCCCAAGCTCATTAGGGGCTTCTTCTGGGGAAGGGTGTGGGTAACAGATAGTCTCTTGTCAGTTCACTTGGGATGAATGACCAGGAGTCATTCTCTGGAGAAGGCTGTCAGTTGACAGCAGGGTAATTTTTAAGGCCTGCTGTGTACCCATCCCTGTGCTAGTCCTAGACAAAACAGTTTGTTTCAGAGCTAGCAGAACCCAGTGTTAAATGTGGGCTTCACAGCAGGCATTCATTGCAAGTGCCTGGAACTCTGATTAGTCAGTTTACGTAGCTTTTTATTAGTCTGGATTCTAGTCTTCATTTTTAGTTGATTGTCTAGTCTCCAATGTGATTTCCTAACATTGTATGTTATTTCATATCCCTTTTGGGAAGTGGGAAACCTATCTGTCCATTATAAATAAATAAAAATAAGACATCAGGAAATTTAAGAACTATTGAGAGCTAAACAGCATAGCACTTCTCTAAGTGTGGTCAGATTCCAAGAAGGGAGAGACCCAGGTGGGCAGAGATGCTCTGAAAGTTCCTGGAGGGGAGGTGGGGTGGCAGAGTCAGGGTAAAAACCTAGCTCTGTCGCCCAGGGGTGCCTGCAGTCAGCAGGAAGCATCTGGGGAGTGGAGTGGACACTTGTAGAGGAAGGAGAGGCCTGCTTGGCCCTGTAGCCCCCCTTTCCTGCATGTGCAGATCAGGGCCCTGGGCCCAGGGCACTGAGTCCTTGCCCCTCTGGCAGGCTGAGAAACCGTCAGCCCGTGCGCCCAGACCAGCGGCGCTTTGCTGAGGAGGCAGAGGGTGGGCTGTGCCGGCTGCGGATCCTGGCCGCTGAGCGTGGTGACGCCGGCTTCTACACTTGCAAAGCGGTTAATGAGTATGGTGCTCGGCAGTGTGAGGCCCGCCTGGAAGTCAGAGGTGAGTACCTCACACTCTTAACGAACCCCCACCCCGAATCCAGGCTTGGTC
The DNA here is from genome assembly GCF_040802235.1 of Manis javanica. Classification (NCBI taxonomy): domain Eukaryota; kingdom Metazoa; phylum Chordata; class Mammalia; order Pholidota; family Manidae; genus Manis; species Manis javanica. The sequence goes on along the minus strand of NC_133167.1, from coordinate 16,581,324 downwards.
CCTGCCCAATTTCTGACTTTCACACAACCTCAGTTAGAGGATGCCGGGACCAAAAGGGTCTTCAAGGCTCCAAGTTTAGTTGCTTATACTGTAGTTGAGTAAACGGAGGCCCAGAGAGAAGTGACTTGCCCAAGGCCACACAGAGGCTTGTTCAGTGCTCAGCTTCGTGCACAGTACTGCCTTCCCTATGCTCAGTCACACCTGCCCCTGATACTAGCCAGAAAGAGACCCTGCTTCCTGCCACTGGCCATCCTCCCACAACACTCTAATAAACCTTTGTCACTTTGCCCTCCCCAGGCCCCTCCCTCACACCCACTGTCCCCTTTCCGTTTGCCCCTTGGCCCCCAACCCATCCCATTGCTGTGCAGAAGCTCTGTGGCTGAGGGAAGAGGTGGGGAGCGTGTGATGGTTGGACCCGTTCGGAGGGGCCCTTGGGGTGGCTTGGGCATGGAACATTGTGGGGACCCCAGGGGTGCTGGGGCTGGGAGCCTAAGGGCAGGGAGCCTTTCAGGCAGCTGGGACGGCAGGCCCTAACCAGGCTGCCCTCGGGGGCTGGTGGTTTAACCCCCAACGGCTGGCTGGCTGCCTCACCTTCTACTTCACCCTTTCCTGTGAGCAGTTCAGGCCTGGAACCCCTCCTCAGCTCTGCACTCAGCCGTCATCCCTCCCTTCCTGGCAGAGGCCCGCTCCGATGGCTTCCCAGGACACCCTCAGCCCCCTGCTGGAGCTCAGGCGCTAACAGTCACGGTCACCTCCACTGGGCCCCGCCTCCCTCGGTTATCCTGACCCCTGCCCCCCATTCCTGGGGTTGTCACCCCCCAAGTCCGAGTCCCTCAGCCCCCTGCGCCCACCCCAGCCCCCTTTCCTGGCCTGCTGCTTCCTCTCCAGGCTCTGGCTCTGCCTTGCTGCTTTGTGTTAACCCATGTCTCAGTGCTTCTCTTTGGGGTTCCTCCTGACATCCCCCAGGCTTTGGGGTGATCCTGATCCTTAGGAATGCCTCTATCCTGGTGTCCCAGGACCTCTTCCCGCCCAGGAACTCCAGAGACCCAGCTTCTGGCTGGCTATAGGCCCATACCACAAAGCTGATCTCAGGGAAGCTGAAGGTGGCAGTGCCGCCCTGGCAGTATTAGAGGCAGCTCTTCAGCAGAGGGGCCCTAGCCAGGTCTGTGAGCGTGTGCCTCTGCGTGTGTGTGCGTGTGCGTGTGCTGCACTAACCTGCTGCTTGCTGACCGAGGTTTTTGTCTGTACACAGGCGAGTGAGCTCAGGGAGCCACCTGTGCTCCCCCCGCTACCCTCCGAGCCGCACCCCTGTCTCAGGCACCTCTTGGACCTCGCTGTGTTTCACTGCCTCCTGCCCACAGACCCTGCCGGCCAGACGGCCTGGACCCTGTCCCAGCCTCCCCTCCCTGCCTCACTCCATGCAGCATCCTGGGATAGCCCGTGGGTCCCTGTGGACCCTTCCCTCCCAAGTGGACATATGGCCCCAACGTGGACTGAGTGCCAAGAACAGGTGGCCATGAGGGGTATCAAAACTGCTCCCCCAGTTTCTCCCTGCAGGGGAGCACCCAGGGAGCGCATGAGCTACCGCTGCTACAGGCCCTGTCTGTCTGTCTGTCTGTGTGTCTGTGACAGTTAGGGAAGGGGCCTGAAGCTGGTGTGGGGCAAGGCAGAGTGGAAGAAGATATGGCACGACATCTACAGGATGGAGGGGCCTAAGGGCAGGGGGCCGTTGATAAGGGGATCACAAAGGGGGAGGGGGCCAGGCACTGACCATTCCAGAAATGGGTTTCAAATGGCACAACACTTTCTATTTCACAAGAGACCAAAAGCCAGAAGCCCCCAGGCCCTACGCTGATGAGGAGGCCTGGTTGAGGCTTGGCCCTGGGTACTTTTAGGGCCCATTTGGGGCTCTCTTGTTCACTGTCAGGGCCCAGGATGTTCTGCCTGGGAATGAGGGATTTAGCCAGGCTTGGCAAAGAATTAGGGACCTGATGTAGTGGCTGTGGAGATATTTGGAAATACCTGTTTCTTAGCTCAAATAAAGTCCAGTTTGTACCCAGCTGGTGTGCTGTGTTTTTTTTTCCGCCGCCGTCTCTACCCCTACATAGCCCTCTCAGTTTCCCTGCCCTTGATTCCCTACTGCTTCCCAAGTTCACCCTCCCTGGCCCACCTTGAATTGCCATCGTGAAGCCAGGCCTGGTTGCTCCTTGCTGCCCTGGCTGGCTGGGTGGGTGGGCTTTCCCTCTCTCCAAAGGAAAAAAAAATGCATCTCTCTTTCTGTGTCTGTCTGTCCCTGTGTGTGTGTGCATGTGTGTCTCCCTGGCCCTGTGTGTCTCTGCTCCATGTGTGCCCCCTGTGGCCACTTTCCTCCCAGCACATCCTGAAAGCCGGTCCCTAGCCGTGCTGGCCCCCCTGCAGGACGTGGACGTGGGGGCCGGGGAGATGGCGCTGTTTGAGTGCTTGGTGGCAGGTCCTGCCGACGTGGAGGTAGACTGGCTGTGCCGAGGCCGCCTGCTGCAGCCCGCGCTACTCAAATGCAAGATGCATTTCGATGGCCGCAAATGCAAGCTGCTGCTCACCTCTGTACATGAGGACGACAGTGGCGTCTACACCTGCAAGCTCAGCACGGCCAAAGGTAACTGCCCACTTGGGCCCTTGGGCTGCTGTGAGCACCCACCCACGAGCTGGAGGGAGGTCTCTGGGTACAGAGTAAGTTGCCCAGGAAGTGCAGCACCATCTCCTGCAGGAAGAGCAGTGCATGGGAGGTAGCATAGTACACCTGCCTCGATAAAGCAGCAGTAGAGTGGCACCTGGAACAAAGCATGTCCACACGAGTGTTAGCTGCTGTTCCCATTACGGGGTCAGTCTGCTGAAGTATAGTGAGCAAACCCAGATGTGGGTTCCAATTCTTGTCCTGCCACATACCAGCCATGTGACTTTGGATAGATCACTTCATCTCTGAGCTTAAGACCATCCATCTGTAAAAAGGGGTCCTGATAATCCTGACCTTGTAGGATTAATGAGATAATGCATGTAAAGAACAAAGCACAGCACCTGGTGAAAGGTGGCACCTAATAAATGTCAGCCATTATTATTATTAATGACATCTCTGACCTGGTCCCAGTCCTCATTTGGAGAGTGGAGATAATGTCTCACCAAGTTGGGATGATGAGCACCTAAGGTGACACTGGAGAGGCTTTGTGAGCAGGAGAGGGACAGGTCAGCTCCCCAGAATATTCTTTGTGAGGACAAGAGCTCTGGGTCTGGGGCGGGAGGGCATGAGGGCATGACCCTCGCACAGAGGAGAGTTCCTAGTACAGGGAAGGGTGAAGGGGAGGAGCGGGCTTGGCATCCAGGCCTTCTCTAGAGCTGAGCTGAACATCCCGGGTGGCAGGGTGAGGTGAGCAGGGGACTCCCATCGTTGTACCTGCAGACATCATAGCCTCCTGCTACCCGCTCTTGCTGACCTCCACTCCCCCAAAAAGTCCAGGTCTTTGGACCTTGACCACTGCCGCACTCTGGTTCCCTGGGGACCTTGCTGGGCTCTGCCCAGGCCTCAGTTCTGGCCCAGCTCCCCTTTCCTGCCCAGCATGAAGGCAGGATCTGCAGGTTGGGGTATCTGGGGCTGCATGACCTTCCCTTCTCCAGCGCTGACCCTTACCCACCAGATGAGCTGACCTGCAGTGCCCGGCTGGCTGTGCGGCCCTCACTGGCACCTCTGTTCACACGGCTGCTTGAGGATGTGGAGGTACTGGAGGGCCGCACTGCCCACTTCGACTGCAAGATCAGCGGCACCCCACCCCCGTCTGTTACCTGGACTCATTTTGGTATGGCCCGCTGTCTGCAGCTGGGGGGGCACCCCAAGCCCAACAGGCAGTACCTCTCACTGAGCCTGCTCTGCACTCCCGCCCCTGCATTCCCCAGGCCGGTCTGTGGAGGAGAGCGAGAACGTGCGGCTTCGGCAGGAAGGGGGCCTGCACTCACTGCACATTACCCACGTGGGTAGTGAGGACGAGGGCCTCTATGAGGTCAGTGCTGCCAACACACACGGCCAGGCCCACTGCTCAGCCCAGCTCTACGTGGAGGAGCCTCGGACAGCTGCCACTGGCCCTAGGTACTGCCTGGGGCCCCTGGGGCTGCTGGGCTGCCTCTCTGGTGCCCTGGCCCTGTTGTGGGGGGTGTGGCTCTGGGCCTCTGGACAGTGGTGTGGGTCTTGCAGCTCTAAGCTGGAGAAGATGCCATCCATCCCTGAGGAGCCAGAGCAAGGTGAGCTGGAGCGGCTGTCCATGCCCGACTTCCTGCGGCCACTGCAGGACCTGGACGTGGGGCTGTCCAAGGAGGCCATGCTGGAGTGCCAGGTGACTGGCCTGCCCTACCCCACCATCAGCTGGTTCCACAATGGCCACCGCATCCAGAGCAGCGATGACCGGCGCATGACACAGTGTATGTGCCTGGGAAGGGACCCTGGGGAGGGGCCCCTCCAGCACCCTCTTTGCGGGCAGTGTCCCCCCACCCCCCATCCCCTCTTTTAACCTTCCTTTTCTAGTCTGGTCAGTGATGGGGTGCCTGAGGAGGGGAGCTCCATGGGGCTATGAGGTCATCGCCTCCTTTCTGGGGTCTACCCAGCAGCTATCTGCTGAGTCACACTCTGGGCCTCGGTGGCCCCATAGCATGCACTGGACAGGAAGTACAGCTTGCTGCCAGCACAGGACCGTGGGCAAGGTTACAAGATGACTCTGTGCCTCAGTTTCCTCATCTGTAATAGGCTTGTTATAAGAATTAAATCAGTTAATGAATATAAAGCCCTTAGAGTGGGGCCTGCAAATAGCAAAGGTCAGTAAATGTTAATTATTATTATTGCTACTGTTATTGTTGCCGCCATTATCATCCTTGTTGATAAAGCAGTGCTGTCATGCCTTCCTGGAGAAATGTCAGTGAAAGGCTGGTGTGGGCCATGTCTAACGCCAAAAGGATGCTTGGCCAGGTCATTAATGAACAGCAAATAAAGAAGGAACTGGGGGAGAAGTACAGAGGCACGTATTTGGGATGTTGTCCTCTCAGCCTAGGATATTTTTCATGGGAGTACAGCATCTCCCTTCCATCCGTGAAGGACTCCAAGTCTTGTGTGAGAAGCTTTACCTAGCCCTGTCAGACAGTGCCACACTGTGACCCAGGATGCGCACCTCTTACAGATGCAACATGACAAAACTTCCTATATTAAGCCCTTTGTCAGTGCCCGGCCCTGAGTGCATAAGGGCTGACATGGACAATCTCACGTTCCTCATCTCAGGCCTGTAAGGCAGGTGCTATGTTCCCTGTTTACAGATGGGGAAACTGAAGCTTACAGAGGGTCAGGCAGTTGCCCTAAGGCAGGCAAGGATCATCTGACTCTGGCACCCCAGTCCTAATCAGGATGCCTCGTCGCCCACACCCCACTCTCGGCCCCATCCCCACTCTGTTCTTCAGTGCCCCCATTATGGCTCTGACCCTTCCTCTCAGCCCCCTCCCTTGGCTGTCTCTGCTCAGCCCACAGGCTTCCCATCTCTCCATCTGCTTCAGGCCCTGGGTGGGTGTCTGTCTCAGGATCTGAGCTGGTGTCTCTGCTTCTGTCTGTATCTGGGGTCAGGGGCAGCCTTTGCTTCTCTTTCTTTATAAATAGCGTCAGCAGAGATAAATGAATTGGTGACTGTTCCATGCGGAGATAACTTTTAAGAGAAGGGAGGGGTGTTTGGGGATGGCCCTGACGTGAAGGAGGACAATGCAGGCCTCTTCCCCTTCATGTCTCTGCCTGAGATGGCCTCCTCATCATTCAGGGAACACAGTGTAGGGAAGAGCTTTGGAATCAGAGAGAACCAAGTTCAAGCCATGGCTCCATCATTTATTAGCTGTGTGACCTTGGACAAGTCCATTAATGTCTTTGACCTCATTGGTAAAATGAGGATAATTTTGCAGGGTTGTTGAAAGGATAATGGAAAGAAAATGCATGTTAAGTAGCTGGCCTAAGCTGGGCACAGAGCAGACAACACTTACTATAATTTATAATATAACATATTTGGCACTTAGAGTGTGCAAGTCATTGGGTTCTGGCAGGAGAAACCAGCCCTGTCTTTAAGGAGTTTGCATGCTGATTCAGGAGCCACGACATGTGTAAGAGAAGAGGAAAGACCACCCAAAGCAGTGTGGGCCCGTGCTGGAGGCCCTGGGGAGGGAGGCAGGGATGAGGGCACAGAGGGGACCTGGGGCATGGCAGAGGAAGTTTCTCAGGCTGGCAGTTACCTTGAGCTGAGTCTTGAAGGAGCAGGAGGCCTTGATAAGAGAAGAATGTTTCAAAAGGGAGGGGCAGTGTGAGCAGAGAACTGGAGAGGGAACTCCCTGACGGCCTGTCAGGGTCAGAATGTGGAGGAATAGCAGGGGATGTGGCTGGATGGGAGTCTGGGCTGAGGGCTTTGGATGCCACCCTGTACAGCAGGTGTCTGTACTGGCTCCAGATGGAGTTAACACGCGGGGCTGTTGGCAGAGTGAGGACCACACTAGAGGAGGGCTCCCGTGGGCTCGGGGCTGAAGAGGGGGCCGCAGTGGCCATGGCGATGGAGAAGAGGGGACTAAGGGCGGGGCCTGGAGAGCACAGCCTTACCAGAACTTCCACTCAGTGGTGTGACTCCCCAGAGGTGCAGAGACGAGGGCGGTCAGCCGGCTAGGAACCTGCAGAGGGTGAGGCAGTGTGGAAGGAAGGTGAGAAGTCGCTGGGCCTGAAGTGCTGGAGTGACAGGCAAGAGAGGCCAGGGTTGCACGTGTAGACTTGGTGGCCTGGACCTAGAGTTTGCTGCACATTGAACACACTTCTTGCTGTATGCTCCGCCCTTCCCCCTCTCCTCCTCCCTGTGGTGGGTGAGGATGAAGGGGCAGGCCTGGGGTGGCATGGGTCCACCCCTCAAAGTATCCTCCTAGCTCAAGCCCCGTGTCACTGTCCCTCCCACCTCCAGACAGGGATGTCCATCGCTTGGTGTTCCCTGCTGTGGGACCTCAGCATGCTGGTGTCTACAAGAGCGTCATTGCCAACAAGCTGGGCAAAGCTGCCTGCTATGCCCACCTCTATGTCACAGGTGAAGCAAACACCCCCCTGGTCAGTCATGTCCAGAGCCTAACCTCCAGCCAGGGTGAGGGAGGGGCTTCCGCACTATATGCCTTCCCCTTCGCCCCCCGGGGAGCCATCTGGCCTTGCTCCTGCCCCTATAGTGCCCTCCACCCCCAGCCCACTGCCCTGAGGCTTGGTGATCCCATGGAGCCATTGGGCCCTAAAAACCCAGCAAACATCTGGCCTGTGGCTTTCAGATGTGGTTCCGGGCCCCCCAGATGGTGCGCCGCAGGTGGTGGCTGTGACCGGGAGGATGATCGCGCTCACATGGAGCCCTCCCAGGAGTCTGGACACGGCCATCGGTGGGTCAGCGTCCCACGCAGCTGTGGGGAGGGGAGGGAGACACGGACAGGCAGGCTCAGGCGGGGGCACCAAAGGAGCCAAGAGGGGTGGCAAGGCCCAGGGAGGAATATGGGCAGGGCTGGGAGCAGGGCCAGGAGCAGCTTTGTCTGTCACCCCTCCATGTGTGGATGGCATCCCGGATCCAGGTCAGCATCAGGTTGGTCCCAGAGACAAAGGGGCCACCACATTCTCTACTCTTTCTCAGAGGGATTGGGGGCTTGGGTCATGATCTTAGGAATACCCTCTTCTTCCCTGGGCACCCTCTCTATGCTTCAGTTTCCCTATCTCAGGTAGTAGCAAGGAATTGGGATATAAGTCAAGTTCCCTGCATGCCCATAACTGGATCCCATGCCTGGCATCTTGTTGGCTCTGAGCTTGGCCAGGCCAGTGATTGGGCAAAAGCAGATATGGGGGTGGCAGGCAGAAGCAACAGGAAAAACTGAGGCAGGTCCTCAGAGCAAACTAATGATGACTTCCTGGGTCCCAAGCCAGCTGAATGGGGTGGTGGGCACCCCAGCAAGACCCTCTTCTAGTGGCTGCCTACCCCCCAGACCCGGATGCCCTGACCTACACCGTGCAGCACCAGGTGCTGGGCTCAGACCAGTGGACTGCGCTGGCCACGGGCCTGCGGGAGCCCAGGTGGGCAGCCACAGGGCTGCGGAAGGGGGCCCAGCACATCTTCCGGGTCCTCAGCACCACCATCAAGAGCAGCAGCAAGCCCTCCCCTCCCTCAGAGCCCGTGCAGCTGCTGGAGCATGGTGAGCCTGGGTGCCCCTAGGGGACGGGCAGAGGTGGGAGCTACTGGGCCAGGGAACAGGGTCCCTGTAGTGCAGGCTCAAGGGCTGGTCTGGACACGATGGCTGTGGTGGGCAGAGCATAGCTGGGCACAACTCCCACCCATTAGCGTGCCCCTCCTCACTCCTGAAAGGGGCCCACGTACTGGGCAAGGCCAAGACTCTGGAATCAGACAAGCTGGGGGTGCAGTCTTAGTTCTGCTACTTCCTGGCTGTGTTCCCTAGACAAATTGCTAAGCCTCACTGGACCTCAGCTTCCTCCTCTGCAAAAATGGAGCCCACTTGGTAGTTGGGAGGGTTAAAGGTACAATGGGTGTTAAGGGTCTCTTGTCAAGCTAACATAGAGCCTGTGCTGTTCTCTTCCCAGGCCCACCCCTGGAGGAGGCACCCGCTGTGCTGGATAAGCCAGACACCGTGTATGTGGTGGAAGGACAGCCCGCCAGTGTCACTGTCACCTTCAACCATGTGGAGGCTCAGGTCATCTGGAGGAGGTGGGCCCTGCCCTGCATGCTCCACTCCTCATATGTGGCAGTCCAGCTCCAGCCATCCTGGTCTGACCTCCTTGTGGCTGGATGCTGGGTGACCTCCCTGTCACATGTCCCTCAGCTGCCGAGGGGCCCTCCTGGAGGCACGGGCAGGTGTGTACGAGCTGAGCCAGCCAGATGATGACCAGTACTGTCTTCGGATTTGCCGGGTGAGCCGCCGAGACATAGGGCCCCTCACCTGCACTGCTCGCAACCGCCACGGCACACAGGCCTGCTCGGTCACGCTGGAGCTGGCAGGTGGGTGACAGTGGGCCTCCTTCCTCTTCCTCCTGCTGAGGCCCACAGCCCTCTCCTCACACCCTCAGGTGGACACACCTCCCTGCCAGTCCTGGGACTCCCCTCTCAGTCCTGTCTATCTAAGGGCCATAGTAATACCAACACTAGTAGTAATAACAGCAATAGTACTAATATTACTGAGCACCTAGCATATGCAAGGCTCAGTGCTAAGTATCTTACGTCTATCCCTTCATTTATGTCAACACTGTGAGATGGGGTCAGTTATTATCTCCATTTTACAGATGGGAAAACTGAGGCTCCGAGAGTATAGTAAGTAACAGGCCCAAAGTCACCCAGCCTACTGAGTACAGGAGCTGGGATTCAAGCCCCGATGCCAGACTCCAAAGCCAGACAGTGCTCTGAGCTCCTGTTAAACACAACAAGAAATAGTACCTCAAATATAACAGGCATAGGGACACCAAGTCAACTTAAAAGGAGCTCAAGTGAACGCATCTTATCATAGACTGCCCCCCTGGGGATCCTGGCTGCCCTTTTACACAGGCCTCTTTGACAGAGCCTCCCAACCTTTGCAGCAAGGGCCCCTCTTATAATTTCTCCTAGAAAGATGTAGTCTCTCAACCGGTAGCATACATTAAGCAGTAATTGTCTTGTTTTCCAGTTTGTTAATTAACTCCCGACATATGTAACTGCCACTCAGAACTTCACTTCAGCATGAGCTAAACAGTGTTACCTGCTGAGTAGATACAATTCCAACCAAATGCAAGGGAAGTGCCATTTTAGTTAGCACAGGCAATCTTATCACAGGTAAATGTACATTTTCTGGTGCTTTTAAAAAATTGTTCAAGTTCATTTGACACCTTCCAGTCCTTTGACCTTCATAGAGCCACCCCACACCCAGACCAGAATCCAGAGGGGAGAGGAGGCTACTTTACAGTAGAAAAGAAGCAGCAGATGTGTGAGGAAGAGCTGGGGGCCCCCTGGCTTGGGGGGCTGGAGGGGGGGCCACAGATCACCTGGGCTCCTGGGCTCCCATTAATGAGCCTTCCCTCTTGCCCAGCTTTCCCCCCACGTCGACCCCCTTACTCAGCCAGCATTTTGTTCCTTGGCAGAACCGTCTGCGGGGCTCATCTTTCTTCCCAGATATAGGAAGAGCCCTGTGGTTTGGGGAGTGCTGGCCACTGAGAGCCCTGCCACCCAGCTTGGCTGGTACAGGGACTAGGGGAGACTGTGCCACAGCCAGCCAGGGCTAGAGCTGGCCTGGGGCTTGGATCTACACCTCCCTCCTACCAGGCCCCACTCTCTGTCTTTCCCTCTGTAGTGTCTTCTCCACCTCTCAATGCCCTCACCTTTTATCTATGTAAAATCAAGCTGTGTGCCTGTTATGGTGGTGGTCCCTGCCTAAGACCCCTGCTCTTCCCTTAGAGCCTGATGATTCCCACTCCATTAATGCTGAGATCCTCAAACATGCTCAGGAGTAGGGCATTGGGAGGTCACAGGCTCCTTTGCAAAGCATGTTGGAATATGTATTTAGTTCCATCATGAGAATTTACCAGGAAATAAGACAACTGCATGATATGTGCGGAGAATAAAATCAGTCACATATGGGAGAACTAAGCTGAGAATCAGTACCCGTTTGTTCATCTTGCCAGCTCCCAGATGGCAGAAGGCCCCTTAGACATTTAAATAAGATTCAGAGAGAAAACTTCAAGATAGAGGCAGTGAACTTGATTCAGGGTCACAGCCTGAGCGGCCTGCCAGGACCAGGAGGACCCTAAAGTCAGAGAACCGGGCAGTGGGACTGTGCAGAATAGCGATCACCCACAGGGGGCAGCATTGAGCCACTCCATGCCAGCCCATTAATGCAGTGAGGGAAGAGGCTCAGGACCGCTAGCCCTGATTTTTCAAGAGAGGCAAGAAATCCAGATTTCTTTTGTGTATGAAAATCTCCTAATTTCAAAGTTGGCAAATGAACACTGAGGGTCAAACAAAGCAAGCCTGCATCCTATGGCTTAGGTTTTTGAAATTTTGAGAACATCACATGGATTTATGTAGTGGCATGCTTGATCCAGGCAAGGAACCCTGGTGTTCCCTGGAGCTGAGTTTGAGAGCCCCACTGAATAGGGTCCTGGGCTCCGGGAAGTCAGGGGTCTGGCGTTCTGCTTCAGCTAGTTGCTGAGGGAGGGCTGGGAGAGGGACTGAGGAGGCAGGCCCTTGTGACCCGTGTTGTCGCCCTCCCTTCCCTACACCAACCCTTTTGTGTTTCAGAGGCCCCTCGGTTTGAGTCCATCATGGAGGACGTGGAGGTGGGGACTGGGGAAACCGCCCGCTTTGCTGTGGTGGTTGAGGGGAAACCACTGCCGGACATCCTGTGGTACAAGGTCAGCGGGTAATGAAGGCCTCAGCGGAGTTCTAGCACGGGGCTGGCTGGAGCCCGGGGGTAGGGGAAGTGGGATTTCCTGGGGACATGGTTGGGGACCAGGAGGCTTGGCAGGAGGGGAGCCCAGACAGAGAAGAGCAGAGATTTTTCCAGAGGTGTAATTAGGAGAAGGAAGTGGGACCTGGGGGAGCAGGCTGAGGCTGGTGGGGGTTTGAGGAACCAGGGGACAAACTAGGGGCTGCAGGCTATCAATGCAAGTTAAGTCTGGAGCCAGTTCTGGGTTCTGTGGGAAGCAAGGCCTCCAGGGCAGAGATAATGCTGGGCCCTGGGGTAGAGAGGTTCCTGGCCCCGAAGTAGGGATGAGACTGGGTCTCTGGCATGGAGGTGAAACCAGACCTGGGCGGGAGGTGACAGCCAACTCTGCAGGATGAGGCGCTGCTGACCGAGAGCAGCCATGTGAGCTTCGTGTATGAGGAGAACGAGTGTTCCCTGGTGGTGCTCAGCACGGGGCCCCAGGATGGAGGCGTCTATACCTGCACCGCCCAGAACCTGGCTGGCAATGTCTCCTGCAAGGCAGAGTTGGCTGTGCATTCAGGTGGGCTCGGGTTCAAAGGGAGAAGGGCAAAGCATTCACCCCAGGAATCCGATGTGGGCCCCTGGCCCTTCACTCCTTCACCACTGTATCCTCCAGCCCCAGTGCCCTGCCTCAGGCCAACATTCCTGTTCCCGTTCTGTGCCTCCATGTGCCCTGCCTGCCTGGTCTCTGCCCTCCTTCCCCTCTTGCTGTCCCCACCTAACACCAGGTATCTCTTCCCCAGCTCAGACAGCTATGGAGGTGGAGGCAGAAGGGGAAGATGAGGAGCAGCGAGGAAGGAGACTCAGCGACTTTTATGACATCCACCAGGAGATTGGCAGGTGTGGGGATGGGAGGAGGTGTGGTGTCTGGGGGCCAAGAGAGACTGGGTCTGAGGCGAGGAGGGCACGGAGAGCCGGGGCTGCAGCAAAGCCTGAGCCCTGTCCCCTCCCTGTGTCATCACCCAGGGGTTCCTTCTCATACCTGCGACGCGTGGTGGAGCGTAGCTCTGGCCTGGAGTTTGCAGCCAAGTTCATCCCTAGCCAGGCCAAGCCAAAGGTATCAGCATGGCGGGAGGCCCGGCTGCTGGCCCGGCTCCAGCATGACTGTGTCCTCTACTTCCATGAAGCCTTCGAGAGGCGTCGAGGACTGGTCATTGTCACTGAGTTGTATCCTGGGACAGGCGGGGTGGGTGGGGTCTCATGGCCTGAATTGGTCCTTGTGACAGCCAGTTAGCAACAGGTTTTTCACTTTGCAGAGCCGTCCCATTGACAGTTGGGAGGGGCAGTTCACCTTTACAAAATGTTCCCACTGACAACTGAGAGTTCTGGAGGCATCTTATAAGTACCTCACAGGGTGGAGTTTCAAGACTTCAGGGAAAACCAACATTTTTTTTATCCCATTTAAAAAAAATCTTAAACTTAGTACTTTGTGTACCTGGCAGTGTTCTAAGAGTTTTACAAATATTAACCTAAATCCCCGTGTACACCTATCTCATGGGATTTTTTTATCCCCACTTTTTGGATAATGAAACTGAGGTCTCATTAGGTTACATAACTCCCCTGAGAAGGTGTGTGATTTTTATCACAAAATGCAGCCTAGCACAGTCTATCTGAACATTTGATGAGCATCAGTACTTGGCTTTATTTGGGAAGCTGTTTTCATAAAGAATGTGTTTTATCCTTTCATGAGAGCTGTGATTACACAGAGGCACACTTTGATAAGGATGCTGGGTGGTCAGCTTGTCACTCCCAGTAGCAGGGTGACTTTGCCCTTCACACTAGCCTCCCAGTCTGCACTGTTAGACCCCAAACCTCAGTAGAATGACCAATAACTGTATGTCATGGACCTTTGGGTCATGATCAAATAGTCAAGTCAAAATTCTGCTCTAACTTGATCCTTACAAATACTACAGGGTGGGCAAGAGAAAATATCATCCCCATTTTACAACGTAAGCTCACAGAGGTTAGCTAACTTGCCTGAGATCTCACAGCAAGTAGGAATTCAAGCAGGGTTGTCCTATCTATGTACCCAGATGAGAGGAGGAAGGTGAAGACATAGTCACTAACTAGTACCAGGTGTGTTTTAAGGGGAAGGAGCTGAGCTGGGATCTGACTTGAGCTCTGGAGGTGGGTGGAAGGCACTGCCCAGGGAGGGTCTGGCAGTTGGCACTGGTCACTGTTCTCCTTGACCTGGGACATAGATGCACCGAGGAGCTGTTGGAACGAATGGCCAGGAAACCCATCGTGTGTGAGTCTGAGGTGAGGGCAGTGGGTGGTAAGGGGTCAGGTTGGGCCGTTCACCCACCTGAGCTCTGAGAACTGAGGGGTGGGTCCTGGGCATGCCATCTATGCCCATGGATGGGCCAGGGGAAGTGGTGGAGAGTGCTGTTGGGCAAGCAGCAGAGCCTTTTGCCCCCACTGGACCAGATACTCACCCTAGGACTTGCACTGTCTTCTGTAAATCTCAACAGACACCCCCTGGCCCCTAAATCTTTTGGTTCCCAGTCTTCCTCATATAAACATTCCTCAAGCATTTCTCCCAGGAGCCCCATCTAGACTCTATTGAGTCTTACTGTTGTCCTGCCATGTACAGCTGTACAAATTGTGCACTGCACAATTCTACTTATAATATAAATGGCTCCCTCCTAGAATTGTGCTGTGTCCAACCTGTGCAGCTGTACATGGAGGTTCTGGATCTCAGAAACTTCAAAGTTTTGTTTCAACCTCTTCCACCAGCCATCTGTAGGCCACTTCCCAGGCACCGCCTGACCTCTTGCCACAGCCCTAGTGGTGATCAGATGTAATATCCCACCCTTTCCCTATGGACTCTGGGCCTTCTGTTTCCACAGATTCGGACCTACATGAGACAGGTACTGGAAGGAATATGCTACCTGCACCAGCATCATGTGCTACACCTGGATGTCAAGGTAAGGGGCAGGGAGCAGGCAGACTCTCTAGGGGCCAGGCAGTGGGGATCTTCCCCTCTTCACTCAGCTCCCATGCCTTACCTTGTGTCCTGCAGCCTGAGAACCTGCTGGTATGGGATGGTGCGGAGGGTGAAGAGCAGGTACGGATCTGTGACTTTGGGAACGCCCAGGAGCTGACTCTGGGAGAGCCCCAGTACTGCCAGTATGGCACACCTGAGTTCGTGGCACCTGAGATTGTCAACCAGACCCCTGTGTCTGGAGTCACTGACATCTGGTAATGTTGACATACTGGGCTGCTGGAGTTGGCCCTTAGTGCCATACTGGGGACCTCGCAGAGAGGAGCTTTACTAGCCCAGATTCTTTCTCTGACATGTAGCCTCATGGCATTGCTCACAGGGTCTGTTGTTGATTTTGCTACCTACCCCTCACCAATGAGGCCTGACCTAGTCACTCAAGACCTCAGCCCTGTCAGTCCTTGGCTCCTTGGCTCCCCTGGGTGCTGCGCCTCCCCCTCTGTAGCCACCTTGCCTCCTCCCAGTGAGGAAGGCATGGCCCCTTGGTCCCCAGACTCCTCTGGGCTTCCTGTGCTGGCCCTGCCATGACTCTTGGCTCCTCCAGGGATGTCTGGACTCCAGGTTCAGAGTCCTCCCTGTAGGAGACATCCATGTGCCCACCTGTCCATGGCACTGTTCACACAGAGGACACCCCTCACTAAATGAGCAGTAGGAGGGAACATTTAACTTCCAGTGGGAGGGGGGCTATCCTATCCTCTTACCTGTCCACTCTCCTTTTCCCACAGGCCTGTGGGCGTCGTTGCCTTCCTCTGGTAAGGACCCCTCTGCACTCAAGACCCCAATCTCCAACAGTGTCCTGGCAGGCCCACCTCTACCATTTGCGTGGCCTGGGGCAGGAAAGCAGGTGGAGGCCTGCAGCCCACCCCTTGTCTTCCACACCCCTGCTCCTTCCTGCATTGCAAGAGGCATCATGCACGTGAACGTGGACACCCCAGTCTGTGTGTCTAAGCTGTCTCCACCGCCACACCCCTCCATAACGGTGGTCACACTGGTGGCATGATTGGGAGGCTGGACAGAGAGGCCAGTGCAGGCTCACTTAGGGAACTGCAAGGTCCTGTGTGTCCAGAACAGGGACTAGAAGCAGAGGCTGAGTCTCGGTGGACATATCGCCTTGGCGCCACCTCCCAGGCCTCTGCTGGAAGAGGGACAGAACAAGTCCTCTGAGGTGTGGGCTCTGGGCAGAGACCTGGTTGCCGGTGTCCTGAGGCAGTACTGCCTCCCTGCCTGTCGGGGGTGGGGACAAGACAGACAGGAATCTGAAAGACTACCATCTGCCCCATTCACCCAGCTTCTGCCTTCCCCAGAGCCCTGGGGCCTCCACCTGTCCTCAGCCCTGTGTTCCCACTGGCACCTCAGGTCACCTCTGCCTCAGCCCCAGGGCCCTGCCCACCTCTTACACCAGTCCTCTCCATCCCTACAGTCTGACAGGAATCTCCCCTTTTGTTGGGGAAAATGATCGGACAACATTAATGAACATCCGAAACTACAATGTGGCCTTTGAGGAGACCACATTCCTGAGCCTGAGCAGGGAGGCCCGGGGCTTCCTCATCAAAGTGCTGGTGCAGGACAGGCTGTGAGTACGAGGCCCTGAGAAGCCCCCACCTGCAGAGTCCCCTCATGCCACCCTCTACTCCTGCCTAAGCCTCTGCCTTTAGACATTCAATCCCCCAACTCCTCAGAGGCCCCATTTCCCCAAACATTTATTGAGTGAACGAACGATAAATCCCTTCTTCATCCTCCTTCCTTTACAGGAGGCCTACCGCAGAAGAGACTCTAGAACATCCTTGGCTCAAAGTGAGTTCAGTCCGGTAATGTAGTGATAGAGACGATAAAAAGAGAAAGAATGTTATTTATTGAGTGCCTACTGTGTGCAGTAGCCATGATAGGCATTTTATATACATATAAAGTCTATTGGCCTCACAATAATTCTGCAAAGGAAGGTATTACTCTCATCTTCTTGATGAGGAAACTGAGGCCCAAGCTGGGGTATCATGGTCTTCAAGGCATAGGCATGGACCTCCCTATCCTGGGGGTTCTCATTAGGATTCTCCCTGGATTCTTAAGACCAGCCTTGTCCTCCTCACTCCCATATGCCCACCTCTGTCCTATGCTGGCCCAATGCACTGCAGTTGGTGGGTTGTGTGGCTGGCTTGGCTTCTTGGTTTTGAGCTCCATGTGGGCAGAATTCTCACTCATTCACCTTTAAACCCCAATACCACAGGGCATAGCTCCAGGCAGGGGTTGGGGAGTCAGCAAATGACCCAGAAAGAGAAACTAAATAAACTACCCGTTTAGTGCTGTGCTGGGTCAACTGAAGGCTGAGGTCACTCTGGTATCTGTCCTTGGAGCATAAGACTTATTTCAGAAATGATCAGAAATGAGCTCCTAAAAGAACAGCCTGGGTGGGTGGCTGAGGGAAGCATCTGTCTTGGTCTGGCCTACCAAGGCTCCAGATGTTTGGGGTGCTGGCTCTACATGGAGACAAATGATAAGATAGGGAGAAGGGCCCTGGCCCAGAGGCCTAGGCAGGTCTTCCAGGGCAGCCGGTGTACCAGGACAGGGCCTTGAGCCCTGTGGCATAAGCTCTGAAGCCCACCTGAGGAACCACCAATTTTCTGCCTTTCCACTTAGGTTCAGGTAATTTGTCCATACGTGGGCACCTTGGCAGTTGTGACAGATTCAGGGAAAGGGGACCCCAGGAGCCCAGACTCCATACTGCTCAGTCCATTCTCCCCTCCTGTGGGCTTTGTACTGCCAGAGGGTCTAGGTTGATG
This sequence comes from Manis javanica, assembly GCF_040802235.1. Classification (NCBI taxonomy): domain Eukaryota; kingdom Metazoa; phylum Chordata; class Mammalia; order Pholidota; family Manidae; genus Manis; species Manis javanica. Next base: position 16,564,044 of record NC_133167.1, on the reverse strand, counting down.
GAGGACTTTCCCTCAGGCCTTCTTTGCTGGGTTTGCAGACACAGGCAAAGGGTGCAGAGGTGAGCACAGATCACCTGAAGCTATTCCTCTCCCGGCGGAGGTGGCAGGTGAGTTGGCCTGGGTGCTGCCTCTGTGCTTTCCACCTTCTCATTCTGCAGCCTTCTCTCCTTAACCCTCCCTTTTTCCAGTCATGCACCTTTAACCTCGTGTTCATCCATCCTCATCCATTTTTTTATTCTCTCAACTCTGGCTTCCTTCCTATCCCCTGACCCTCTGCCTGCCTTAGTCCTTCTCCCTGGGGTGAGGTAGGCCTGAGTAGGTCAGTCTGGTGCCATGGGTCCCTCAGGTCTGACTCTAGGACCCTGTCTCCAGCGCTCTCAGATCAGCTACAAATGCCACCTGGTGCTGCGCCCCATCCCTGAGCTGCTGCGGGCACCCCCAGAGCGGGTGTGGGTGACCGTGCCCAGAAGACAACCCCCCAGTGGGGGGCTCTCATCCTCCTCCGACTCTGAAGAGGAAGAGCTGGAGGAGCTGCCCTCAGTGCCCCAGCCACTGCAGCCTGAGTTCTCTGGCTCCCGGGTGTCACTCACTGACATTCCCACTGAGGATGAGGCCCTGGGGGCCCCAGAGGCTGCAGCAGCCACCCCCATGGACTGGCAGGAGCAGGGAAGGGTCCCCTGTCTGGACCAGGAGGCCACCAGTCTTCAGGGCCTCCCCTCCCCAGGCCAGGAGTCCCTGGCTGGGCCCAGCCCCCAGCGGAGAGAGCTCCGGAGGGGCAGCTCAGCTGAGAGCGCCCTGCCCCGGGCCGGGCCGGGGGAGCCGGGCCGGGGCCTGCACAAGGCAGCCTCTGTGGAGCTGCCTCAGCGCCGGAGTCCCAGCCCAGGAGCCACCCGCCTGACCCGGGGAGGTCTGGGTGAGGCTGAGTATGCCCAGAGGCTGCAGGCTCTGCGCCAGCGGTTGCTTCGGGGAGGCCCTGAGGATGGCAAGGTTAGCGGCCTCAGGGGCCCCCTGCTAGAGAGCCTGGGGGGCTGTGCTCGGGACCCCCGGCTGGCACGGGCTGCCTCCAGTGAGGCAGCACCCCACCACCAACCCCCACCCGAGACACGGGGCCTGCAGAAGAGCAGCAGCTTCTCGCAGGGTGAGACAGAGCCCAGGGGCCGGCACCGCCGTGCTGGGGCACCCCTGGAGATCCCTGTGGCCCGGCTTGGGGCCTGCAGGCTACAGGAGTCTCCTTCCTTGTCTGCCCTCAGCGAGGCCCAGTCACCCAGCTCTGCGGAGCCCAGTGCCCCCAAACCCACTGCCCGTAAATCCTCAGAACCTCCTGCCTCCACAGTCAGTGATGCTCCCGAGCCCTCGGCACCCGAGCCTACCCAAAAGAAGGCCGCAGAGTCCGTGCCAGCACTAGCACCAGCCCCCAAGCTTACACAGCGCCCTGTGGCTCTGCAAACGCTAGCGCCCCCGCTCACACCCTATGCCCAGATCATGCAGACGCTCCAGCTGGCAGACCACACGCAAGGCCCCCCGCAGGGCCCTGCCTCTCCCCAGTCGGAGCCCAAGCCCCACCCGGCTGTGTTCGCTCGAGTGGCCTCCCCACCGCCGGGAGCCTCCCAGAAGCGCGCGCCTTCGGCCGGGCCTCCCACTCTGCTAGCCGAGAAAGCCCAGGTGCCCACGGTGCGCACGGTGCCCCGCAGGCCAGGTAGCGGTCCCAGCAGCAGCATCGAGAACCTGGAGTCAGAGGCTGTGTTCGAGGCCAAGTTCAAGCGCAGCCGTGAGTCGCCCCTGTCGCGGGGGCTGCGGCTGCTGAGCCGCTCGCGGTCCGAAGAGCGCGGCCCCTTCCGCGGGGCTGAGGAGGATGGCATGTACCGGCCCAGCCCGGCGGGAACACCGCTGGAGCTAGTGCGACGGCCTGAGCGCTCCCGCTCCGTGCAGGACCTGAGGGCGGTCGGGGAGCCGGGCCTCGTCCGCCGCCTCTCGCTGTCGCTGTCCCAGCGCCTGCGGCGGACCCCGCCCGCACAGCGCCACCCGGCCTGGGAGGCCCGCAGTGGCGACGGGGAGAGTTCGGAGGGTGGCAGCTCGGCGCGGGGCTCCCCGGTGCTGACGGTGCGCAGGAGGCTCAGCTCCACGCTGGAGCGGCTGTCGAGCCGGCTGCAGCGCAGCGGCAGCAGCGAGGACTCGGGAGGCGCGTCGGGCCGCAGCACGCCGCTGTTCGGAAGGCTGCGCAGGGCCACGTCCGAGGGCGAGAGTCTGCGGCGCCTCGGGCTCCCGCAAAACCAGCTGGCTGCCCAGGCCGGGGCCACCACGCCTTCTGCAGAGTCCCTGGGCTCCGAAGCCAGCGCCACGTCGGGCTCCTCAGGTGAGGAGGGGCAGAGTAGCAGGTGAATGTGTGAACACATGCGGATGGGGTAAGGGTGCAAGGCTGGGATGACGGGTACAGAGCTCAGAAGAGGAGTGCGCTGGAGAGAAGCTCTGGAAGGAGGAGAGGGCTGAGGGGGTGCTGGAGGGCCCAGGATGGAGCAAGCCTGGCTGAGGGGCAGAGGCTGGCAAGGGAGCAGGCCAGGGTGGAGACCAGAAGTTCTCTACCCCTCTGGGCTGCTGGTTGCAGGGAGGTGGGAACTTGCTGGTACCCACTGAGCAAGTGCTCATGGGCCTGGGTCTTCCCAGCTCCTGGGGAAAGGCGAAGCCGGCTGCGCTGGGGACTCTCTAAGCTGAGGAAGGACAAGGGGTTATCACAGCCAAGCCTCTCCGCCAGCGATCAAGAGGATTTGGGTCACCAGTATGTGCGCAGTGAATCAGGTAATCTAGGCCCTCTGGGTAAGTAGCCCCCTCCCCGCCTTAGGGGCAGTTGTAGCCGGGTGAGAGATGGACCACAGGGAGGAGCCAGGCAGTGGTGGAAGGAGCCTGGAGTCAGGAAAACAACAATAACAATACTAGCAGCAGCTGCCACTAATTAGCAACACCACGTGTCCTATTAAGCACTTTATAAGAACTCAACCCTTCCTCCTTGTTTAGGAAATATTCTTGTCATTCCTATTTCACAGATGAGGAAACAGAGGCTTAGCCACACTAAGTAGCTTGTCCAAGTCGCAGAGCTGGTAGTAGTGGGGCAGCCAGAGAGCTGGACTATATGACCCTCTGCAGCCAGACCCCAGAGCTGACTTTGGGACACCATATTTGTGACTTTCTTTGGCTAGCCTCCTTCCTCCTGGGAGATCCCAGAAGGTCTCTAACTGGGAAGGAGCTCAGGATAGGGCTCCTCTGCCCCTACCGTCCCCTCCAGATGTGTATAGGCTTGAACATACACACAAAGACACTCTTTCTCTCCCATCCTGGAGGCCCCTAATCTGGACTGTGCCCCCAATTCTCCATTTCTCTACATCCCTGAATACCTGGTTGCCCTGCCCTGTCCTGCTGCCCCCAGAGAAGGCACTTCTGCATAGACAAGGGGCCTCAGGGCTCTGTGCTGGTGGGACGGACTTGGAATATGCCCCGGTCTGTTTTTCTGCCTGAGTGTCCTGGGCTGCAGGGATTGAGGTATTCTCCAACGGGGGCCACCCTGGTCCCCCACCTGAAGAAGGGGTATTACTCAAGGACTACCAGCAAAGGCTTGGGAAGGCTGTTTTCCAGAGTGGCATGGAGGAGGAGGAGGCCCACCAAGCCAGTCTGCTTGCAGGCCCCCCTCCAGTCACCAGTTCTGTGCTTCCCTGGCTTCCAGATGAAACTCCTCAGAACCAGTCCAGCAGTGCCTCAGCTGGGCTTGGGGTGACTGTGTCCTGCAGGGGCATTGGGTAGGAGGGCAGAGGTGTCTTCCCATGAGCCAGTGGGCAGTGGGGGCTGCAGTAAGTGAAGAGGAGGGAGGGAGGCCTGCTGGGGGTGTGTGTGGGGTACAAAGCTGGAGAAGGATGGGGAAAGAGGGAGAGAGAGAGAGAGAAGCCAGCCCAGAGACCCGGGGACAGCTGATCCCTTCCCACTTGGGGCTTCCCTCCCAGCTCTGGTTTGCTTGTGCAGCTGATTTCCTGTTGAGACAGTGTTACCTTAATCCAGCCTCTCCCCCTCCCTGAAAGAAGAAAGCTGTTTCTTGTCCACTTTACCAACCAGGGTTGGCCCAGGGGAATGGAAGTGGGACTGGCAGAGCTGGGCTGGAGTTACCTTTCTCTTCTCCTCCTGGCCTCTCTCTTTCCCTGCCTACCTGGTTCCCTCACTTAGGCTGGAGGTAGCCATTGATGAAACTATATTTACCTCATGTTGTTGGCACCTCAGTGTGGGACCCCTTTGGGGGGAACACTGGGGTACAGTGAAAGAGGGGCATGCTGCTGTCCTGACCACCCACTCCTAACAAGCTTTCCTCCCCGGCCCAGCTCATCCCCACTCCTATCCCTCCCAGTTCTTCAGACAGGCAGCAGCTGGGGCTCCCAGAGGGAGCTCCCCCTGTCTCTTGTCCCCTCCAAAGCTCTCACCAGTGAGCCAACCTGAGGAGTGTGTAGAAGGTTTAGGACTATCTCCCTAGAACCCAGGTGGGACAAGGAGTGAGAGAGGCTAACACACTTCTGGAGTCTGCCCCTGGTTTTCCTTGACTTCACATCTTTTAAGACTGAACGTTTTGATTGAATATTATGTTCAATCCTGCAAGTCTCAGCGCAGGTCACCAGTTCCTCTCACTTGTCCTGTGGTATCCCAGAGGGAGCGGGTATTACAAGATCTTAACCATGATGGTTTTTCAATATTTGTTATTTATTTTATTTATCAAATGTTTATAGAACACTTACTGAGTGCCAGGCCCTGCTCTAGGAGATTTACAAACATATGGGGTAGCTACCAAGCATCTTCAATAGTCAGTGAAAAGATAAGATAGTGCTACATGCAGTGAGTGTCCAGAGAAAGTGATGCTCACCCCAAAGAAAATTCTCAAAGGTGTGGCATGGGGTTCTACTTCTCTTATCAGCGAAGAGACAACCTCTCATTCTGCTCCCTGCCCTCAGCACCAGCTCTCACATGCACCTCCCCTTCCTTGGTGGTAAGCAAAACAGGGTCCCTGCAGCCCAGACCAGGGAGGCTGTCTGTGCTCTCCCTGCAGACTTTCCCCCAGTCTTCCACATCAAACTCAAGGACCAGGTGCTGCTGGAGGGAGAGGCAGCCACTCTGCTTTGCCTGCCTGCAGCCTGCCCTGCACCCCACATCTCCTGGATGAAAGGTAAGGAGGTCACTTCTTCCACAGAGCAAAGATTTAGGCAATGGTCCCAAGGCCAGGGGATGCTTGGTGGGAGGTAGCAACCGAGAGAGCCTGGAGGGCCAGGTGTGCTGCTTCACTCAGCAGCCCCTCTGGCTCCCTCCTGCCCCCAGACAAGCAGTCCCTGCGGTCAGAGCCTTCTGTGATCATTGTGTCCTGCAAAGATGGACGGCAGTTGCTGAGCATCCCCCGGGCGGGCAAGCGGCATGCCGGACTCTATGAGTGCTCAGCCACCAACGTGCTAGGCAGCATCACCAGCTCCTGTACTGTGGCTGTGGCTCGTAAGCTGGGGACAGGGACCAAGGCGGGCAGTGATGGGGGATGGTGGGGCCGGGCATGATTGGCCCTGAGCTAGGGCACAGGGGCTCTCAAGGGCTCCCCTCCTCTTGCCAGGTGTTCCAGGAAAGCTAGCTCCTCCTGAAGTGCCCCAAACCTACCAGGACACAGCACTGGTGCTGTGGAAGCCAGGAGACAGCCGGGCACCTTGCACGTACACGCTGGAGCGGCGGGTGGATGGTGAGGGACAAGGCAGGCTGGTGCAAGGAGTGGGGGAAGGTGGAAGGCAGAGATGCCCGGGAGACAAATACCCTCCCTGGCTTCCTCACAGATGGTACTGGGAGCTTGGGCCACCCTGGCTGTGGCCTCAGCCCCTCCTTCCATGCTGCCTATAGGGGAGTCTGCCTGGCATCCCGTGACCTCAGGAATCCCCAACTGTTACTACAACGTGACCCAGCTGCCAGTTGGTGTGACTGTGAGGTTCCGTGTAGCCTGTGCCAACCGTGCTGGGCAAGGGCCTTTCAGCAACCCTTCTGAGAAGGTCCTCGTCAAGGGCATGCAAGGTCAGCAGGAGAGGGTGGTGGAGTGTGGCCAGAGTTGGAAGGGGACCCTGAGCCCGGGGTCCACCCCCTCCTTAGAGCACCATGGTTTTGCCCCTGGGATGCCATGGTGATGATTTTCTTTGTCTCAATTTAGATTCCTCAGCTCTGCCATCTGCTCCTCACCAAGAAGCCCCTGTTACCTCAGGGCCAGCCAGGGCCCCACCTCCTGACTCTCCTACCTCACTGGCCCCAAGCCCCGCCCCAGCTCCTGCTTCCCCAGTCCACCAGTTAGCTACTCTCAGCCCCTCATCTCCCCCAACTTCTCCTAGCCAGGCCTTGTCCTCACTCAAGGCTGTGGGTCCACCACCCCAAACACCCCCACGAAAGCACAGGGGTCTGCAGGCTGCTCAGCAAGCAGAGCCCACCCCACCCAGTGCCCAGGCCACCCCAAGCGAACCCAAGTCTTCCGTTCCCGACACTGGGACCCTGACCCCAGCCTCTATCCCTCAAGAGGTCAAACCAGCGTCTTCCTCTACTCCCCTGTATATGGTGACCTCCTTTGTGTCTGCACCACCAGCCACTGAGCCCCCAGCCCCTGAGCCCCCTCCGGAGCCCACCAAGGTGACTGTGCGGAGCCTCAGCCCAGCCAAGGAGGTGGTCAGCTCCCCTGGGGGTGGCCCCCCCAGCTCTCCCAGACCAGAGGGCACTGCTCTTCGACAGGGTCCCCCTCAGAAACCCTACACCTTCCTAGAGGAGAAGGCCAGGCAAGTGGGGATGGGATCGGGAAGGGGTGAGGACTAGGTGGGACATAGGGAGCAGAGGGATCAGGAGAGAAGACCTGACTGCCCTGGCCAGGGTCAGGGAGGTGCTAGGCTCTACATGTTTAGCACTATTGAGTTCAAATTTTCTCTGAACTGTTAGTTAGTCACATGATCTCATTTAAGCTTCACAACTCTGAAAGAGACTGCTTTGTTATCGTCACCCATTTCACAGATGGGAAGACTGAGTTTAGAGAGGTTATGGGATTTGCCTAAGGTACAGGGTACAGGGCCAGTGAGTGGCAGAGCTGGGACTCAAAGCCAGGTTCCTAGGATTGAACTCCAGAGCCTACAGTCAGGACCACTTATACTTGTTTGTTCCCAGGGGTCCCTGCTCCCCCGACCCTTTACCCCTTATGATGCAGACATCCCTTCCTCTCCTCTGAGCATGCGGTGTTCCCCACACACACATAGGGGCCGCTTTGGTGTAGTGCGAGCATGCCGGGAGAATGCCACTGGACGAACGTTCGTGGCTAAGATTGTGCCCTATGCGGCTGAGGGCAAGCGGCGGGTCCTGCAGGAGTATGAAGTGCTGCGGATGTTGCACCACGAGCGGCTCATGTCCCTGCATGAGGCCTACATCACCCCACGTTACCTCGTGCTCATCACCGAGAGCTGTGGCAACCGGGAACTCCTCTGTGGGCTCAGCGACAGGTAGCTGGGCATTCTGGGAGCAATGGAAAGTAAGAGTGGGGCTGCTGGGCTGGGTTATCACCTGCTTTACCTGGTCCCCCAGGTTCCGGTATTCAGAAGATGATGTGGCCACCTATGTGGTACAGCTGCTACAAGGCCTGGACTACCTCCATGGCTGCCATGTGCTACACCTGGACATCAAGCCAGACAACTTGCTGCTGGCCCCTGACAATGCCCTGAAGATCGTGGACTTCGGCAGTGCCCAACCCTACAACCCCCAGGCCCTGAGGCCCCTTGGCCACCGCACAGGCACACTGGAGTTCATGGGTGAGGACACCATGCCAGCCAGAGCAGTAGCAGCCAGGGCTTCCCCCATTTTATTCACATATGTGTCATTTATTGTTTACTGTATGTAAGCAATGAACTAAGTCCTTTCTGTGGGTATTTTTTTTCAAATTATCTTTACAATAGCCCTGGAGATTGGCATAACATTACCTCCCATTTTACAGATGGGGAAATAGAGGCACAGTGAGATTGAGTATTTGTCCAACATGAGGTAGTTATAAATGGTAGAGCCATGATTTGATTAAGCTGGAAAGATGAGAGAATTAATTATTAACTTATATAAATAAGGAAAACCTGCTACCATTCAGCTACATGCCAAATATTTTATGTTCATTATCTGTATTCCTTTGAGTTATTCTATAAGTCACACTTTTACAGATGAGGAAATGGAGAGCCAGACAGGTTTAATACTTTGCCCAGGTTCCCAAAGCTAGAAGGGGCAGGCCTGGGATCAGAACCAACCAGGGTGATTTTAAAGGCTCTCAACCTGGTGTTGGCCTCCTTTGCAGTTCTGGGGATTCCCACCATTCAGTGCCTGGGCTGATTCCTAAGGCGCCCTCCATCTCCTTTGGGGCCCACCCCTACTCCCATCCTGCTTGCTGGCATACAGGACTTGCTGCTCTAGTTGTTCCCATGGTCTGGTGACCTGGGCATTCTCCTGGTCCTTAGGCCCCCAGGGCCTCCCCTTCTCTCCCTGCGCCCCTGCCCTCAGGAAGCTGGTTCAGCTTGGCCCCTGTCTCCTGTCAGCTCCTGAGATGGTGAAAGGAGACCCCATCGGCTCTGCCACGGACATCTGGGGAGCAGGTGTGCTCACTTACATCATGTGAGTGCCCCCGGGCCCACCTTCTGCCTGCACCCTCTTCCCCTCACTGCCTCCCCAGCACACATATGCACATGCACACACAGGTGGGGGTAGCCCTGTACCTGAGTGCTGTGCCCCTCAGGACCCCCATGCTAATGTATCCCTGGACCTGTGAGTTGATCCTCAGTCCCTGTGTGTGACCTGTCTCCACAACAGGCTCAGTGGGCACTCCCCGTTCTATGAACCAGACCCCCAAGAAACAGAGGCTCGGATTGTGGGGGGCCGCTTTGATGCCTTCCAGCTGTACCCCAACACCTCCCAAAGTGCCACCCTCTTCTTGCGAAAGGTCCTCTCAGTACATCCCTGGTAAGTGGGCCCACATCTACCAAGCCCCCAGCATTGCCTGCCCCCTGGCTGTCCTGGCCCAGCCCATGTGTAAGGTCCCCAGCTCCTCCCCTGCCCCCAAGAACACATTGCTGCTACTACCACTAAATGGTTGCACTGCCCACTACCAAAGCCTATGACACCCTATGAGGTAGACAGAATCATCATCCCCATTCCAGAGATTGGAAACTGAGTCCCAGAGTTGATCTACCTCACCCACATAGGGGTGAATTCAGGATTGGGACTTGGGTCTGTGGGAGGGCAGAGCCCTCCAGGCTCAGGGTCCCTGGCGTGGCCTGGCAGGAGCCGGCCCTCCCTGCAGGACTGCCTGGCCCACCCATGGCTGCAGGACGCCTACTTGATGAAGCTGCGCCGCCAGACGCTTACCTTCACCACCAACCGGCTCAAGGAATTCCTGGGCGAGCAGCGGCGCCGCAGGGCTGAGGCTGCCACCCGTCACAAGGTGCTGCTCCGTTCCTACCCAGGCAGCCCCTAGCGGCTTGGACCACAGCTGGGCCTCTGGCTTCCACTTGGGGTTCCCGCTGATGCTGTGGGACATTCCAGGGCCCACACTGAGCCTGTTGGGCCTGGGGCTTCAGACTCCACCAGCAGTAACATCCAGCCAGGCTATTACCTCATGGACCTGTGGGGACAGAGGCCCCTGGGCTTTGCATGATGCCACCCAGGCCAGAGCCAGAGCAGGAGACCCATTGGCCAGGCTGGGTGGGGCCAGAGCACAGGAGCTGGAAGAGGGGCAAGGAGGGAATGGGGAAGTGACCAGGAGAAGGAGCCAAGGGATAGGGAGGGGGTGACTCTAGGGAGGTTCTGGGAGTGAGGGACAAGTCATTGGGGAGAACCAACTCAGGAAGGTGAGTGGCTGGAGAGGAGGAGAAGGAAGGAGCCCAGGGTGTTGGGGGGTGGGCTCCTGTGTCAGTGAATCAGGAACAGGAAATGGAGACAGAGTTACTGTGTGAGAGAAAGTCTGGAGATGGGGGAGGGAGAGAAGAAAGGACTTGGGTGGGGGTGGGGTACGCCAGCTGCCAGCAAGCCCAAAAGGAGGAAGGAGAAATGAGAAGCATGGTAGGGGGGTGCAGAGAGTGCTGGAGGCTGGAGGCAGTGATCAGCAAGCCAGCGCTCCTATCCCGGTGGACGCAGCTCTGGACACTCTGTGCTTGCCCAAGGATGTCCCCACTGCCCCTCGTGGCCTTCACCCTTCTTCCAATTCATATTTATTTATTTATTGACTTTTATGAAGTTTCCCTTCCATCCAATCCCTATTGCCCATGTTGTCCTGGCCATCCCTGCAGCCATCCAGTTGTCTGTGCAGCTGTCCGTCTGTCTTTCACAAGGAAAATAAAAACGGCAAGCAGCAGGACCTATGTGTGGTCTATGGGAAGGGATGACTGGCAGTACAGGGAGCTGGGGGAGCTGGGACAGGGGTGTTTTAGCTTGGTCTGGGCTAGTAAGAGGGGAGGTATGCCCTCGCCTTCCAATCCCCTCGCCAGGCCCTCCTGGCCCCTTGCCTCTCCCTTATTCCTAAAAGAGGAGAATCTTTGGCCTGCTTCTCCCTCTGAAGTTTCTGGAATCCTGGCAGGACCACTAAATCACCCCCACCACCCTGTAACCAGACTCTGGTGGCCCCCACCTCTTTTCTTCCCATGTTCCATCATCACAACTTGTAGGATGCTGGGCTCTGGAGTGGCCCAGCCCACACCAAAATCCTGGCTCAGCCTCCCTCTCTCTGCCCAGGAGACAGGTCAGCTCTGATCCTGCCCCCTGAAACAGAAATGGTTTCTTCATGATCGGCAACAGCAGGTGGTGTAAAGAGCCGAAGAGGGAACCAGGACAGGCCCACACCCCCATGCTCCCAGTGTTAGAGCACCAGTCAGGGCATGTGGGGCTCCCCTTCACAAGGCGGCTCTGAGTGCTCTGGGCAGCATGTCTGCTGTGAGGGGGCCACAGATGAGCACTTTCCTAGAGCCAAGGGACACCTCAACCTGGACCTCCTTCCCCCCCTGGCTTGGGTGCTAAGGACCTGGGCTCTAGCCACTCCCCCACAGTGCCACAGAATGGTCCCTGGATCCTAGAACAGAGCTGCCCTGCCCTGAGATGAGGGAAGGGAGAATCAGTTCTTGTGTGTGCGCAGTGGAGGGGAGGTGGAGGAGTGGGGGGATAGTGGGTGGGAAGGATGTTTCCCCACTCTTCCACCTTGGAAAGTCTGTTTTTGGCCAGGTGAAAGGAGTAAAGCTTCCCACTATGAGCAGAGAGAGCTGGCGGAGGTGTGATGCTGATTGAGGTTGAGGGTGCCTTGGCTGTAGCCCAAACAACCTTTTCCACAGCCCAGCCCAGCCTCTCTGGTTTCTCAGGACCCCAGGGAAGAGGCAAGCCCCATCATTATAAACTAACAGGATGTTAAAGCCAGCTGGAAGGCACCAGAGAAGCGTCTTGCCCACCTGTCACTTTAGCAATGAAGATATACAGTTTACCTGTGAGAAGCTTTAATCCCCTACTCACTCCAAGTCTTTTCTTATGAAACTGAGGTGCCTGAACTCATATCTTGATAAATGGTAAAATTCCTCTCCCGTCCCCACTCTGATCTTGAGCTCTCTTCCCATTTCCATTGGAAATGGCATGCGAACTGCTTGTTCCAAACTCAGAGGAGCAAAGGTAATTTATGTCAGCAGAGCTGTGTCAAAATCGCTCTGATCAAAAGGTGACAGTGCTCCACACCTGGGCGGGCAGTTACGTTGAATGGAAGCAATGCTGTGATCTGATGCCCTGGCCTGGGCACACTGGAATCCAGGCGAGTCCCAGAGGGCTTAACTAAAGCCCTTCATCTTGGGTGGTCTGATGCCCCAGTGGACCAGCTTATGCCCCAAAGGGGCTTGGGCAGACCTAGATTTGGGGAGTCAATATTAGTGCCAATCTCTGAGGACAGTGCAGCTCAGGCAAACTTTACCACTGCCACATGGAGGGGAGTGAATGGGGAGGGGGAGGCAGGAGAGGATACTGTTCTCAAAAATCATTATGGTCCCCTCTAGGTTTGTCTGTTTACCACCAGGGGGCACAGTACAGAAATGACAACCTCTAGACTCCTGGGTCTAGGGGAGTAAGATGCTTCCGGATTGGTCCTGACAGCCACATGATCTCTCATAACTGGCTGGATGGACAGTGGTCCACTGCTGCTCTGGCTTCATTCAGGGAGACTCCCACAAACACTTGCACCCCTAAACCAATAGTGTCCTGGGAAGGACATGTCCGATTGGGGACTGACCAGAGTGTAAACCTGCCCCAGATTCAGGGACCTGCATCTCTTGTTGGGCTGGGGCCTTGTCTGATCCTCCCAAGAGTGGGCTGGATACCCACTGCCCTGGGAGGGGATGGGACTAGAGCCACTTGGGTTTCTCCCTGGGCCTGCCCCAGTGACTGAGCCAGCATCCCAGGAGTCTTCTAGCTAAGTAAGGAGCCTGCTTGGGTCAGGGGGCGGGAGCTGGGGCCCCGAGTCTTGGGGCAGCCGCACCAAACAAGGCAAGGAGGGGAGTGATGTATAAAACCAGGGCCTGGGACTGAGCACCTGCCTGTGCCCCTGCTGTGCCGTCCAGAAGGGCTCTGTGCCACCTATTACCCAGCTAGTCCACCGGAGTCCTGAAGTTGACCCCCGATGGTGAGTCCCACCTTCAGACCACCCCCAGACACCTCTCCCACTGAGATGTTCTGAATCTGCAGGGAAAAGGTTTAAAGTCAGAATCTCTGTGTCATCCTAGACCTCCTGTTTACCTTCCCTTCACCTAGATATCCAAAGCAGCTCCCACCAAAAAAAAAACAAACAGTGGTTGCTGCCCAACCTTAGGAATGCACCCTGGATATCAAGGACCCCCAGGTCCAGAGAGCAACCATTCACATTCAGGCCTCTACAGGGGCTGCAGGTGAGCGGGGAGCCCTGGAGCCCTCAGGAGGAAGGGAGCTGAAGTTGTAGAAAGCACATTCCTACATTGTGGGTGGGTGGTCCATGAGCACAGTGTCATGGACTGCTAGGGTCATTGGGTTTAGGGGACAGATGTTACTGAGGTGTGGAAGGGTGGCCGACAAGAGTACATCATTTTACCAGGGTAACTCTTCAGGCACAGCCCTCTACTTCTCTACGCCTACATTAAGGTTCTAGTGGACAGAAAGGGAGGGCAGGGGACAGGAGCGCTGCGCAGGGCTGCAGGTGGGAGCTGCATCTTGGGAGGTCTGGGCCCTGACCTGGCTGGCTATTAGGTCCCAGAGGAACTATGTGAGAAGGGGCTGCCACGAGTGCTAGAGCCACTGAAGGATGCAGTGTTGATGGAGGGCAGCCCAGCCCAGCTGACTTGCCAGCATTTCTGCTTTCCCGACCCATTCATCCGTTGGAGCAATGACATCAAGGAGCTACGAGAAGGGCCAAAGTATCAATCGCCATGTCTTCAAGAACCCTGACGTAGTCACATTGTTGGTGCGCGATGATGAGCTGGCAGACCTGGACCAGTACAGCATCAATGTAATCAACCCCTTCGGCTCCAACTCGGCGGGAATCCTTATAGAAGGTATGCACACCCCAGGTACAGTGCCCCCGCTGAGCAATACCACCCCCAGACGCCTGCAGCTGGTTCCAGCTGTGCTCATTTACCGCTGGGCCTAGCTAAGTCTGGGATGGGTGCGGACCAGGCCAGCCCCAGGCATAGCCTGGGGCACAGTGTCAAGAGGGCTGGGGAGCCAGTCCCTACCTCAGGATCCGTCCCACCGAGACACAGAAGTCCACTGAGGGCTTCAATCACTCAACTCCAGGGCCCCAAGGTCACAGAGAGCCAGGGGCAGAGCTCAGATCTTCTGGCTTCGACAGGGAAATTTCCACTACCCAGAGCTGTCTACAAGGCACTGCAAAAAGTGTGAGCATTCCCGGCTTTCACCCCTGAGAAGTCAGAGGGGGCAGATATTAGTCTCATTTAACAGCTAAGGAGATAAAGCCCCAGAGAGGATACAGACTTGCTCAATGTCCACTGCGAGTTTAAATCCATTTCATATCTAGGGCCCGGTATTAGCTGGGGAGGCAATGTCCCTGTCTCGCCTCACCTTAGATCCCTCACTGGTTCGCATTCCCTTTCCCTTCATTTAGTCCCGGCGAAGATTCAAAAGGGATCGGATAACACTAAGGCGCGCAAGGGTGCCACTGTGACGCTGACTGCGGAGATCATGGGTGAGCCTGCGTCTGTCGTGGGTTGGACCAAGGATGGGCAAGACATAGAGGAGGATGACAGGCGAGGGCGGAGGCCGGCAGCAGGGCCAGGCCTGGAGCTGACGCCTGGACTGGAAAGGGCCCAGAAACCCGGCGGGGGTGGGACGGGGGCGGAGAAACTGGGGGTGAAGTACAGCTAGCTAATTAGCTGGGCCCAGGGCGCGCTCTACCTGACACGGGGAGCGCCTTTGCCCTCTCTTCCCGCCCAGGGTGTTCTTCGAGATCGGTAGTACCACCACGACGCTGACCATTTGTTGGGCCACGCCCGAGGACCGCGGCAAATACGAGGTGTACTTGGAGGACATGGACCAGAGCGTCTCTCGCTTGGACGTAGCCTGAAAGGGACCTTCAGGCCTTTCGCCCTGGCTCTAAGCCCTGGGGTGTGTGGGACAGACAGCCCTTCTCCATCTTGCTCAATAAAGATGCTCTCCCTGACCCTCCGTGTCTATTCTGTACTTTTGAGATGCCATTTCCGTTAGCGCCCACGCTTATTCCGGACCTACACGCCAAGGTCGCAGAATGTTGGGGCCAGAGTGTTTGGAGTGCCTAGTCCACTGCTTTACTTTACGGACAGTAAATCTGAGACACGCTTTCTTTTACAGTCAGACACTCCTTCACTTCCCTGCGGGATGGGCCTAGGGGTCTATGACCCCGCCTTCCCTCCTTTTGTATACCTCAAGCCCCGCCCTCTCCTGAGGGTTTGCGCTCTGGCCCTGTCCATTTCAAGACTGGCCACACCCCTGTCTCGTCTCTAGCCGCTTTTCCCCGCGACCTAGTTCTCTACTTCGGCTGTTCCTCCTGGGCCCGTTCCCAGGCAGTTTCGGGTGCTAATCGTAGATTCCAGTCTCTACTTCTTAGGCCCCACCCTTCTTCTATTTAGACCCGCCCCCTTTACCCGTTGGCCCTGCCCCTGCGTTCTCCTCTAAGGCCCTCCTCCCTCTCTCATAGTCGGAAGCGTGGGGTAGGGGCTTAAGAACTACAATTCCCGGCATACTATGCTAAGGAGTTCTCGCGAGTTGCGAGAAGACACGTGCGCGGAAGGAGCAAGCAGTTGTGGACCGCAGAGCTGCAATAAAGGGAACTAGTGGTAAAGGCTCCTGATGGAGGGGTGGTGGGAGGGTTTGGGGGGCAGGGGCCGGGATGCTTGGAGGTCCCGGATGGTTCTACGCACGTCCGCTCCTGTGTTGGTCCTACAACCCCTGGCTACGCGAGGTTAGGGTTTATTGAACAGTCAGATGTGGGGTTCTGAGGATCAGTCCTCCGAATCCTGAGTTTCAGCTACTTGTCAGTATTGGAACTCAGGGTGTTTGTAAGTTCCGTATTTGGGATGCCAAGGGAATATGTCTTTTGATTCAGGGTTCATCACCTAGAGGTTAGTTTTAGGATTCAGGTTCAGCATATAGAGGGTTTTTGCTAGGATTTGAGATTCATCAGATGCATATCAGTGTTAGTTCAATACTTGGGATTCACTCTTACCATTGTGGTTATATATCTGGGGCTCCCTCAGGATCCGAGGTTCGATTTTCAGGGTTCACTATTGGGATTCAGAGTTTAACATCTAGCGTGAGATTGCAGCATTTGGGAATACGTGGATAAGGTTTGGAGGTTTGGAGTGTGAGAAGGGGGTAATACTGCTGAGTTTCTGAGTTTAATTTGTGGCCAGAGGGAAGTCTGTTAGGCATCAAATTACAGGGAGCAATTTCAGAATCTGGGATGAGTCACCATAGGGTTTGATGGCCTGTTGGAATCTGGGTTGGGATTTGAGATATGTGGGATTTGTGAGGAGTTGTATGCCAGAAAGGACTGTATTGAACTTTGGATTTACATCCCGGGAGAGGGCTGTGTTGTTCTTGGAGATTTGGTGTTTGCTTGGGGATATGAGTGGAGTTTCTGGGTTGGGCTGTGAGATCTGAGCTTGATTTCTCTGTTGGTATTTGAGGTTTAGGTAGCAATCAACATCATGCTCAAAGCTGTGATCCTGATTGGAGGCCCTCAAAAGGGTGAGGAGTTGGAGGAATGGGGGTAGGAGGTTGGGCTTGAATGGTTGGTGGGGTGGAGTCAGAGGGAGACTGGAAGATGAAATGTACTTCTCTCTCCTCTCCCAGGGACTCGCTTCAGGCCTTTGTCTTTTGAGGTGCCCAAACCCCTGTTTCCGGTGGCAGGGGTCCCTATGATCCAGCACCACATTGAGGCCTGTGCCCAGGTAACCCCATAGGAACCCCTCTCCCACCTCACTTCCTGCTCATTCCTTCATGCCATTTTGCCCCTCTTTTCCAACCTTAACCTCTTCCTGCTAGGCATAACTCCAAGGACCACCATTTACAAATAACAACATGAATGGCACCCCTTGGAGTTTGCAGTGCAGCTGTTCTGTCTTCCACCTAATCTAGTCTCATCTGGCCTCTTCTTGCTCAGATTTCACTCCTGTTTTAAAGCATGGGATATGAGATCAGGCAGGCATCTTGGAGACCATTTAAAGCTATAGCATGAGGAACCTTAATGATAACAGCTCTGGACTCATACCGTTGCTCACCACGAAGCTAATTTCTTTGTTGTTTTTGGTATCGGGACAGATAAGACTATATGAATCTAGTATCTGCCTGCTGTAAGGACTTGAGTAAATTTCTCACCCTTTTTGAGCCTTAGTTTCCTTAATTGTAAAATGGGGTGAATTAGACCTACTTCGTGGGGTGGTGAAAGATGCTTACAGATGATGTTTGTGAAGTGTACAGTGTAGGCACTTGGTAAATGATACCCTAACTTCATGCTCATCCCAAGGTCAGATTAACAGATAGTAAATATTGGGGAAATGAATGGATTGGTAGGCAGAATTTTCCCAATTCAGATGCAGGCAGTTGGGGGATAGTAGAATGAAAAAAGATTGAAAGATTAAAGACTGAAACATCATTGTCCAGAGGAGAAATCAGACCAAAGTGGTAAAGTGAGTATCCAGGGGGGCCCCATAGCTGAGTCTGCAACTGTGTGGTCTCTGGATTTCTGGGCCAATTCCACAGATTCCCCCAACATTCCTTCCCATCAGATACTGTTTTCTCCCAACGTCTTCCCTTGTCCTCAGGTCCCTGGGATGCAGGAGATTCTGCTCATTGGCTTCTATCAACCTGATGAGCCCCTTAGCCGGTTCCTAGAAGCTGCCCAGCAGGAGTTTAACCTTCCAGTCAGGTGTTGTGCACACATGCTGTGTGGGGTGGGGGAGTGGTGCCCTAAGCCTCTGAATTTTCAGCAGTAGATAGAGTGAGCATTTGCCAGACTTCACCCTCACACACTGGGAGGATTTTTATTTGGGCATCTCTGGATCCCTGAGTATATTGAGTTTTTCTGGGCTTTGGGCGGGTTTACTTCCAGGAGTAGGAGGGGTACGGTACCCAGGCTCATGGTATCTGTCTCCTCTGATCTCACTGAGCTGGCTCTGGGGTCTCTGGGGACAGGTACCTGCAGGAATTTGTGCCTCTGGGCACAGGGGGTGGTCTCTACCATTTCCGGGACCAGATCCTGGCAGGGAGCCCGGAGGCCTTCTTCGTGCTCAACGCCGATGTCTGCTCCGACTTTCCCTTGAACGCTATGTTGAAGGCCTACAGACACCAGCCTCACCCTTTCTTGCTCCTTGGCACCACGGTGAGGAGGCTTGGAGGGCTGGAGGGTATAGAAGGAGTAATCCAGAGAGGTTCCTGGAAAGCAGGGTATCAGGGAGGCAGAGGCAGCCTAGGGAGTTAGGAGTGGGAATGAGGAAGGAGATGTGTCAGAAGCCCCAGCAGTAACGAAGACCTGGAGCCCTTTGGCTGCTCAGAAGTAGGGAGGGGGAGGGCAGCTGTCAGTTTGCACCCCTGCTGAAAGCCTGTCAGTGGCGGAGCTGCGTGCCAGGTGCTGTAGGGGAGAGAAAGAAAGAAAGAGAAAACAGACCTTGCGGCCCTGGAGCAGGCAGGTCACTGTCTCAGTGTGCTGTCTTTCAGGCTAACAGGACACAATCCCTCAACTATGGCTGCATTGTAGAGAATCCACAGACACACGAGGTGAGAGTGGAGGGGCTGGCTGGGTGCTAACTCTGTGTGTCATCACTCCCCACCCCCTCTGCCTCTAGGGAATGCTGTAATGCTATGGGGTGGGCCCCAGTCAGACAGGTGGGGTGTAGCCTCAGTTCATCTTATATTCCTTCTAGGGTGATTGGTAAGAGTGAAGGAGTAACAGTTAATTGTCATGGTTGTGATGCTCCAATAGATGTGTGCACAGGATGCTATGGGAACACAAAAAGGGGGCCCAACCCAGCCTTGCGCCTGTGCAGGTGGGAGGGCTCCCCAGAGCAGGCAAGGTCTGAGCTGAGTTAAATTTGTCTAGACAGAAGAATATTGCAGGTAGAGAGAGCAGTACGTACAAATGCGCAGAAGCAGGTGACAGCATAGTGCCTCTGGAATTAAGGAGGTGGGAACATAATCGACTAGGCAGAGGGTCTCTGCCTCTGTTTGTGAAACTCCCTGGCCTTGAGCCTAACTGACTTTCACACACCAGCTTTATTTGTTTAAGCTGTAGTATTAAAAATATACCTGAACATACATAGACACACACACATATACTATGACTTTTTAAAGTTTTGTGCTAGGCACCAGGTAGGCATGAGGAAAACACAGCCACAAAGACACAATCCCTCCCTCTCTGGAACCCTGTGTAGTTGGAGAGGCGGTCAAAAAGCAACCAGCAAATGACACAGGTGCCACAGGCAGGTGTGGCCAGAGGGCAGTGGTGCCCAGACCTGAGAAGCTAACTCTGGAGCAGATAAGAGCAGACTCACAGAGGAAGTGACAATGTCAACTGGGCTTTGATAGCCAAGTTTTCCAGATGAAGAGATGGGAAAGGGCATGCCAGGCACAGTCATGTGATGGCATGGAGTTGTGTTCTGGTAGTGCTGGAAGGTAGGGAGGTTTGCAAGGGGAAAGACATGTAGTCCAGACTTATCTTGAAAGTGAAGGTGAAGGACAGTGGCAAGATGTGCACTGCAGTTTAGGAAGACCAGCCTGGCAGGAGGGAGAAGCTGGAGGTTACAGGCTCCTAGAGGGTAGTGGCAGGGCCCCTCTTACTACACCCAGCTCTCTGTCCTCAGGTGCTGCACTATGTGGAGAAACCCAGCACATTTGTCAGTGACATCATCAACTGCGGCATCTACCTCTTTTCTCCAGAAGCCCTGAAGCCCCTCCGGGATGTCTTCCAGTGTAATCAGCAGGATAGGCAACTGTGAGGCAGGCCCCATGGTCCTGTACCCCCAAGTACCCCCAACCACAGACCCCCCAGTCTCTGCAGGCTCCATCTCAACCTGCTCACCTTTTCTCCCTTCTGCTTTCCACTTGTCATCTCCAGCCCAACCTCCCCAGTCCCTCCCCTTCTAACCTCATTCTGTCCCTCTTCCTTATCCATCCCAGTTTCTCCTCTGTCACTGCCTGCCCACTCCCCTTCTGGTCCATTTCTCTCCATGCCTGAGAGTCCCAGAGATGTCTTTCAAAACAGACGGCAACCCACTTGGACGCACACACGCTTGGGTGCAGATACACACACACATACACATGCTTTCTCTGTGTTTCTCTGTCTTTCTTTCTCTCAGGTTGAGGCTCCCCTAGAGCATAGCACCCCAGAGCCCTGCTCACCACAAGCCACAATCCCAAGTTGTCCCCCTAGGCTCAGGACCCATTGCCTTCCTTGGACCCTGCCTTCACCCCCTCCTCCCCACCCAGCTCCCATCTGATGTCTCAGTCATTCAGCCATCTTCTCACCGCACCCATATCTCTGCTTCTTTCCCCATCTCTCCTGGCTTCTCTATTTCTGCTAAGCTGGCATTTCTACCATCTCTCCCCTCACACCCTCCCCCTCTCCCCCTTTTTCTGTGACTGTCTCTGCCCTCACCAGCTGCCTTCCTTTGGGGTGAGTGTCTGTTTCATTCCATCCAGTGAGAGGGCGGGTGACTAGAGGTGGGGTTTAGAGGCATGGGTGGGGAGGAGAATGGGCAAATGGGGGAACCCAGGTCTGACTGAACTCCCTGGACACGGGGCAGGGATTGGCAGCAGGTCGACAGCACTCCAACTAGGGGAGGACCTGGCAAATACATGTGGATGGTAAGGGAGCTTCCTGGGATGTGAACTATCATTTGGGAGAAGACCTGACCAGACCTGGAGAGGTGGAGGGTTCCCTCTGGTTCCTGTTCCTGAGAGTTGTGTTGGTCCCCTAGGTGGGCTCAGCTGGGGATCTGATGTTAGCACCCCTTCCTTTCCAGGGAGGACTCTGCAGGCCTGTGGCCAGGGGCAGGTACCATCCGCCTGGAGCAGGACGTGTTCTCAGCCCTGGCCGGGCAGGGCCAGATCTATGTGCACCTCACTGATGGTATCTGGAGCCAGATCAAGTCTGCAGGGTATGAGAGGGGACTTTAATGGGGTGGCTGGATTGCCTGGGGGAAAGGGGGTGAGACTTTGGGTTGGTAAGCACAGAGCCCTGCTGATCCCTGAGCCCTTGCTCTGCCCTCTGGCCCCTAGCTCAGCCCTGTATGCCTCCCGCCTCTATCTGAGCCAGTACCAGCTCACTCACCCAGAACGCCTGGCCAAGCACAGCACAGGGGGTCCGCGAATCCGAGGTACCCACCCTGCTCCAGTTCTTAACCTTTGCCCCCACCCCAGCCCCTCTGCCCTCTGAACCATGACTCCTGACCTCAGATCCAGAGGCAGTCTCAATCCCTGCCCTCCCTAAACCAGATATGATTTGGGGTATTTGCCCCCAGGTCCTCTCTTCTGCTTCTAGGAAACGTTTACATCCACCCAACAGCTAAGGTGGCCCCATCAGCGGTGGTAAGTTGGTGGGCCTGCCCAGAGAGAGGAAGGGGGCTGGGCAAGGTAGGGGGCTGGAGGGAGTGCACGGATACTTCCTGAGTTGGAGTGATGGTCTCTGCTTTGTCACAGCGGGTCAGGTGGCCTCAAGCAGGTCCCTTCCCCCTTATCTGTTCTATGAGGGGACTGATTTTGGAGTCCTCCAAGCCCCTCCAGGGCTTATGGTACGCATTCTTTTCCACAGGTGGGCCCCAATGTGTCCATTGGGGAGGGGGTGACTGTGGGCGAGGGTGTGCGGCTCCGAGAGAGCATTGTCCTCCATGGAGCCACGCTGCAGGTAGGCACCTGGGCACATGCAGCAGGGTGTGGCACTCCCAGATGCCAAGGGGAGGGGTGAACCCCATTGGCTCTGCATCTGGCCCCTTCTCACCCCCTCACCTCATACCATCTGTCTGGCAGGAGCACACATGTGTTTTGCACAGCATCGTGGGCTGGGGGAGCACTGTGGGGCGTTGGGCCCGAGTGGAAGGTACCCCCAATGACCCCAATCCCAATGACCCCCGAGCCCACATGGATAGTGAGAGCCTTTTCAAGGATGGGAAGCTGCTGCCTGCCATCACCATCCTGGGTATGGCTTCCCAAGTGACCTGGGGCTTTGTGCAATCTCCACAAGTGATGGTGTGTCCCATGGGGAGCATGCGTGCGTGCGTGCGTGCGTGCGTGTGTGTGTGTGTGTTCCTTTAGCAAACATTTACCAAGTGCCTGCTGTGTGCTAGTGTGTGAGTCACTGGGGGCAGGAGGCCAAGGCACAGATGGGCAGGGGGGGATCTCTCCTGGATGGTGTTAGCCCCCAGCCCCTTGTCCTGCAATTCCCCTCCCCATGGCCTACTTGGTGCCCTCCTCCATGCTGCAGGCTGCCGTGTCCGGATCCCTGCTGAGGTGCTCATCCTGAACTCAATTGTTCTGCCACACAAGGAGCTGAGTCGCAGCTTCACCAACCAGATCATTCTCTGAGGGCAACTGCCAGATGGCCCCCGCACCTCTTACCCACTCCCCTCAAGGCCAGCCTCTGTCCAGAAAGGACTGGAGGCAGCCAGACAGGATCTTCACATGCCAGGAGCAACTGGGTGGCCAGGGACTCCTGGCCTTCCTCTCTACTCCCTAATAAAGCCCTGTGAATCTTGGAGCCAGTGCGGACTCCGCTTGTGCCTGGGCTAGGGTGGGGTTGAAAGGGGGGCAGCTGAGTCAGGCCCCCCCACATTAGCATTTAAATTGGAGTTATTGCTGCGGGCTCATGAATAATGAATCTGGAACCTTGGTAAATCTCCCCCTCCCACTGCCTTCAGCCTGGCATGCTGCTCTGGAGTAAGGCCCTCAAGGCTCCCAGTGTGCCTGGCCCTTACCTTCACCCCTGCCCCAACATTTCTGCTTCCCTGCTTCCCTGTGCCTCTTCCCCCAGTCTGGCTCAGACTCATGAGGATTCTGAAGGGAAGGGTGAAGGACTTGGGTGGGGCAGTGAGGTTACGGCAGTGGGCTCCAGAACTAGGAGCCATAGGCCTGAGACGGATCACCTGGCAGCCACTTTCCTCACCTCCTGCCCAGCTCTAGCCCAGCCTGTTTTCTGCTTTGCCAGCTCCATCTGCTTCTAGGCTGGCTTTTGGTGGGGTGGGGGTTTCTCCCCTCCTGAGGCCTTGTGTCGGTCTCCCCTGGCAGGGGAAGACAGAGTGAAGCCTAGTGGGGGCCCTCTGTTCTGGGAGGGGAGGGGCCCTGGCTACCTCCCACCACCCTGGCTCTACCCTTTGGGAGATCTCAGCCCTCCCCTCCACATTCCTGAAGCCCCAGAGAAACCCAACCATCTCTCATGTTTGTCCACGACCCTCATGTGCCCCTCTTGGTGCCCCCCCCACTTTTCCCAGCTGTGGGTGCAGAGCTTAGTTGCCAGATGAGCTGGTAATGATCGTAATCTGCTAATTGAGAGGAATCTAATTACCCGAAGAGAATGGGGGGACAGGACGTGGGTGGGAGGGAGGAGGGGGTCCTGGCAGCAGGCAAGGGGGGGCAGGCGGCAGGGTGCCTGGGCCTTCTCTTCAGCACCAGGGTCTGGGACAGAGCCCAGGATTTCATAGCTTCATAGCTGGGCAGTTAGGAAGATGTGCTTACTTGGACTAGAGCTGAGGGTGACCGGAATTGGGCCAGACGACCTCCCCACCCCTTAGGGCCCTGCAGGCTGTGTGAGAACATGTGTGAAATGGCGGGGTTTTAGCAGTCCTGACCTCTAACCTGCCCTGATCAGCCCCTCCTGGGTTTCCTCCTGCCCCTGCCTCCTGCTGACTTCCATAATCTGTGCATGGAGTTGGGAGGGGGCTGCAAATGTCTACTCTGGGCCTGGGGTCAACTCCCTGTGGAAGGGGAGTGGGCCACAAGGCCAGAGGCTGGGTCCCTTCTCTCTCCTCCCCCCAGTCCTGACCCTTCTGTTCCGAGTGGTTGGCAGAGGCCATGGCAGCTCCATCATAAATATGATAATTTAATTATTTTCTCAGCAAAACACCGTGAAATCCAATAAGTCTGTGTCAGGCCCCAGCCCCCGGGAACCCCCCTCCTAGGCCCAGTGATGGTGGTGAGGGGGGGAGCAGTAGAAGGGGAAAGGGTCAGTGTGTTTGAAGTGGAGAGGGGCAGTGAAGCTGAGGTCCTTGAAACACGCTCCCCCAGGCTGATGGAGTCACTGCTGTGCATGTGTGCACACTAACGCAGAGGGGGGCCTAAGAAGGGGAGAAGTTGTAAATCCCCCACCCGAGCTGTTGACTACCCTGGGAGGGACCTAGCGCCCCATCCATATGAAAGCAGAGCGCAGGGCCCAGGATGTGGGATCACCCTGCCTCTGGAGGGGAGAGAGCAGAAAGCCTCCCTTCTCCATCTCTGGGACCGCAATGGCCCTGTTAGGGGTAGGAGGATGCTGGCCCCCCAGGGGTTGAGAAGGGAGAACAAGAGGGAACTGGTGGGAAGTCCGGGATAAGGAGGGGGAGGGATGCGGGGGAGGGGTGCACTCCTGCCATTAGCGTTTTTTTTTTTTCGGTTTCCATAAAAAGATTATTCTGTAAAATCAGCGAGGGGGAGCAGGCTGGGGGCCGGGGATGGGGGCGGGCCCCTGGCACCAGGCTGGATGGGGCGACAGGGTAGGAGAGCTGGGGACAGGGACAGAGCGAGGAAAGAAATTTGGATGGGCTTCAGGAACCAACCAAGGGGAGAGAGAGCCAAGAACACAGATTGGGGTGAGGCTAGCCAGGATGGGGTGGGGTGGGGGCAGCGCCCTCATCTCGCTCCTGCTCCTTTGGAGGGGCTGCCCTGGGCCCCAGTCCCACCCTCATCTCAATCCCTCCCCTTGGCACTTAGCAGCCATTACTGGGGGAGCAGATTGCAGCCCCCTCCCCCTCTCCGGGAAGCAGGCACAGCTGGGGCCCCGCCACATCTGCCGCATCAGCGCGGAGCACAGCTGGGTGTTCCCAGAGCCGGCTCCCCAAAACACAAAGGGGTGTAGGGCGGGGGCCAAGGAGAGCCCAGGCCCCTGAGACAGACACACTGACACCTCTGCCAGCAGACACATACTCCTCGAGGCGCAGCTACACCCACCACCACACACATTCCCTCCGGTGCAGAGGCAGAACTGACAAACACGCAATTACTCTGCCCCGCCCGCCACCCCCGCTCCCCTCCCCCCGCCCCTTCCTCCTGCTCCCGCCCCTTCCTCCAGGCTCCCCTCCGCCACCTTGGCCACCTCTGAGCCACGCTCAGCTTTTGTCTGGAGGGAGCGGGGGCCTCACCCCCACAAGCACACCCTTCTGGGAGGTTTGGAGAACCGGAGAGCAGTGGTGATAGTGGGCAGCCAGGTCTGAGGCCTGGGGAAGCCACTGCCCTCCCTCCAAGCGAATACTCCCTGTAGAAGACCCCCCTCTAAACCGCTGGTCCTCACCACCCTGGGTGTGATGGAGTCTCCATCCAGGCAGGGCTGCGGGCAGGGCACCCTTGACTGGGTCCCCCAGGGCTGTTCCGTCGGCCACCTCGAGGCGGCGCTGGCGTACCCTCAGTCTCTAGCCTCGACTCCTGGCTTCCAGGGCCTGGTCCAGCCACTTCCCCCACCCAGCAGTCTGCCGGTACCCTAACTCTCAGCTTATGCCGCCCTCCACTTAGCCCGAGAGAGATATGCGCAGGGCGTGGGGACTCGCCAAGAACATGAAAGTTCTCCCCAGAAGAGACGGTCAGGAAGCCCATACTTCCTTCTTCCCAGGCGATGACCACCTCTTGGCCCCTGATTAAATCCTGCCCCCTTCACAGCGCCTGTTTCTCCCACTCATGTCCTCGGCCCTGGTGTCTTGCCCTCGACTCCCTCCTCCCTGCCCCCACCCCACGCCGCGCCCCCGCCCGCCCGTACCCCTCAGAGCTCTAATCCTTCCTGCTGCTATACCGCCTTATCTGCTCCCAGCAGCTTTCGCTGCTGCAAAGCCCTCTCCCCCTCCTTCGCAGGATCTTCTCCCCCCTCCATCTCGGGCTCTCTTCTGACCAGGCCCCCAATCCAGCCTGTCTCTGCTTCTCAGGCCCCATGATGGCTACTGGAGGACACCAGATCCGCACCCCAGTGCCCTTTGCCCTCTTTGCAGCCTTAGCTCTGTGGCTGTCCACTGCCCACCCACTCGCACACTGGCCTCTTCCTACCCCAAGTCCACCTGGCAGGCCCCACAGACTGGGTCGGTGTCTTGTCCAGTCAATCTTTTTCATCATTCTTCTCCCTGTTCTTCCTTTCTCGACCCCTCCAGCGGCCTGCCCATGGATCCTGGGCCTGATCACCTTCAGTCGCAGTGACTGCTGCACGGGCTTGGGCGTCCCCGGAGGGAGATGGGGGTGCTGGTGAGAGCCACAGGAGCGGGGTGCAGAGTGCTGGTGGGCAGTGGGGGCAGGGCCTGGCGGTGGGACGCTAACCCTCTTCAGTCGCTTCAGATCACGTCTGGGCCTCCCCACCCCCCTTCGCTGGAACTCTCATTAACCGCTTCTCCTGCCTCGTCCGCGGCATAAATAACCCAGATAAATCAGCTGCCGTCCGCCCCCCGCCCCTCGGCCCCCGCACAGCCCGTTTGTCACCACTGCTCGCTCACCAGCCAGGCCTGGCCCAGTCCTGGCCTCCACACCCCCATCTTTGTCCCTTCCTGCCTACATCAGTCCCACACTAGCTCATCCCTTGATCCACACCATAGCCAGGCCTGGGACAGGTGTCAGGTCTGGGAAGGGTGGCCAGGTGTCTTCTGGGAGCAGGGGGTGGCTGGGGTCTCTCTCTAGGAGAACGCTATCTAGGAGTTTTGGGGTCATATCATTTATGAATGGGACCACCCAGGCAGGGAGCCTGGGCTGCACATGGTGAGAAGGGGCAAATTTGGCTAAGCTTGGCAGTCCCAGTGCAGGGAGAGGAGGCAAAGCTCCAAGCGCTGCGTGCAGGAAGGGCGTCAGAGGCTCCCTTGGCCCCCCAGGCTGAATACTGGGAGGTCTCCTGGTCTGCCTTTGGGGCATTTCCCCCAAATAAAATCTTCTGCACCCTGCCAGGTGCTCTGAGTCAGAACCCTCCTGCCCTCCCTCACCCTCTGCTCCCCATTCCCGTGCCTGGTCTTGTCAGGCTATACAGATGCCACTCAAAACTCCGCCTTTCAGTTCATCCACCATTCTCTTTCTGTCTAGAAGCCTAGTTCATCCCCCCAGGGAGTGGTGTGGGTAGAGAATTGGACTGGGAACAAATCTGGGGAATGGGGATAACTAGTGGGCAGAGGATGCCCGGCTAAGGCTTCACAGCCTGACCTGCAGCCCCTCCACCTCATGCCCCCACCGCATGCCCTGCAGCCACATCTCCAACCTGAGTCCAGGACAGACCCGCCCCCTTTGCTCACTTGCAGTTCAGATCCTGGCCAAGCACACTTGGCCCTGATGCTCACTGCAGGGGGCAGCTGGTCCCCTGGGAGTGGGTGGGGGAAGCAGGGAGGAGATGGGAGAGCTCGGCACAGGCTGGGGTGGGGGTGGGGAAGAAGCTGGGCCCGGCCCCAGGGACCAGCTGGGCAATGAGCCGGGGAAGCAGCCGGGAGGCTAAATGAGGGAGATTATCACCCAACTGCAGCCGGGCAGAGAGGAGGCAGGCAGGGAAGCGGGGAGAGGGAGGGGGGAAAGGATAGGGGCTGGAGGGGCAGGGGATGTAGGGAGAGGGGGGCGGGGGAAACCGAAGAACCTGGAGGAGTGGGGGGGGAAGGCCAAGGGATGGGCTGAAAGGACATGTGGGGAGCCCCACTGGGCATAAGCACATTCCTGGAGATGTGAAAGACTGGATGATCTGGACTTGGGGACAGTCAGAGACAGCTGGCTGTGGGGCAGTGGCAGGGGGGTGGGGGTGCTGCATGCACACTGATGGCTGTTCCACTTCCCTGTGGCTTAGTGCCCCCCACCTGGCAAACCGCAACCGAACTCCACTCCTCTTAGAGGTTGAGGGCTTCCTGCCATGCCCTCAGGACAGAGGGTGTGATTTGGGATCTTGATGAAGGCCAGTATGTTGGGGGAGTTGGACTCCTGGTCTGAATGGATGGCAGGGCAATTTAGGACCACACACTAAGTCCAGGGCAGCAGTGAGTGGTGGGGAGAGCTTGGGGGGCAGCTCCCTACTTTCTTGGCAGAGTCCCAGACTGAAGTAACCTTAAAAAAGCAATTAAATCACCTTAAAAAAAAAAGAACCAGTAAAGAAAAATCAATACTGGGAGAAAGGGGAAGAGAGGCTGGTGGAGGGGGAGGTAGGGTGGAAGTGCTGGAAGGGTCTCAGAGTCTAGCACAGAGGGGAGAGCCTGGGAGGGGGCTGCCTGGGCAGGGGGCTGAGAGGGGGACTTATTGTGGTCACTTGGAGTCTCTGCTAACTCAGCAACTGCTCCCAATGCCAGCCCCTTTCCCCTCTGGGATGCTTGCCAGATGCAGTCCCTGACCCCAGGGGTCTTACCTTCCCAGCTTGGGGATCTGGCTTGTGGGGAAGTCCAGCCACAGAGCCCCTGGGGAAGCTACTTTGATGAGAGGCTGGGGACAACCCCAGCAGGGCGCCAGACATGGCCAAGGCTAGGCGTGCAGCGGGCTCCCTGCTGGGGTGACGGGTGACCGCCAGGGCCTGACCTGGAATGATAGCCAGGATAGGCAGAGTGGCTCCCTGTCCCCCAGGGGAGCCATCCCTGGTCCCCTCTCCGAGGCCAGGCAGGAGCTGTGACCGGTGGGGCAGGCCTGACACAGGGGAGGGGTGGCCACTGGGCAGCGGGTGGACCTCGGGCTCTAATCCCCAGCAGCTGCTGTTTCCCTCAGATCGATTCCCTTCTCACTTTTTTTCAGCTGCTGGTTCTGTGGCTTGGATCGATGGAGCCGCCTCCCCCGCCCCTCTGAGTTTCCTCTCCTTGCTGCTCATTAGTGCCCCGATTAATCAGCACCCCGTTTCCTCTGGGGGACAAGTGCCTCATCCCCCGTGGAGGGCTCATGTTCTCACATGGGCCCCCCCGAGAGCACAGGCTGCTCACTGGGACCCCCACCCTGGGGGCACCAAGGCATCCCATCTGGTCTGCCAACAGGGGCCCCATCCCTGCCCAGGATAAGAGCCACACACCTGCTTCACCTCCCCGAGACCACAGCCACCCCAGGACTCCCCAGCCCCACTCTGCCCCGACCCTGCCTGTTTCCTTAGGATCGCAGTCCCTCCCACGCAAGCCCAGCACACTCCTGCTCCTTCCTATACCCTGATTTGGGCTCTTCCCCCCTCCATTCCACACCCTCTCCCCTCTTCATACCTCCTCTTGGCTCCCTCACCTGTTCACCCAATACCCTGTCCCCACCCCCAGCCGGGCTATAGCAATGGATTTGGGAGATGCCTGGGGAAGCAAAGAGGTC
The DNA here is from genome assembly GCF_040802235.1 of Manis javanica. Classification (NCBI taxonomy): domain Eukaryota; kingdom Metazoa; phylum Chordata; class Mammalia; order Pholidota; family Manidae; genus Manis; species Manis javanica. Next base: position 16,535,016 of record NC_133167.1, on the reverse strand, counting down.
ACAGATATGCAAGGCAGCCAGGGTGCCCTCTGTCCCAGATACAGGAGTGACTGAGTTGGTGGGGGCCGCCAGAGTCCCAGAGGGGGCAGGGATTGGGTGAGTGTTGAAGTTGGGAGCAAAGCTCTAGGAAAACAGAATCTTGGTGGAGCCACCCTGTTCCCTTGTCTGTTTTGCCTGCTGTTCTCCTTTGCCCTCCCCTCCCTCATTCAAACAAGTGGCTCTCCCATGGAGTTTCTGGAAGCCAGTGTGAGTGGGGTGGTGGGATCAGGTGGTGGCTGGTGCTGGAGGCAAGAGTCAGCAGGCCACAGGTGGGGGATGGAGTTGGCTGACCCTTCCTGGGCCGTGGTCCCGAAAAGTGGCAGAAGGAGCTGAGGACTCTGGGTTCAGCACTCTTACCTGGGAGGCCTGGGAGTGGGGCCATTCAGGGACCCCATGAGTGGCTACGATATATATAGCAAGAGTGTGGGGGGCAGCCCATGAAAGCTCAGGAAGAGATGGGGAATCCCTGTCCTGGGCTGGGGGCTGCCCCCTCCCCTGGCCTGGCTCCTGCCGCCCATGCCGCTGGTGGAACGCTGTTGACATGTCCTGAATTATTAAGCATGGGGTGGGCTCCGGAGCACATGCTGAGCGGAGCGGCTGAGGCTGCACGGCGTGGCGGAGCAGCTCTCACTCCCTCGCTCACTCGCTCGCAGGGACACACGCAGGGGCTGACAGCTGTGCTGGTGCTGATAAGGGAAGCCACAAGGAGACGATCGAGGAGAGAGACAAGCGGCAGCAGAGGCACAGCAGAGGCAGCACCAGGGCTGCGGAGCTGCTGGGAGTGGGAGTGACTCCCCACCTCGGGCCCCCACCCTGTCCCTGTCCTCCTCCCGCTTGCCCTGAGTTTAGAAGAGCAGCCGCTGCCACCACCGCCACTCCGGAGGGCACCAGGGGTTTGCTGGCCAGGGAGGGACAGGGGCAGGGAGGCTCTGGCTGGTCCCAGAAGCCGGGGACAGATGCCGATCGAGATTGTGTGCAAAATCAAATTTGCAGAAGAGGATGCGAAACCCAAGGAGAAAGAGGCAGGGGATGAGCAGAGCCTCCTGGGGGCTGCGCGGGGGACAGCAGCCCCCCGGGACCTGGCCACCTTTGCGAGCACCAGCACTCTGCACGGGCTGGGCAGGGCCTGTGGCCCAGGCCCCCATGGACTTCGCAGAACCCTTTGGGCACTGGCCCTACTCACCTCACTGGCCACCTTCCTGTACCAGGCAGCCGGCCTGGCCCAGGGCTACCTGACCCGGCCTCACCTGGTGGCAATGGACCCTGCTGCCCCAGCCCCAGTGGCTGGCTTCCCAGCTGTCACCCTCTGCAACATCAACCGTTTCCGGCATTCAGCACTCAGCGACGCCGACATCTTCCACCTGGCCAATCTGACAGGGCTGCCCCCCAAAGACCGGGATGGGCACCGTGCCGCTGGCCTTCGCTACCCGGAGCCAGACATGGTAGACATCCTCAACCGCACTGGCCACCAGCTTGCTGACATGCTCAAGAGCTGCAACTTCAGTGGGCATCACTGCTCCGCCAGCAACTTCTCTGTGGTGAGTGCTGCCAGCTGGCCTGCCGGGCCTGGGGGTGGCCAGGAGCTGCTGGGGGCGGGGGCAGTGGTGTGCAGGGGCATCCTCAACAGAGCTTCCCTCCCTTCCTTCCACCACCAGAGGTTGGCCTTGTGTCTCCCAAGCCTGGTGTTTCCCTGGGCGTCCCAGCCACTCTCACAGGGGCTTACCCTGCTGCTCCTCTTCTTGGCTCTGTGGCTGCTGCAGCACCCAAGACTGGGGCCAGGGGTCTGGCCTGGGCCCCAGGGCCCTGAAGCTGCTCAGCTTGCAGGGAAGGGATGCACCATGCCAAGACAAGACCAAGTCTTCTCCTCACCAAAGAAGGGTGATGGGAAGATGGTGTTCTGGGGGCCCCAGCAAGGGAGGGAGTCAGGGCTGCCTCTTGGGGAACTGGCCCCACCGGCAGGCCGGAGAGAACTGAGCTTTGTGGACACTGGGGACCAGTGTCTCTTCTCTATCTCTGAGTCTCACACACACACCCCCTTTCACACTCTCTCACACATCCCTCTTTCATGCTGCCTCTCTGGCTTCTCCTGATTTCCCTCCCTCTGTTTTCCTGGTTCTTGCTTCTCCCTTGCCGGGCTCTGGCTCTTCCACTGAGAATCATTCATTCACTCTCATGTGCATGTCTCACCCTCACTGCTGCCCAGCGCGTGCACATACACACATGCCTACAGCTCAGGGACACAGTTTCCTACACACTCCCTCTCACACACACTCAGTGTCCCTGTCACTACACTCGCGTGCACACCTGCACACCCACACACCTAGAGAGCTACTCATCTCTGGGTCCACATCCCAGCTCTTACTTAGCTGCTGAGGACAGGGTAATGCTGTGGATGCTGTCTCCTCTTGTGACCACCCCTCATTCATCTCAATGCCTGCTCCTCATGGGGGACTGCTGGCGCCATCTCTCACATATGTGTGAACACAAACACACACCTCTCACAGGGCATAGAGAGTATCAGCTTGGGCTGCCCTCCCACAGTCAGGTGTGTGAGGTGAGGGGTGTGTCTTGTATGCTGTCTGTATGTGTGTGCTCCATTCATCCATAGTCATGGGGTATCTATTATTCCTGGTGCTTGAGATGCCTGGCCCTAGTCCACAGCTTACTTCCAGCACTGTGTGCGTGTCGGTTTCCATCCTTGTGACCACTGCCCAGTGCATATGCAAATGTGTGGCATCAACATGGTGCCCAGATGCCAGCCCCAGAGATGGGGGACTTCCCCTCCTTATGACCCAGGTTCTCATTAACTGCCTCAGTCTCACCAGGAAACACACTACCACTAGGTTCCTGGCCCCCACTATGCCTGCAGTCTCGGGGTCCGCCTGCCATGGTATGGGGGAGTCGGGTAGAAATAGAGGAAGTAATGAAGGAGGAGAGGACTGTGTTGTGAGAGGATTTGAGAGCCACTGGGTGCTTGTCCGGTTATACATCTCCTCTTCTAGGCAAGATCACCACTCCCGAAGCCAGGGCTGCGATAGTCCCCAAGGAGGTGGAGTACAGAGGGCGAGCGTGGCCTCTGGATCCATGCGGCTCCTCTGTCTGGGATCCTCGCCCCTCTGAGCTGAGAGTGACAGAGCCCAGTCTCAGCAGTTGCTGGGGCAGAAATCAATGGGGGCTTTGTGTCCCTGAGCTACAGAGCTTGCTTCTCAGGCCCTGGTTGGGGGTGGAAAGGGAAGGGAAAGTGTGAGGAAAGCTCAGTGTGGGGAGGGGAGAAAGAAATGGAGAGGGCAAAAAGGAAGGTGAGAGAGGCAGGGGTTTCCCTTCTGCTCCAGGAGAAGAGGAGGTGCCTGGAGGCTCTGGGAACAGGGAGTCTCTCTGAATCTTGGGGATAGCAGGGTGTGGGAGGGTAGACCTCCCACAGACCCTTCTATCTGTACAGCTGGAGAGAGGACAGTAGGTCTCAAGACTGAGGCTGAGGGGCAGAGGGGCAAAGCAAGCACTGAGGGACAGCAGTTCCCTTTTGGACCCTGTTTCCCCTGTATCTCATCCAGCCTGGACCCCATACCCTCTGCCCACATCCCGCGTGCTGAGTGTCACTCTCTTGAGCCTGGCATTCTAGGGCTGAGTCTGTGCAGATTCCCCAAGGCCTGGGATTATGGGTTGGGATAGGGGTACATGGCACTAGGGAAGACAGGAGTGTGTAATGGGGCAAGATTGAAGAAGGGGTATAGAGACGGAGACGTGGGCTCTCTGGCGGGAACATGAGGGCCAAAACAGACTCTGCAGTGAGAACATGGAGAGCACGATGGGGACCTGGGAGCTCTGGAGGGGAGATGGGTACAGGGACCAGTTGGAGGGTGACCTGCCAGAGCATGGTGGTGAGATGGTGGGTGACAGGGACAGGCTTTGTGTAAGGGGCTGTAAGTGTTTTCTGTTGCTTTCCCTGTTTCCTCCTTCCCACTCCCCACTCTGCTGTGACCTTTCCTCTGGAATCCAAGTTAATAAATGTCACATTTTCCAGCCTATTTTTACTCCGGGTAATGCACCCTCCCCCAGTCCCCTAAGCTGCTGTTCTTGCTTCTGTTACCACCGCAATCGCTCTTACCCCCACGCCCCATAATATCCCTCACTGACTCCTAATAGTCACCCACTCACTCAATCAACATGGCATGCTGAATGCCTACTATGTGCCAGGCTTCCCGCAAGGTGGTGTGTGGGGAAAACGAAGAAGGCATGCCCAGGTGCCCAGTCCCTGTCCTCAGGCAGCCTACTGTCTCGTGGCTGGAGTGGGAATAGGGATACTCTAAAGCTTAACCAAAGATGCAAGAGTTAACCAGCCATACAAGCACTGTCATGAGGTGCCAGGATTAATTGCCAAACGAGGTGCATGGCTAGTAAGAGCCTGAGCTTAGAGCAAGGCCACTCTGGGCTGAAGGAGGCTGGAGAGGCTTAAGGGATGAGGCAGGCAGGTGGGCAAGGTTTGGAGAATGGAGAGGAGGGAAGGAGGGAGAGAGAAGAGAGGGGCTCCTGGGTGGTGGGAATGCTGGCCCCATCTCTTCTCCTCTTGCTCTCCCCACAAAACTCATCTCATACCAACCCACGCCCCCTCCACATCCTGCTTCAACAACACCTGTATGTTCTCTGCCTTCCTCCCCAATTGCTACCACCATCAGCTGCCCCCACCCCAGTGCGCTGGGCCTCACACTTTCCCCCCTGCGGCTTGCTCTCAGCCTGCCCCCTTACTAAAAGGCAGAAATCACTCTTTCTCCCTAGGCTTCATTTCTTTAGCTATAAAATGCAAGGGTGGCTCTAAAATTCAGCATCTCCTCTCAGCTGGGGACTGTATGGTGCAGCGGTCAAGTGTGTGGGTCCTGGAGCCAGACCTCTGGATTCGAACCTTGGCTCTACCCTTTAAGCTGTATATCCTTGGAGAAGTCAAAAAAGCTTCTGTGAAAATTAGTTTCTGTATTCACTGAATCAAACATCAGAACCTAAAAAATTCAGGTGGTTATGAAGATTAGAGATAGCTGCAAAGAGCTTAGCACACTGCCCAGCATGCACACAGTGTGTACTCTGGAAGTGTCAGCTGTCATAAATGCCACCACCCCACCTCCTGCCTCTCTTACCTGACTGTCCCCAGTACCACCTGCTGTTTTCTGACCCATGTGCCGGCATCTTCTCTGCTCCCCATCACCTAGCCTTCCCCTCCTCTTGACCCTCTGGCCCTCCCCCTCCCCTCCCCTATTACAGCATTCCTGTGCTATCCAACCCTCCCAAATGTTCATCATGCGTGCATATATGCAGGAGTGTGCACACACACAGTAGAGATCAGTGCTCCCACAGAACATTCTGTGATGATGGACGTGTTCTGTATCTGTACTGTCCAACATGGCAGTCACTAGCCACACTGGCTATTGAACCTCTGAAATGTGATTGGTAAGACAGAGAAAATGATTGTTCCATTCAAATAGCTACACATGACTAGTGGCTGCTGCACTGGACAGTGCGGCTCCAGGTGGTCACAGAACAAGGTTCTGACTGCCAGATTAGACAGGGCTAGGAATTACAACTGGGAGCAAAGGATACAAGCTGATGGTTGTGGGCTATGACTGGAAGTCCAGCCACCTAATCTCTGGGCTGAGGCCCCAGGTTGAGGTGAGGATAGGGCTTGTGTCTGGGGACATCAAGGTGTCTGAAAACACCATATGAGCAGATTCACCTTTCTTCCACATACAGGACATGACCTTGGTCTTTTCCAGTCCATTGTTGGGAAGACTGAGGCATGGGGGAAGGGGAGAATCCTTGAGGAGTCAGGGTCAGGACCCAGCCCCACTCTGTAGGGTTCTCAGGGGTCCAGGCAGCCCCTAGGGGGGCAGGTAACCAGGGACCTGTGGGTGCTTCACTGTCTCCATCTCTCGGCTCTCAGACTTCCCTCCCCTCCCAGCCCTCCTTCCCCACACACTGGTGACTGCCGTGACTATTAATCACTCGCCCTCTTCTCTTCCTCTCTACTAATCAGGCACAATTAGACAAGGCCTCTTCCAGCTGGGCAGTGCCCCTCCCTGCCCTCCTCCTTCCTCCCCCCGCCCCACCCCAGCTGCCATCCAGGACAGCTCTGACGCAAGGCGAGCTGCAGGCGAGCCTTCTCACCCTCTCTGGCTTCCCCAGCCTCCGAGGCCCCTCAGCAACAGCCTGCCTTCCTTCCAAGCTTCCTCCCGAGCCCACCCCCTTCCCTGGTGGGGTCCGGCCAGTACTGGTAATCTCTACTACCTTGTTGGTTGGAGGAGGTGCTACTCCACAAACACCCCAACTCTCTGTCCTTGCCTCTGCAGGATCCTGCCTCTTGCCCCCTAGACACAGGAAGGGAGGAGTTCCCACTGAGGCTGGTCGGCTGGTCCAGGCCTCTTATCTATCAGATGAACGTATCTCTGACCCGTCCAACCCCCTGTCCCCTCTGGTCCCATCTTCTCAAGGCATAAAACTTGGGAACATTTAGTTCAGTATCTAGTTCAGGGGTGGTCCTGCCTTAGGAGCAAGCAGGTTAGGTAGGGAAGGGCACTAATAGGGATGGGTGGTGTGAGGAGAACTAAAGATCACTTACGAAGTGAGCCCTCTGCCCCAGCTGTTACCCTACGGTCAGAGATGCCCAGCGTTGGGGGGTTCCCAGTTTGTCCAGAGAAGCCTCAAATCTTGATTAATAAAAAATTTCCTGAACAAAACGAAAAAAAATTCCTTGAAAGCTATTTACAACTCAGATTGCAGAACACAGTGTGCTCGCCCCGGCCCCTGGCTGCTGCCCCTCACGCCCTCCTGAAGGGGGCGCGCTCAGCCTGGCTGCTTCCCATTGGCCAGTGGAATTGGAGGAAGGCATTTGAGTGGTGCGGCGGAGGGGCCACGGCGCAGGCGGTTACTGTTCCAGAGGGCTGGTCTGCGAGGGCAGCGGGGAGGGTCACGAGGGATGTGCCCCATCCGGCCCCACTCAGCAGCCCTGTGGCCTCTTCATTAATCAGGAATCAGCCCCGAGCTGGGCTCATTATCAGCTCAGCTTCTCGTGGCACTGCCGGAAGATGCTGATTAGCATTTGAAGAAATGGCCCACGCACGTCCCCCTCCTGTCTTCCCTCTTTCTCCCCTACCCTGGCGCCTTCCTGGACCCCCCACCCCTGCCCTTCTGCAGGGAAGAATCCGACCTCTCTCATGGCTGGCAGCAGTGCTGCTTCTGCCAGGCTCCGGCCGGGGGTTGAAGGACCAGGAATGGGGGGCAGGGAGGCAAGAGCACCCCAGAAGTCCTAGGAGTTCTGAGCCTCATGGCTGCTCAGGTTGCTGCCCCCGAGTCAGGAGGTCCCACTGGCAGAGCAGGGAAGCGAATGCGGGCTGGAGACAGGGTGGTAAGTGAGAGACGGACAGCCACCCTGGGGCAGGGGAGAAGGTAGCCTCAGGCTGGTGAGTTATCAGTATTTCCCTGCCCTTCCAGGATCTCTAGGCAATGCCACCGTTTTAGACCAGCTGGACAGAGGGAGTGGGGACAGCCAGAACAGCGGACAGGAGGCCTGAGTTTTTTTTTTGGCAAATCATGGTGGAGGCTTAGGGTCTTGGAGCCATCCCAGAGGGGTGGGGGTGGGAGGCAGGAGGAGGACAGAGACCTGGAGGGTGGAGATAGCAAAATTCAGAGTGCTCCCGTCTTTTCCGTTAGGGAAGGGGGTGTCTGCACTTCTCAAGCTGGGGCTGGAAGCGCTGGAAATTCAGCCCACCGCCCAAATGTTCATCATGCCCTTGGGACAGCCGTTTTGGGTTAGAGGGGGAGCAGTTCCAGAGAGACAGGCATAGTCTGCAGCAGCCGAGGCAGCAGCAAGAGTTCAGAGAGGAGCCACGGCATGATTAAGGGGAAATGGAGGATTGATTTAGGAGGAAAGATTAAAGGAGCTAAATCCGTGGCGCTTGGCTCAGCGGTGACTAAGCGTGGACAGGATAATAGCTTACAAATGTGTGAAAGGTGTAAATACCAAGTGGGGGGAGGGGAGGCGGCTCGGCGGGCCGAGGGAGCAGGGACGGGGGCTGGGCAGGCCCTCGGGAGTGCTGGGGGCTCCTGGGTGGCTGCTCTGCAGGGCTGGCCCTTCTCCACCGGGAGTGCGGGGTAAGGGGAGCAGGCTGTTGGGGAGCCCCGGCTTCCAAGCAGGGGTTCCGTTTCTGGGGCGCAACGTTGCCGACTAGGTGCTGACCACCACGTCCCACTCCCGCCCCTCTGAGGATCGGAGGTCGCGGGTTCAAATCCTGTCGGAATCCCTCTGTATCCCTCGGCACAAGGCCCTTCCCGCTGCTGCCCGGCTCGCCTACCGCTCCCGGCCCTGCAGCCACCTCCTCTGGCCTCCCGCCCAGCCGTCCCGGCTCGCACCCCCTCGCCCCTTCCCGGCCGCGGCGGCGGCAGTGTCTCCCTCCGTGGTGTGGAAGCCTCTCGCGGTGTTGTGTGCGGAGGTCACTTTGCCGAGGAGCCGGGAGCCAGGGGAATGCAAATGAGGTAAACCCAGGGAGGAGGGCGGAGGCGCCCGGAGGGAGGGCGCTCGGGCGCCTTGAAGGCTGCCTGCTCCGCGGGAGGGAGGAGGGGGCGACCAGGAGCGCTAGGCTGTGGGTGCGGTCTTCTGCGCGCGGCGAGCCGGGCCTGGACGCCCGAGTGCATGTGCCGAGCGGGGAGCGACGGGACCCGGAGCGGAGCACAGCCACCCACCGCCACCATCCCAGCCCGGGCTCCTGACCTCCCGTCCGGCAGCGAGTGTGTGCTCCACCGTGTAAGGAAAACTCTTGAAGAATAACTTTGCATCAAGGGGAGGGAATGTCAGGGAAGGCATTCGTTACAAACTACAAATATTCCCTGCTGGAGAACTGACCTTCTGGGCTTTCAGGCCTACGCGGGAGCTACTTGGTAACAGGTTTGGCGGTTTACCTGTTCTGGAGGCCCTGAGCTCTCGCCTCCCCCCGGAAACACGGAACGCGCCTGTATTCCCGGCCTTGTCCTGTGGCCCCAAGCTCTCCTGGGCCCCCAGCGGGTCTTAGCCTGTGTCTTGCAGCCTTGACCGTCTCCTACTTATCCTCCACCACAGCTCACACATTTACATTTGACCAAACACTATGCCCATGTCCTTCTGGACTCACAAGAAATTCTACCTGGGGGAGGACGTCTCCCTGAAAAGCTCTTGGAGGTGAGGGACTAAGGGGCTGTGTTGGCCATATGGTGGGGAGGGGCCAGGTCTCCTGGGGGGCGGGGAGGTGTATGTGGGGTATTCTCCCTCTGTTTTGACTGGAGCAGTATCTGATGCCCTTGCTGGGTGAGTGAGTGGGCTTACTCTAGGCAGCTTTACTCTCCAACCCAAATGGAACCCCTACTCCACTGTCCAAGGGCTTATGCCAACACCCCCACCCCGACCCATCACAGTACTAATCACAACAAGCAACAATCTGTGAATACCTGTGACTGTGGTTCTGTATTTTGCTCCCCATGCTGTACACCTGTGTGTGGACCTGGTTCATAGTGTGGTGGCTCAATAAACATGTTCTGAGTGAATGAACTGCCTCTGCAGCCAGAGAGCAAGCTCCTTTAGGGCAAAGACTTTCATTCTCTGAATCATCCCCAGCACCAAGCACAGTGCCTGCCACATTGTACAGCCTCAAGGAACAATGCTGGACAAATAAGTGTTGTGTGAATACCACCCATTTCTTGAGCACCTGCTATTTGTTGGTGCTGTGCCAGATGCATGTCATCACACAGTGGCTATAGGCACTGCCTCCAGTGCCAGATCTGCCATGTCATGACCCCGGCAGCTTCCTTACCCTCTCTGGTCCTCCATTATCTTGTCCGTAAAATGGAAATAATAAGAGACCTCTATTATAAGGTTTTTGTGAAGAGCAAGGAGTTTATTTATATACAGTGCTTGGCACAGAGTAAGCACTAAATAAATGCTTCATATTACTATTATTTATGTACATTATCTCTTTCCTTATAACACCTGTGAGGAGTGCCTATTATTCCCATTTTGCAGATGAAAAATGGAGGATCAGACAGGTTAAATGACTGAATCCACAGACAGTAAGGGCAGGTTCCTGATGGGTACCAGGTTGGACTGCAGGCCTGTACCTGTATGTGATTTCACTTTGTAGATGCCTTCCACATACTTTCTTTTGAGACTTAATGACCACCCTGTGAAATAAATCAGGCAGGAATTTTTATCCCTACTTGACTGATGAGGAAACTGAGGTCCAGAGAAGTCAATAAATCACACTATTAACTAAGGTTGTGCAGGCTATCACTGGTAGATCTGGAGCTGGGACCAGGTCTACTGAGTCTCAGCAGGGTCACTGAGATCGGTGAAGAATGCTGGGGTTGGCCGGGGAAGGGGACTGGATTCTAGTATTGAATTTGCCCTGTTTTTTTCTCTGTGCCCTTGGATATGTACCTTGCCATCTCTAGGCTTTTATTTTGGCTTTTGTACAAGAAGAGTTTTTGACTGAGTGACCAACCTTCAAGTTCTGTTCAGTGCAGATACCCCAGGTGTTTTGAGTTGGCGTCGTGGACCAACCATGGTGGTGCCATGGTTCCTTCCTCTGCCCCTGGTGAGGGTAGAGAAGTGGGAGTCTCTGAACCTGGACCACCCCTGAGTAAAGTGGGGGCCTGAGAGCTGTCTGCCCTGGGATGCTAGTCACTGTCCAGGGCAGATGAAGATGCACCCCCTTCCACTGGCCCACTCTGGACCCCAGGTCACTGCAGGGTTAAGGGGAGTTCATACCAGGAGCCTAAGTCAGAAGCATGGAGCCGGACCACATCAGGAGAGGGCTGATGGAATTTGAGAGATGAAGCTGCCATGGGAAAATGGGGTAGGGGAGATGCCAGGGCCTTGGCAGAGGCTGGGTGCCCAGAAGGCACTGGAGATAAAGCCCAGGCCTCAGATTAGCTCTGGGATTAGCCCAGCCTCGGCTGCTCTTGGCTGCTTCTTATCTCCTGCAGGCCTGGGGCCCTCTCCCAGACAGTCCTGGCCCTGCTAATTGTCTGTTAACCCTGTGGGCTCTGTGGCTGTAGGAGGATGAGATGGTGGAGAGGGGAGGGGAAGAATGCAAGCCAGCCAGCCAAGGGGAGCTTTCTGGGGGAAATGGGAGCTGTGGATAGATGCAACTCCAGGGACTGAGAGAAGCCACTGTTCAGGGAGCAAGCCCTGGACAGCTCTCTCCAGCCCCTGAGCCTTGTCTGGGGGTTGATCTGGATGACTGACAGGGAGAAGGAGGGGAAAAGACCCCTGGGAGGGTTCCTGGCTTGGGGGCTGGAGAGGAGTGCCTCAGGCCCTGGGAAAAGTCTAGGAGGAAGACAAGGGACCAGGGATTGGGCAGCTAGACTAAAAGATAAACAGGCTAGAGAAGCAAAGGGCAAGGGAACAGAGAGGCCAGGAGGCTGCCAGGCCAGTGGGAGAGAAAGACAGGCCAGGGGGCGTGGACAGCCAAACAGGGCAAAGGCCAGAGAACAGAGGCCAGATGAATAACTGATCAGATGCTGAGGACTGACAGGTCAGGAGGATAGAGAAGAACCTGAGAGACAGACTGAGGTCAGGCATCAGAGGCTAGGGAGACAGAGACCCAGCCTGGGGCCCAGGCCAAGAAAAGGCGAGGTGGTCCGAGAGGGACAAGTATAGGGCTGGCCAGAAGAAAGGTGGTGTGGGTGTCAGAGGGTCTGCATGCCGCACAGACAGATTCCTGTCTAGAAGCTTTTCAGTTTGGGGCCAGAGGGACTCTGGGAGGCCAGGTGCTCAGCCCAGGGCCTGGAGGGTGGGCCTGGGCACAAAGGCAGAGAGCAAGGTGGGGCCAAGAAGAAGCAGGGCCAGACTGGAGGAAGAGGTGGGGGTCTGAGATGGGGACCGGCCCAAAGGTTGTGGGCTGGTGGTGGGTGGTCTGGAGATAGACCCTCTTGGCACATCCTGGCCCTGAACCCGCCCCTTTTCGTGGCTGGGCACTAGACTCTCAACTCCAGCACACATACCCTCCTTCTGGGCCAGTGCATGGGGGACAGAGCTGTGGACAGCTGTGGGACCTTGTGGCTGAGCAGCCGTGCCGTCTCCATGGAAGAGGCTGTGGGCTGTGCCGCCACCTGAGTTCTGCCACTTAGGAGCCTGTGGCTCTGCCTGCCACTGCCTGCCTGGCCCAGGGACTGTCTCCAGGGCAACGCTCCGTTCTGCCCATCAGTTGGGTCTGACCTGGGTTGTGCAGGTAGCCCTGCTCTGTCAATCTGGCCTGTCCATTCCCTGCAGAGTATCTCCATCAGACCCAGACTACTGCCACCCATGTCTCTTGGTCTCCCCCACTCTGTACAGCTACCTCAAGGGCGTGGGTGCCAGAGGCTCCCTCCAAAGCCATTTGAGCCAAATCCTTCCTGGTTGGGGCTTCCTCACTCGGGGAGTGTGTCTGTGTGTATATATTGAAAGTATCGGGTAGGAAGGCTGCCCCAGCCCCACCCAGGGTTGGGATCCCACCACTCATTCATTTGCTGAACACCCAGCAGCAGGTGTTTTATAAGCACTAATCTGCTTTGGCATTGGGCTCAGTATTTTTGATTCTCTGCTGTCATTTTACTTGCTGTGTGCCTTCAGTCAAGTCACATTCCCTCTCTGAGCTTTCTTACCATTAAACAGGGCGATAATACTAATCTCATGTAGTTTGGAGGCTCAAAGGAGAAAGCAGACCAAAAGCGGCAAGCACAGGACCTGGTATTAAGTGGTGGTATTGGCTAGTGTCCATTTGGTATCCCTTCCCTCCACCTCACACCTTCTCCAAATTGTGCTGGGCTCTGGGGATGCCAAGATGGTAAAAGGGGGCCCCCAGCCTCAGGGGGTCCTTGGTCCTATGGGTGAGGGTGAGCTGTGGAGAGTCTATGATGGTGCCTGCTGGTCAGGGTCGGCTGGGATGGTGCTACAAGTGAGCAATGCACTACTTGGGTCCCCATGCAACCAACACATGGCTTTGTTTAGCCTCTCAACTAGAGTGCAAGCTCAAAACTAGCTGTGTCAGCAAGAGCTGATTCCACCATCTTCTTGGCTCTAAACAGGAAGAGGGTGGGTGTTTTGAGATTTGGGGCAAATACTTACGTATTCCCCCCATCTACCTTTCCCACACCACTGGCGACCTAAGAAGCTTGCACCCAGCTCCCACCCAGGTTGCCACTCTTCCAGTGAGATGTTATAAGAGTGCAGGTCTAGAGGGAGGGCTATGGCCCCTTCATATAGGGCTTTTCTACTCAAAGTGTGGTCTGCAGGTTTTCAGAAATGCAGAATCTCAGTCCTGCTCCCAATATACATTTGCTGAATCAGAATCTGCATTTTAACAAGATCCCCAGGGGCTTTGTGTGCACTTTAAAGTTTGAGAAGCATTGACCTTGGAGACCTTGAAACCAGCTCACCTCTCTTAGCCTCAGTTTCCTTATCTGTATGGTGTAAGGTGGTTGTGAGGATTCAGTTGGAAAGAGCACAGCAAGATTTAGCTCAGTGCCTGGGGCAGAGCAGCAATGTCCACTCGTGCCTCACAGATGGAGATACAGAGCTGGGAATTGACCGGCGTTATACAGACAGAGTCGAGGACTGGAACCCAGAAGCTGGTGAGGGTGCAGAAAGAGGAGGGGAGGGACAGGTAGGGAACTGAGAGGCAGCAGTTACAGAGAACAGAGTGGGGAAGATTAGAGACGTGGAGAGGAAGGGAAGGAAGACTTGGCGAAAAGGGGACAGGAGTTGAATCATATTCCAGTCTCATTGCAGCAGACTGGGGCTGGGACTTGGGTTAGGGTCGGCTTGGGGTTGGGTGGGGCAGACAGCTGCCAGCGATAGGTGGTGGGAACAGCTTGAATCTTGCATCTAAATGAGTTCCAACACTCCCACCAATTAGCTGTGTGACCTTGTGCAAATCACACCACCTCTCTGAGCTGTGATTTTCTCATCCATGGTAATCAGAGGAATTAAACCTACCTGGTACTGGAATTGCTAAGTAGATGAAATGGGACAGCAGAAGATGATATTGCTGTGTTTTATAAATTGCATGGTGCTTGTTATGAACCTGTTTTGTTTAGGGATCTGAGGCAGGGTATTTGGGTGATAGAAGAACCGTGTGGGGAGAGAGAGGGCCAGTGGCATGGGTAACCTAGCTGGGAGGGGAGACTTAACCCTGCCCCACTACAAGGGTGCCCCTAGGCACCCAGTGTTTCTTAGAACTCCTTACTCCCACTGTCCTCAAACCAGCCCCTCTCCCTTCTACACCCTACCTCTGATGTGAGGCATTTGGGGTGTCTTTTCCCCAACACTGCCTCCAGCCTTTTCTCCTGGCTTTTACCAGTGTGCAATGTTCCTATGGAGCGGGGAGGAGGAGGAGAGAGGGACTGAGCGCAATGTCCCATCGCCCCCAGGGAAGGTGCTGCCTGTGATGGGTTTGACCTGAGGGCTCCTTTCTTCAGGGTGAGCCTGGCGGGGGGAACTTGTATCCACCTCTCCCTCGATGCCTCCCCACCCCAGGTACTGCGCTTCTCCCTCCACTGTGAAGTCCGCAGTAGAAGCCTTAACTTCCATATCCGGGGCGCCACCACCATCTGGTGTCCATTCTGGAGAACACTCCACAGAGGAAAATGGCAAAGGGCTTCGTTCAGTGCAGCGTTATCAGCTTTTTAAATTGTCCCTTGGGCTCGGTCACTGCGCCAGGTGCTGGAGCCCCAGACAGGCTCACTGCTCCTGTGCAGCATAAACTCTGGGGATTGGATGGGAGATGGACTTTGAACAAGGAGACAGGTGAACAAGATCATCTTGGGTCTTGATAAGTACTTTGAGCAAACCAACAAACACATTGATGGGTGGACAGTGACACTGAACATGTGCGGTATGTGAGTGTGTGTCTGAAGAAGGAACACTTAAGCTGAGACTTAAGAAAGGGACAACTAGCTGTGCGGGGGGGTTGGGAAGCATTCCAGGAAAGGGAATGTGTGAATACAGGCCTGGGGGAGGAAGGCGCTCCCGTAAGTTTGAATTTGTCACAGAGAGGTGAGAGTGGAATATCAGGACAGGTAGTCAAGGATTACATCACATGGAAACCTTCAGGCTAGGGAAGGAGTTTGGCTTTATTCTCTGGGAAATGTTGGGTTTTAAGCCTGCAGGGGATTGATTGGTTCTAAGCACTTTAGATGAGCTCTCTGGCTGCTGTGTGGAGAACGGCCTGGAGCAAGAGGTGAGGGTGGATGAGGGGACACCAGCTAGGAGCCCACCACCATGGCCAGAGGAGTGGTGAAGGTGAAAGATGGGAAACAACATGGAAGGATATGGATGGATTCTAAATAGATTTCAGATGGAGAATTGCCTGGGACAACTGCTGGATTGGATGTAGGGGTGAGGGAGAGGGTGATTTCAGGGATTCTGACTTGAGAAACTAGGTAGATAGTATGCCCCTTTATTCAAAGGAGAATGGGGGTGGACAGCATTTGGAAAGACATCAAAAGTTCTGCTATTGGTATGCTGAGCTGGAGATACTTTTTTAATCATCTAGGAAAGGATGTCTATAGAAAAGATGGCATTCCAGGGGAAGCTGAGCTGTAGATTGGTTGCTGGAATATGGGACAGGGGTGGCCAAGCAGGTCTGGTGGCCCTTGAAGGGGACAGGGAGCCCTAAGCTTAAAGACTTGTCTTAGCCCCTCCTTCCATCTCCCCTCTTCCTCTCTCCCCACCCCCAGGTCTATACTCGCTATGGGAAGTGTTATACCTTCAATGCAGATCCACAGAACTGGCTGCCCAGCCGGGCTGGGGGCATGGGCAGTGGCCTGGAGATCATGCTGGACATCCAGCAGGAGGAGTACCTGCCCATCTGGAGAGAGACAAGTATGCAGGCGGGAAAGAGGCAGGGGCCAGGCTGGGGGCTCCAGCCTGGGTCCTCTTCCTGAGATGGGGTTCCAAAGGCCCCCATCTCCACTGTGCAGATGAGACATCATTTGAGGCCGGCATCCGAGTGCAGATCCACAGCCAGGAGGAGCCACCCTATATCCACCAGTTGGGCTTTGGTGTGTCCCCAGGCTTCCAGACCTTTGTCTCCTGCCAGGAACAGCGGGTGAGCACCTCCAGCTTACCTGGGTTGGGCACAGGGCTGGGCCTTTGGGCTCAGGGGGATGCTGGCCAGACCTGCCCTCCAGGAACTCACAGCCCACCAGCCCACCATGGACTTTGTTGGGGCTGTGGGGTGCTGGAGGGCTGGGTGGAATACTCTTGGGCATGACCCCACCGTGCCCCGCCTCTGCAGCTGACCTATCTGCCCCAGCCCTGGGGCAACTGCCGGGCCGAGAGTGGGCTCCGGGAGCCTGAGCTTCAGGGCTACTCAGCCTACAGTGTGTCTGCCTGCCGGCTGCGCTGTGAAAAGGAGGCTGTACTCCAGCGCTGCCACTGCCGGATGGTGCACATGCCAGGTGGGCATCCCGCCCCTCACCAGCCCTCAATGCTGCCTGACAGGCTCCAGGACCTCCAGGGGCAGAGCATTACTCATGTGCACAGGCACATGCATGTGTACAACAGCACGTGTGCATGTCTAGACCATGTAAGCGTGTATGTGTATGTGTTTGGGATTTTATAGGTGTTTTCACATATGCATATGGGAGTGCATGCATGCATGCTTGTGTGCATGTTAATACATATTTATGCATACATGTGCTTATGTACATCCGTGTGTGTGTACTTGTGGAGGTTGTGTGCATGTGCTTAAATAAGGGGAACATGTGTGCACATGTGTGCAAGTGTGCACGTTTGCATGCAAAAATGCATGCACACATTTTCATGCTTCTATGCACAAGCAGGTATACATTCATGTATGTATATGTATTTGCAAACTGGCACGTGTGTGTGCATGTTTCCATGTGCCCACATTGGGATTGTGCTGCAGGAGAGGGAATGGAACGATGGACTCCAGGAATTTTCTCTCCTTTCAGGCAATGAGACCATCTGCCCACCAAATATCTACATCGAATGTGCCGACCACACCCTGGGTCCGTGCTGCCTGCTGCCTTCTTCCCTACCTCTCCATCACCCTCCTCTTCATTTCTTTGTCCACCCTTCTCCTCACTGCCTTGGCCTCCTTCTTCCCTGGGGAGGGGTTTTTCCTGGGGGTTGAGCCTTATGCCACCTTCAGAGGGTTGGGGGGCGGTTCTGAGGACCTTTGCAGGTATGGACACTCCGGTAAGTGGCAGGGAGGGAGTTGCAGAGAACCCAGAACTCAGAGTAAAGGGTTGGGCTTCTCCACTTGGTTCAGCAAGTGAGCCTGCCCTTTCTGGAAAAATGAAATGATTTCTCTCCTGCTCTGAGGAAAGGTGCATTGCTGGCATCAGTGTGGGTAAGGCAAACCCCATCTATCCATAGATCTCACCTGGGCTGCAATTCATTCATTCATCCGTCCATCCATTCATTCATTCATTTATAGCCTAGGCTGGTGCTGAAGGTGAAGGTGGCAACAAGAACCCAACTTCTATGGGGCTTACTCCTCGGCAGGGATGTCAACATAATGCCATGTGTTAGTCCTTGGATAGAGGACCTCAGGGGTGCTACAAGTCCCCGGGGAGCATGCAGCTCCACTGGGAAGGCAGGGAGGATTCCTAAAGGAAGTGACAGATTAGCTGAGACTTGGAGGGTATGAAAGAGTCAGCCAGGTAGAAAGGGGGTCATGTTCTAGGTGGTGGGAACAACGTGTGCCGAAGACCTGTGCCCAGAGACAGCATGTGCATCTGGGGCACTGTAAGGTCAGTGTGACTGGAGGCAGAGAATGGAGGAGGGGGCAGAAAGAGTGGAGGAGGCTTTGGAAAGCCAACAATGACTTAAGGCAAGGAAAGAATGGCACCTGATTTTAGGCAGGTGATTGGGCCATGAGGAGGGAGAGAAAATGGGTTTGAGATCCTGGGACAGCAGATGCCATCAAGGCCCTCTGGGTCGCACACAACAACTTCCCCAGTCAAAGAGGTGATTGAAGAGTGTAAGATGAGGGAGCAGGTGTGTGAGCAGGGGTAAGGGAGCCATGGAAAATGGTGAAATGCCACAGAATGAGCAACACTAGGGAGCCTTCATCCCCCCAGGCCTGAAGGGGTAAAAGAAGGGTGTGCCTCTGGGAGCTGTTCAGTGCACATTGAATGAACACTGTGCTGAGGGACAGGGACAAGCTGACCTGCACTGAGGCTTGGGTCTGGTCCCCTGCAGCCAGTCTCAAAATGCTGAGCATCCTGTGGAGCACAGTGACATCCTTGTGGCTGAGACAGACAGGAGCCGTGGCCTCAAGAGAAGGAATGCAGCCTCTGCCACCCACGGCCTGGCAGTGAGGAAGCTGGGGGAGGAGATACCCTGAAATCTCTCTCCTCCTTGCCCTCTGACCCTACTGAGGCTTCCCACTGGCCAAACCCAACTCAAAGCCAGAGGACACGGAGTCCAGGTGATACATTTAGCAGATCAGTCTCCTAGACACAGAGCAAGGTAGAGGAGAGTGGAAAGGGGATCCGAAGGGGCAAACAGAGAAATCCAGCATACCAAGCACAGTATTTGTTCCTCTGTCCCTCCATCTACCCATCCATCTACTCATCCATCTGCCTATGTGAATATACCTAAAATCCCCTTCACCCCAACATCCTCTCCAAGCTCCTGTGTCTGAGGCCTTACGTGGTTGATGAGCTCTGGTGAATGGGCTGTGCCCTCCCTCTGAGCCAGGGGGACCTCTCTGCCAGTGGGTGGGAGGCAGAGGAATAAGCTGGCAGGAAGGTGCTGGGGGGCTCTCCCCTCACTCATTATCTGAAGCTGGTCCAGGAAGGGATCCCCAACTAGTCTCCTACAGGCAGCGCCAGGGTGGCCAGTAGAGACCGCAGTGTGGGCGTGCCTGCCTCAGGACAGCCCCTGGCCGTCTCCCTGCAGCCAGCTGGCCTCTGGGCCACCTGCCCCCACCCCCACTGCAGCTGGTGCCTCTGTGTTGCAGACTCCCTGGGTGGGGGTTCCGAGGGCCCATGTTTCTGCCCTACCCCCTGCAACCTGACCCGCTACGGGAAAGAGATCTCCATGGTCAGGATCCCCAACAGGGGCTCAGCCCGGTACCTGGCAAGGAAGTACAACCGCAATGAGACCTACATACGGTATGCGGGGGTGTGGGAGGAGGGCACCTTCAACAGGCTTGGTGCGCAGTGGAGGCTGGGAGTGGGCTGCATGTGTTAATAATGTCTTCTGCCAGGAATGCTTTTCATGATCCTTTTCTTCTAACTAACCGTACCCATCCTCCAAGTCATACCCTGTGTCTCCACCTCCAGGAAAGCCCTTCTCGGTCCAAATCCCCTTCATCCGAGCTCTCCCTGTACCCTGTACATATCTCTGTCATTGCCCTCACCCATCGTGTGGAGCCCTCTGGTCTATTTCCTCCCAGCAACCTGGGAGCTGTTCAGTGCATGTTGAGTGAATGCTGTGCTGAGGGAGGACAAGATGGCTTGCAGGAGATGCCACACCAAGCCTTGCATCTGATCCCCTGCAGCCAGTCTCAAATTGCTGAGCATCCTAAGGGGACAGGAATAATTACAATACAAAGCTCATGCCCCAATTTGTGGATGAGGCCATGTCTAATGGTGTGGCACTGATTCTCGGGCCCCAGCTGAGATCAATGTGGGTGGGGCAGGGGAAGCCGGGGAGGTGGGCAGACCTCTGAGGAGCCTGGGTTTGGGTCTGTGAGAAGACAGGGGAGGCATCCCAGCTACGAAATGTGGGATGATGCAGAGACCAGGCTGAGGCCCTGTGGAGAAAAGAGAAAGCAGTTTGACAGGAAGGCACACTGCAACAGGTCATGGGCAGTCTTGAAAATCCGGAAAAGGAATTTTGGAGAGGACTTGAGTGATAGGGCCACCGGAAGTTCTACAGAGGTATAGGGGTGAAGCAAAGTGAGCACTATTTGCTGCTTTTAAGAAGAGGCCAGGAAGGACTCCATCAGGCCCAGGAATTGTATTTTGTGCTTCTGGGCCCTTTGCTAACCCTCAAAATATGAAGCTGACATGCATCTGGGACTTTCTCCCCTCACAGCCTTTGGGAGTCTGAGGGTAGTCCCTGGCTTCTCAGCGCAGGGGCGTCAGATCAGGATCTGCTGGACCTGGGATGTCTCTTGCCAGCTGCCTTCTCAGGAAGATGGCTCTACAGGGACACCCTGCTTCCTGTCTCTGCAGGGAGAACTTCCTGGTCCTAGACATCTTTTTTGAAGCCCTGACCTCTGAGGCCATGGAGCAGCGAGCAGCCTATGGCCTATCAGCCCTGCTGGGTGAGACCTGGCCCTGGCCCAGATCTCAGCGGGGTGGACCAGCCCAGCCTGCTCCTTCTGACCCTACTCTTGTGCCCCCCAGGAGACCTTGGGGGACAGATGGGCCTGTTCATTGGGGCCAGCATCCTCACACTGCTGGAGATCCTTGACTACATCTATGAGGCAAGAGATGGGAGGTCTGGTGGGGGCCACCCAGAAAGGGCATACAGCGTGGGGGCTGTGGGAAAGCAGAGAGAAGGGCAGGCTTCTTGGTGGAGCTGGCCGGGCTAGGAAATCAAGCTTGGGGTTCTTTGCCAGGTTCCCTGACTGGCTGCAAGGCCTGAAGGTGGTAAGGGGTCTAGAGAAGGGGATGGAATAGGAGGGATGGGGAACCCTAGAGGGGGTTTGCGGGGGCAGCAAGTCCTGTAAGGTGCGCCTTGTGGGGCCCACCTTTCTCTACCAGTTTCCCTAGCCCATTGCTATTCTGTCACCCTGAACCCCAAGGTGTCCTGGGATCGACTGAAGAGGGTATGGCGGCGTCCCAGGACTCCCCTGAGGACCTCCACAGGGGGCATCTCCACTTTGGGGCTGCAGGAGCTGAAGGAGCAGGTGAGGACAGTGCCCCTCCCAGGTCTGAGTGCCTCCCTAACTGCTGAACTAGCCTGGGAGGGATTCTTGGGGTCCCCTGGTGCCTCTGCCCAAGGGGACAAGGAAAGGCTGGCTGTGGAAGGCTTGGGGACACAGCTTGTCCTCTCTCTGTCCCACTCTTCACCTTGCAGAGTCCCTGCCCAAGCCGGGGCCATGCTGAGGGTGGGGGAGCCAGCAGTCTGCTCCCCAACCACCACCACCCACGTGGACCCCCAGGAGGCCTCTTTGAAGACTTTGCCTGCTAGGACAGTGCTGTGTCTGAAAGGACCCAGGAGTCTGGGACCCCTCCCCATATCCTCAATATAGCCTCCTCCTGCTCCTGGGACAGGCCTGGGGGCAGCCCAGGACTGAGCGGGGGAGGGCGGTGCTCACAAGGAAGGTGGGGACTCGGTTCCTGCTCTTGCTGGCCCAGCGCCAGCTGCTTTGCACAAGGGTCCTTCTTGTCCACACCTCCCCACCCACTGGGCTGGTGCCCAGGGAGGCTGGAGGGGAGGAGAAGAAAGGAGAGACGTGAGAAAGGGGCCCACACCAGCAGGGGTGGAACCCTCTGTATATTTGTATATATTTAGGGGGGACAGGGTGGGGGTGGGGGTACAGATGTAGAAGGCAGGTAGGGCTACCAGGGTGGGTAATGCCAGCCAGGGTTCCAGCCCTAGAGTGCCACAGGAGAGGGCGAGCCCCTAGGGCTCAGGAGTGCTGGGCTGGTTCCTCTCCAGGCCCAGCTCCCCTTTGGCAGGGGGAGTGGGTGACCCAGCAGGCCTGGCCCCCACCTCCAGTCCCCTCCACAAAGAGCAGGCAGACCTTTCAGACCTTGGCTGAGCTTCGGGGTGGGGAAGGGAGCCTTCTCAGACCTCTCTGCCTCTAGCCTGGTTTTATAAAGTGCTGACGAAATTGGGAATAAAGAGGCATAAAGAATTCTCTGTGCATATGTGACCAAGCTGGGAGTTGGGGCAGGGCTGGGCATATGCACAACTTGGTCCCTGGGAAAACGAAACCCAGGCCCCAGCCAGGACAAGGGAACCTCATCCTGCCTGCCCTCCCTGCCCCCAGGCCTACCTTTCAAAAACTCAGAATCGCTAGTCCACACTCAGCCAGTTTATTAAAGGAAGGGAGCTTCATTGGGGTCCGGGAGGGAGAAGGTGGGAGGTGCCCTATCCCCCTTCTTGGCTCCCCACTTCAACTCATCTACAACCCAGCCCCCAGGATACCCTAGGAGACAGGCTGGCGTCAGGCAGAATGCACTGCATAAATACTTGGAGGCCACAGCCTGAATTAGCAGCGTCAAGGGGGCAGGGAGACCAGGTTTGGCGCAGGAAGGGATGGCTCTGAGGACACTTCCCCCAGGGACTGTCCTGGGCCCGAGGACCCACAAAGCCAGAGAGCGGGCCAGTGGGCTATCTGAGGCTGCAGCCAGCCCTGTCCAGTGAGGCTGGCAGGTGGCTCCGGGTTGCTGGGGAGGAGTGGGGTGCTGCCATGCCAGGGTTCTGGGTGCAGGGCAAGGTCAGGTGCTATTGCCCTGCTCCTGCTCAAAGAGCAGCATGGCCAGCTGGGTGCGGGAGCCCAGGCCCTCCAGCTCACTCTGGCGACAGCGGTGGTACAGGTCCTCACTGAGCCGCGCACTGCACGTCTGGGTCCGGTAGCGCTGCATCAGCGCTGGCTCCACCGCCCGCAGCACATGCAGGCCGGAGAAGCGCAGGAACAGCTCATACACATCCATACTCTCCAGCATCTCCTCCTCCTGCTCCGAGGCTGCTGCCAGCCGCCCACGAGCTGCCACGTAGTCAGAGTTGTAGAAGCAGGCTTCACTGGCTGCCTGGCGATCAAAGCGGCCTGTGTCTCGCCCCAGCTCTGGGGGCCCAGGCCCCTGTGGTGGGGCCACAGCTGGATGGAAGGCCTGGAAGTGCATGGGAAAGAAGGTCTGCCAGCCAGAGATGGCATGCATACGGCAGCGGTTCAGGAAGTCAGGTGTGAGCACCGTGTCTGGCCCGGCCAGCAAGAACAGCGTGTCTAGTGGGTGCTTCTTGGAGAGCAGATCCATGAGGCGCAGTGGTGAGGGTGCAGCTGTCTGCACACTGAGCCAGGGCACCCGGGCACCAGGGAAACGCTGCTCCAGCTCTGCTACGTGGGCCTTAACAGGTGCAAAGACATCTGCATGGGCTGCCCGCTGGGCCTGTCGTGGCTCATACAGTAACAAAAGGGTCAGGGCTGCTGCAGCATCACCAGGCTCTAGTGCTGCAGTTGCAAAGGCCTCTAGGAAGCCAGGGGCCAGGTCCCGTTCAGCTGCAGCCAGAGGCAGTAAAACAGTGAGACGGGAGGCCTCAGTGACATAGGGCACAGGCAAGATCTCCACACGGCTCAGTGGCCGTAGCAGCTGCACCCGGCGAGTCAGGGGCCAGCGGCCACCCTGGGGGGTCAGTGCCTCCAGCTGCAAGTCCAGGGTGTACTCCATCCCCCGGGCAGGATCAAAGCGTCTGTAGCCATTAACCAGCTGCTGCTTTTGGAGCCGGAGGGCCGGATGGTAGCGCCGGTTGAGCTCCTCCAGGGCTGCCCCGA